>NC_042620.1:229993096-230302239 GCF_901001135.1 Rhinatrema bivittatum | reverse complement strand
AGTCTGATGGCATGCAGAATATAATGAAATGTCGCGAGTCAACTACTGTCATATTTCTACTGATGGGAGTGGCTCTGGAGTATGTGTTGGATGAGTTTTATCATGATCAGATAGATCGGGGGGGGGGGGCGCTCTTGAATAGTGACCAAGATGGCCGCCTAAACCCGCAGCTCCGCTCGAATACACTCCTTAAATTCAAGAATAATACTAGAATCCGTGCTTCTCCGTTACATACCTCCTCTGACAGATCTTATTAACATCGCGGCTCTCGATGGCAGCCAGTAAAACATGGAAAATTGAGGCAGCATTCGCAGCGGCATCGGGAACCAAGAGAACGAAACCCAATCCCCTGTCGCCGAACAAGGCCCCGCCGACGAAAGTAATGGCGTCGGCCGACGTCATACTAACAGAATTGCGGCAATTAAAAGATTTGATCAATGTCAATATCGAGGCTACGACAGCGATCCGGGGAGACTTACATACTATGTCTGACTGTCTGGAGTCTTATCAATCCTGACTCAAAGATGTGGAATCTCAAGTTTCCTCTCTTTTATTAGCCACCATTCTGGTCCTGTGCCTCGCTAAGGACCTGGAAGACTGCAACAAAACATAGAGAGAACCTCTCTAACAGAAATCGGCGCAACAATATCCGTATCCTGGGTATTTCCGAAGGGGCTGAGGGAAATTATAATATATTTTCTAACTATACTGATTTTCAACCAGCCTCCGTCTAGAGTTTGAACAACCATCGACATTGAATGGGGCCCATAGAGTGCCATCAAAACCATTGCACAACTCTAAATACCCAAGGACCGATCATTTTTATTAAAATTTTTGCGCTATCCTCAAGTTTTGCAAATTTTTGCGGCAGCACGGTCCCAGGTGCCTATTCAATATCAGGGCCGTACCATCCTCTTTGGTCCCGGACCTAGCCAAAGCCACTGCTGATAAACGGAAGGCTTTCCTGGCGATGAGACCATGCCTGCAGGTTCTAGGGGCTAAATATGGCTTGCTTTACCCAGCACAATGCGGGTAACTCATCATAATCAGATGAAGCTTTTCCACAACCCTCAGAATTTAGATGGATTTCTACAGTCTTTCGAAAAAGGCGCAGACCATGGTCACCTGAACAGTAATTCCTTTCAGTGTTCCGCATATAGGTGCCTGGGTGGTACTTAGTCTTTTTTTTTTTTTGCCTGGCAAAAGGCTTGCATTTTGTTTTAGGAGAACATTCACAAACTGATCTTGCAACGTTTATTCCTGTTGAACTGTTTACAACTTGCTATTCTGAGTGGAGTTTGTGGTCTCAGGGGGACCAGTAGTCCACCTGGAGGCCCTTTATTTTGTACTCCCTTTTGTTTAAAGGGTTAACGTGCCTTTGCACGCTAGTTGTTGATTCTAACCTGGAACCTATACGGCTCCGTTTTCTCTCTCTTTTTCTGTCTTTCTCTTCTTCCTGTTATTCATTCATTCTCACTATGTCTTTCTTCTATTCTCTCTCTTTTGATCACGTACAAACAGCATGTGGGAGCACAGTTTGACCGTCCAGTATCAATGTCCTCATCCTTGCTCATATGGCTACCAAGATTACATCTTTACGCTAGTATCTCTGAACGTTAAAGGCTTCTCACATCCCATCAAAAGGAAAAAAATCCTCACATATTTAAATTCCTTGCAATCAGACCACTGTTTTACTACAGGAAACTCATTTGGACCTCTACTGAATCTCTTAAACTGAAACAACAGTGGGTCGGCCAGGATTTTTTTAGCCCTGCTGTACACAAAAAAAGACGTACTGCCATTCTAATTCACAAATGGTTGGATGCTATTGTCACAACAGTCCGCGGACCGTGATGGAAGAAGGAATTTAATTCAAGTCTCTATAAATAAGGAACTATATACCATTCTCAACCTATACACCCCTAATCTGGATGATCCTTTTTACATAACACTTTTACTCATCTGCTCACCGTCAACTCCATTCAGACCATCATAGGGAGGAGACTTTAACCAAACCTTGGATCCCTTCCTCGATAAGAAATCAGCTGCTCGCCTAACCATTTCCAAATCCTGTAAAGCGCTTAAGCATCTCCTGTCATCATTTGGTCTATCTGATCCCTGGCGCTGATGAACCCTAGTGAACAGGAATTCACCTACCTACTCGCCTCCTCATTCCTTCTAAGAAAAATGCCATACTGGGTCAGAACCAAGGGTCCATCAAGCCCATACTCCCGCATTGACTTTTTCTTAACTTCACATTGTTTAATACCACAGATTCTCTCCACATCAATTGCTCCCATATTGGTTTCAGATCATGCAGCTATCATTCTTAAATTTATTTATTTATTTATTTAACATTTTATATACCGACCTTCATGAAAAGATTCATATCAAATCGGTTTACATGGAATGTGGATTCCAATCTCCCATTACTACTGATAGGCTATGAAGATTAATCCCTCATTACTATCAGATCCGGACTTTATGACTATGCTTCGTGAGAAGATCATTGATTACTTTCATTTCAACACTACCCCAGAGATCTCAATTTCTACCCTCCTGGATGCATTCAAAGCTACAATTCGGGGAGACATCATTAGCTATTCCTCTCATCAACGGAAAATGCGGAAGGCATCTATGGATAACCTTCAACAAACTGTGGCCTTACTTGAGGCAGAACACATGGAGTCTCCGAGCAAAGTTTCTCTAGCTGCAGTATTAAAAGCTAAGTATCAATACAACCAGATGTTGAGTTCATCCATCCATTTACACAACTTTCACTCCAAAGCCTTGTATTATGCAGAAAACAAGTGCGGTTATTTATTGGCCTCTTATCTAAATAAGAGGAAGGAGAAAAAAAGGATCACTAAAATCAAATCTACCTCTAACCAATCCCTGACTCAAGATGCTGATATTTTGCAGGCATTTAGAGACTTTTATGCTACGCTTTATCAAACTGAAGTGGAAGCATTGGAAGACGCGATCCAGTCCTTCTTCTCCAAAATCTCTCACTCCTCGCTTTCCATTAAACAATGAGAAGATCTAGAACGGCCAATTACTCCACAAAATGTTGCGCTAGCAATTAAAGCTCTTTCCATAGGAAAAGCTCCCAGACCTGATGGATTCACTACAGACTTTTATCGAGCCTTCAGCAAGGAATTAATACCTCATTTACAAGAATATTACTCTAGAGCCCCATAGCAACCGCACATCTTTCCTTCATTTTCTGAAGCGTGTGTAGTGGTGCTTCCAAAGCCAGGTAGAGATGAAATGGAAGTGGGCAATTATAGGCCAATCTCTTTATTAAACACGGCTTATAAGATTTTCACTAAAATACTGGCCACTAGGTTATCTTTCGTTATGACCTCCCTGATCCATCCGGATCAATCCGGTTTCATTAAAAACCGGCTTATCACTAACAACACGAGATTGTTTCTTCACATCCACGAAGCCATCCTTTCTGCTCCCTCCCCTGCAATAGCAGTTTCCCTTGACGCGGAAAAAGCATTCAACCATGTAGAATGGTTTTTCCTTTTTTCTACTCTCCGCAAATTTGGTTTTGGCCTTAATTTCCTTTCATGGTTTCAGCTTTTATACCATTCCCCTACCGCATTTCTCTATATTAATAGTCAAATCTTGCCATCCTTTCCATTACACAGAGGTACTCACCAAGGGTGTCCCCTCTCTCCCCTTTTTAACCTGGCTTTGGAACCCCTACTCATTGCAATTCGATGAAACCCTCTGATTGAGGGAGTAAATATTGGAACTGATATATATAAACTTTCAGCATATGCAGATGCTGTTCTTTTGTTTCTTCTAAACCCTGATAAATCGCTTCCCCATTTGTTACAACAGGCATAAAACTGGCCTTCTTCCAATGAACTCTTTGGGTGCTTTTGTGGACCTTTCTCAGTCCACTATTAAAAAGGTCCCTCATAGCCTTAAATACTTAGGAATTCACTTCTTCTCAGACCCCCAGCTAACTATTACTAATGCTGAATCTCAAATTTTGCAAACCTTGTTAGATTTAACCCTTAAGTAGTCTCCCCTTCACCTTACCTGGTGGGGCCGTTTGGACACAATCAAGATGGTAGTCACCCCTAAAATCATATATGTACTCTCTATGTTACCTGTATTTTTCTCCAAAGATTTCTATCAACACATAGATATAATTATTTCGTCTTTCCTTTGGAAAAACAGGACCCCGAGAATTGTTTTATCCAAATTAAAATCTGCATAAAGTAAGAGGAGGGGGGGGGGGTCAATTTCCCAAATTTTTATGTATATCACCAAGCGTTTATCCTTCAACAAGCCTATCACCATTTTAACAGTATAGAAGACTCTTGGGAAATGCCTTGCTGGTTAAGTTTAGAACATGCATTCCTTTCTCCAATTCCACTCTCTTGCTTTCCTGGTATGAAGCTGCTTTTACATCATGCTTCCAATCCAATATTACAATCCTTACATAAAGCGTTTTCAACTTTTGATTTTGTTCACCCTAAAGACGTGTGCCCCTGGAGTTACTCTAATATGACTCCTCTTTGGCATAACTCTTTATTAGCAGTTGATGGTCATTCTCTCAACTAGTCTGAATGGCAAACTAAAGGCATATGGTTTCTTTCCTCGGTTCTAGAGGACTCAAAGCTATTGGAGTTCTCTAAACTTCAAGAGAAATTTGGGTTCCTCAACACTCAGTTTTATGCCTGGTTGCAATTAAGAAGTATCCTCCATTATATACCAACATTGCTTACCCATTCAAATAAATTTCCGTTTCTTCTCCAAGTGTTTCAGGAATATGGACCGAAAGGGCATTTAGCCTTGAGAATATATAAACTAATAACTGCTGCTTCTTTGTGTAAAATCAGCACTCGATTGTACCCAGTGTGGGCAAAAAAAATCACTACTCCTCTACGTGATAAGGGTTGGCAACACTTATGGTCTATTTCCACACGTTTTTCACTATCTTCCAATCTGACTCAGTCATCCTTTTTCATCATGCATAGAGCTCTATGGACCCCATGGAGACTACACCGAGCTGGCCTTCTTCCTTCTCATAATTGTTGGTCATGCTCGACCCCTAAAGCAACTCTAGAACACATGATTTTTACTTGTCCATATGTCAATACCTTCTGGAGCCAGATTTGGCACACTGTTTCTTCTATTTTCACCATCAACCAACATCTCACCTATACATTGATTTTCCTTAAGGATGCAAACCTCTCCTTTAATCTCTCTCTCCCTCATAGGAAATTATTTGACTTTTTGTTCACGGTAGCTTTTCACAACATTGTGTCTAACTGGAAGCGTAGTGACTTGCTTTCATACCATATTTGGTGGAATTCAGTATTTATGTATTGCAAATATGAAAAGACTATGGCTATTAAATGTAATAGACTTGTCTCATGGGCTAGGGTGTGGAAACCTTTAGATGATTATGTTTTATCTTCATGATAAGTATACTAATTGGTCAACTGTGAGCTCCACACATATAAGTTCATTGATGTATTCCTTTCTTTTCTCTTTTTTCTTTCTTTCATTATTCTTTCTCTTGCTAGCTCTTCTCTTTATTTTTATTTTTCTTATTCCTTTTCCTCTCTCTTTTCTCTTTCCCCCTTCTCCCTTTTTCTCTCTCTCTTTTCCTTCTCTTTCTGGGTCATTATTGAACCACTGGTTACTCTGTGTAATACTCTTCGTACTACGTACTTTAGTTCTGTATTCCATTAGCTTATATGTTGCTTTTGTACTGTTCACTGTTCATTAGTTCACATGTGCCTGTTATTAAGCTTGGAAAATGATTAATAAAAAGATTAAACTTAAAAAAATATTACTCACATCAGGGTTTAATCCTTTTTTCATAGACTTTCTTAGTCATGATACTTTTACTGGTACTAATTTTGTTAAAGTAGTACTCTTTTAGACTATATCATATCATTACTAGCAAATTGTCACTATGAATATGTCTTGCCCTGCAGGCATATTGTGACACCACCTGACTCATTCCCTGGTATATATACCTGATCGTCAAGGATTTTTTTAGCTGGTTTGCATAGTCACTTTGAGTTATTAACTACAGTAGTGAGATGTCACAACCCACAAAATGTAAGTCTGCATTAACCCATTTAAATGCACAACTTCATAAAAGAAAATTAAAAATAAAAAAAACTTCTTTGTGTTTCTCACATGACATATTGGGGGACTTTCTCATTGTAGGAATATATTAGCATAGTCTACCTTACTCACTGGCATATATGATTAGTTATTTATTAATTTCCATTATGCATTATTTATATTCTGCTTTTTGGCACTTCAAAGTGGATTATATTCAGGTATTGTTACATTGATCATAAATGGATGGTCCAGTCATGAACAACTAACTACATTAGCTAATTGCAATGCTCCCAAAAGTTCAAGAAGCAACAAAGTCACTAGTACATCAAATGACTCATTAGTAAACTAAAAAATCAATAATTAATAAATACTAGATTGTGTCAAGGTCTTACTGCATAGACAAGAAGCCAAGTACATTATAGGACAATTCACTAAACTGAAAACTAAAAAATAATTAGTGTTCAGGTGCTAAATTTGTTAGTGTTCATGCAAAAATAAAAAGATTAGTGTCTGATTCACTAAGATAATAATATGCAGATCACAGGTGAATACCCTGTCCCCACATAGACCACCCCAAATCCAATCACCATCTCTCCCCAAAAAGCATCTCTCATTGGCCCCAACTGCCAGAGTTTCAGGCACAATCATCTCATTTGCACCTGGAAGTACCAAAACCCAGTAGCATCACAAAAACACAAAGGCATGTCATAAGAACATAAGGCTTGCCATACTGGGTCAGACCAAGAGTCCATCAAGTCCAGTATCCTGTTTCCAACTGTGGCTAATCCAGATCACAGTACCTGCAGGATCCCAAGGGGTAGATAGATTCCAAGCTGCTTATCCCAAGAATAAGCAGTGGATATCTGCAACTCCACCTTATGAATGGTTTATGGACTTTTCCTTCATGAACTTCTCCACAATGCTTTTAAACGCAGCTACACTAATAACATTCTTCAAATCCTCTGGCAACAAATTCCTGAACTTAATTATGCATAGAGTAAAAAATATTTTCTCTTATTAGTTTTAAATATATTACCCAGTAACGTCATTGTTTGTCTCCTGGTCTTTATACTTTTTGAAAGAGTAAACAACTGATTAATGTTTTCTTGTTCCTTTCTACTCAATATTTTATGAACCTCTATCATATCTCCCCTCAGCCGTCTCTTCTCCAAACAGAAGAGTACTAACCTGTTTAGCATTTCCTCATAGGGGAATCATTCCATCCTCTTTATCTTTTTGTTTGCCCTTTTCTGTATCTTTTCTAATTCTGCTATATCTTTTTTGTGATGTGATGACCAGAACTTCACACAATACTCAAGATGAGGTTGCACCATGGAGCGATAGAGACATTAGGAAATTCTCTATTTTATTCTTCCTTCCTTTCCTAATAATCCCTAGTATTCTATTTGTTTTCTTGGTTGCTGCTGTACACTGAGCAAAAGATTTCAATTTATTATGAATAATGATACCTAGATTCTTTTCCTCAATGATGACTTCTAAGGTTTAACCTTGCATTTCTAGCTATAATTTGGGTTATTCTTCCCTAAGTCCATCACTTTGTTCCTGTCCACATGAAATTTAATTTGCCATTTGCATGTCTAGTTTTCCAGTTTTATTTATGCTCTCAAAAAAAAAGAAAATTTAGCAAATTGGTGAGGCAAGACTTCCCTTGGCTAAATCCATGTTGGCTTTATCCCATTAAACTATGCCTAATATATGTTCAGCAATTTCGTTCTTTATGATAGTTTCCACCATTATGCCTTGCATGGACATCAGACTCACTGGTCTGTAGTTACCTGGATCAACCCTTGATCCTTGTATAAAAATTGGCATTACATTGGCAACCCTCCAGTCTTCAGGTACCACAGATGATGTTAATTATAGTTTACAAATTTCCAATAGCAGGCTGCAATTTCATTTCTCAGTTCTTTCTGCAATCTGGGATATATACCATCTAGTCCAGGTGATTTGCTACTCTTTGAAATTGATTTAATGTTCTCCAAATTATCAACTTTGAATATCACATCTCGCATGCGTATCTCTCTTGCATCATCCTCAGTGAATATCAAAGCAAATAATCTCTTTGCTATGGCTTTCTCAACCCTAAGTGCCCCATTTACCTCTTGATCATCTAATGGTCCAAGTAACATCCTAGCAGGCTTTTTACCTTGAATGTACCTAAAAAGTTTATTATGAGATTTTGCTTCCATGGTAATCTTCTTGTCAAATTTCTCTTTGCCTTCCTTATCAATGCTTTGCATCTAACTTGCCTGTGCTTATGCTGTTTCCTGTTTTCTTCATTCAGATCCCTTTTCCATTTCTTGAAAGATGTTCTTTTAGCTATTATAGCTTCTCTCACCTCACCTTTAAACCATGCCCTTAATCATTTAGACTTCTTTCCACCTTTTCTAGTGCATGGATTACACATGTTCTGGGTTTCCAAGATGGTATTTTTAAACTATGTCCATTCCTGATCTAAACTCTTAACCTTTGCATTTGTTACTTTCAGTTTTTCCTAAACATTTTCCTCATTTTATTACAGTTACAGTTCAGGCTGTCTGCCTATAATACCTCAACTGCCCTGCTCCCCAACTAGTACCCCAAGATCTGCCACCAATAGCACAAGAGAGCCCAACAAGATCAGGAGCCACATCAGTTTTGGCCCATATGCTCCCACATCCCACCAGCATCCTACACTGCATTCAACTCTTGGGACTGATCTGCAGGCCTACATAGACTGCAGTAGCTGCTGCACTACCTAAGACACTCTTTTGGGCCTAGCACACTCCAATTCAACTCAGCTCAAACTACTCTTTTTCCCATGGTGCAGTGTTGCACCATGGGAAAAATTCAAATGGTGCAGTGTTGCACCAGCCTGGAGTTCCCCAATCCAAGTGATGGGCCAGAGATGCCCGCTTTTTTTTCATTTTTTTTTTTTAAGGAACTGTGGCTACCACAAGTGCAGCAGGCTACCGTGGTTAAATCAGCAAAGGCCAGAGAAGCCAAAAAACCCCCAAAAAACAAAAATGGAAATGTGGGAAAATCCACAAGGCAAAAGAAAAATATACTACTGCTACTTGCTGCAGTGATAGCAAAGATGGATGAACTTTATGTCCCTCATCCTATATGCCACAGCAGACCTGTCTCTGTCCCATGTGGCAAATATCTAACCAGCAGTGGGGATTTTCCCATACCACTGTACAGACTGCATGGAAGTCAATTTTTTTTTTTTGCACACTCTCACCCCCAACACATCTATTTTTGGCCAGTGAGGTGATAGAAATTCATATTACCTACAGCAACTGGGATCTTGTCCAGCCTCCTCCCCATTATTTTCTACTAAATAATTGCTTGTTATGCAAAGTTCTACCATAATTGTTTAAAAATAATATTTCTTCAGAAATTAACAATATTTATATTTGTGGTTCCCTGAATATTTCTCTCATATACCCTGATGCACAGTAAAGTCAATCAGCACAGCTAAAAGCATGCTTACTATTTCTTTAGGGGGGAATGTAATAAGACCCGTGCTGAAAACCACACTTTTTCTGTACTGATTTTTTTGATGCACACAGCAAACACAAACAGCAGTGTGGGATGCAATAACGACTGCAGATTCTAATTAGATATGCACATAAAATCTGGGGGATGGATTTTCAAAGGGTTACGCGCATAACCGCTCCTGTGCGCACTGATCCTATTTTGCATAGGCCCAACGATGCGAACAAAGCCCCAGGATGTGCGTATGTCCCAGGACTTTGTGAAAGGGACGGGGGTGGGGGTGGTCCGTGGGTGAGGGTGGGACTGAGGCCTCCGGCACAGTGGCCGTGCCAGGGATTGCATGCTGACAGCCGGCTGACAGGCGTAACTTACAAAATAAAAGTAGGGGAGATTTAGGTAGGGCTTGGGGGGCGGGTTAGGTAGGGGAAGCGAGTGGAAGGTGGGGGGAGGCCGAAGGAAAGTTCCCTCCGAGGCCACTTCGATTTTGCACAAATGTACCCCATGCGCATATGTTTAAAAATCTGGCCCTGTGTATACCCAACACATGTTCCAAAATGTGTGCAGTAACACGCGTTTATGGCCCTATGTAGTAACTTGAACACACATCAGCGCAGAAAATCACGCAGACATCCATCAACATGTGAACACCTGCGATTGATTCTCAGGGCGAAAGCTTTTCTTTTTTGAAAAAATGAATAAATTAGTGGTCCGGAAGTTGATGTGAAGGTGGGTAGAGCAATATCTAACTTCTTCATTACTGGAAACCGGTGTAAAATGCAGATCGACAATTCTGCTTCATTGAGAAGCTATCTTCTCTTTATCAGTTCCCTTCAAAAAAATCAGTCTCCACATCAGCACTTTTACTTAACTCCTACCCTGTCCCAATCTCCCTGCTAGTGTGGCTCCCTGCATTGCCCATGATTAGATAATTGCCTCCTTTGTATGCCATTAGCATGCACCTGCACAGAATAAGCCACCGGTTGGTAAGCAGGTTTATATGCACGTTTGTTTTCACAGGCACAACACTTAGGGGCAGATTTTTAAAGTTACGTGCATGGGGTACATTTGTGCGTGCTACCCGGCGCGCACAAACGTACACCCGATTTTATAACATGCGCATGCTACCGCGTACGTGTTATAAAATCCGGGGTTGGCGTGCACAAGGGGATGCACACATATGCACCTTGCGTGCCACGAGCCCGAGAGGAGCCCTGATGGCTTTCCCACTTCCCTACAAGGCCGCTCCAAAATCGGAGCGGTATTGGAGGGAACTTTTTTTTCAGCCCACCCCCACCTTCCCCTATCTAACTCACCCCCAGCCTTAACTAAATCCCCCCCTACCTTTGTTCCAAACGTTATGCCTGCCCGAGGCAAGGGCAACTTGCGTGCGCTGGCTGGCTGCCGGTGCGCCATGCCCCTGCACAGGCCGCTGTGCCGGAGCACTCGGCCCTGCCCCGGACTGCCACCACACCCCCAGCCACATCCCCAGACCGTGGCCATGTACACTGTACCGCCCCCAGACTGCCCCTTTTTCGAAGCCCTGGGACATAGGCTCGGCGCGCGCAGGGGTAGATTTTCGGGGGTTACGCGCATAACCCTTTGAAAACCTACCCCTTATTATGTAGGGTTTGCACGAGATAAGCATCTGCACAGTAGGCGCTATAACCCACAGCAGCATTACCCCTGCTTGTTACATAGGTCCCTTAATTTGCTCTTGCTATGCTAAAAGAAAAAATAAACCAGCTCATCCTTTATTCCCAGATTTGTCTGACTGATTCATTTCATACAACTGATTTATTTAAATTCTTTAGGACATCAAATTATAGGAAGGTATTTTTTTCTGATTTAGGGCCTGATTTATCAAAGCATTTTCCAATAGACATAGAATGGGAGAAATGCCTTAGTGAATCGGGCCCTTGCTTAACTAAAATAATGCGGCAGCGTACACTTTCTTCATCTAAGTTTGTCCTTAAAGGTCTAGATGAGCTTCATATTATAGCAATGTTTCCCAAACCACTTCAGGAGACACATCTAGCCATGATTTCCAGAATGAATGTGCATTAAATTGGAATGCCCTGGGTTTCCAATGTATTCAAATCTATTCATGCATATTCATTAAAGTTATTCTGAAAATTCCACTGGTTTCCAGCATTTCCCAACCCGAAGAACCTAATTTACTAATCTGTTTTCCTTTAATCTCAGGAAGTGTCATTTTCAAAGCCCTTTCCATGCATAAACAGAGCTTTCCCCATAGCAATGAACATTTTAAAAATTGCCAGACGTGTGCAGGTAGATTTTGTGGGATAATTTTAAAGGGTGAAGTATTCTAGGAAAAGTAAAAAGTCATGGGATAGGTGGTGATGTCCTTTCATGGATTGCAAACTGGCTAAAAGACAGGAAACAGAGAGTAGGATTAAATGGACAATTTTCTCAGTGGAAGGGAGTAGACAGTGGAGTGCCTCAGGGATCTGTATTGGGACCCTTACTTTTCAATATATTTATAAATGATCTGGAAAGAAATACGACGAGAGAGATAATCAAATTTGCAGATGACACAAAATTGTTCAGAGTAGTTAAATCACAAGCAGATTGTGATAAATTGCAGGAAAACCTTGTGAGACTGGAAAATTGGGCATCCAAATGGCAGATGAAATTTAATGTGGATAAGTGCAAGGTGATGCATATAGGGTAAAATAACCCATGCTATAATTACACAATGTTGGGTTCCATATTAGGTGCTACAACCCAAGAAAGAGATCTAGGCGTCATAATGGATAACACATTGAAATCGTCGGTTCAGTGTGCTGCGGCAGTCAAAAAAGCAAACAGAATGTTGGGAATTATTAGAAAGGGAATGGTGAATAAAACGGAAAATGTCATAATGCCTCTGTATCGCTCCATAGTGAGACCGCACCTTGAATACTGTGTACAATTCTGGTCACTGCATCTCAAAAAAGATATAATTGCAATGGAGAAAGTACAGAGAAGGGCTACCAAAATGATAAGGGGAATGGAACAACTCCCCTATGAGGAAAGACTAAAGAGGTTAGGACTTTTCAGCTTGGAGAAGAGACGACTGGGGGATATGATAGAGGTGTTTAAAATCATGAGAGGACTAGAACGGGTAGATGTGAATCGGTTATTTACTCTTTCGGATAGTAGAACGACTAGGGGGCACTCCATGAAGTTAGCATGGGGCACATTTAAAACTAATCGGAGAAAGTTCTTTTTTACTCAACGCACAATTAAACTCTGGAATTTGTTGCCAGAGGATGTGGTTAGTGCAGTTAGTATAGCTGTGTTTAAAAAAGGATTGGATAAGTTCTTGGAGGAGAAGTCCATTACCTGCTATTAAGTTCACTTAGAGAATAGCCACTGCCATTAGCAATGGTAACATGGAATAGACTTAGTTTTTGGTACTTGCCAGGTTCTTATGGCCTGGATTGGCCACTGTTGGAAACAGGATGCTGGGCTTGATAGACCCTTGGTCTGACCCAGTATGGCATTTTCTTATGTTCTTATGCACATGCCTTCCCTTTGAAAATGAGTGTAAAGTCTGTGGTCATAAACTACCCTCAGACTTTTCCACAATGCAGGCAGAAGAGAAAAGCCTTAAGAAATCAGGCCCATAGATCCTTTGAATGCATAACAGATGAAGTCTTTTAAATATGGCTATAAATGAGTTTGCAGTGGTAAAAGATATTAGGCAGAATGAAAATTGTGATTAAACCTGCAGATAAGGAAGGAGGTATTGAGTTGCAGACAACAGAACCATGCAAACAGAAAATCAATAGGCAATTTTCAGATAGCACACTTTACAAATTGTTAAATGAAGATCCAACAAGGAAGATCTGTAGACTTATCAATATTTTTGCTGTTTGAAGGTAATTTTCTTGGCCTTGTTTCTGAAATAGAATTTAGATTTTACTCAATTATTATTATATTTAGCTCACACCTTTTCAACGGTAGCTCAAAGTGAGGAACAGTCAATAATAATTCTCTAGTTCCAGAGCTGGATTCCCTTCTAAAAAATTCACAAAAATTTAGGAGAAATTTCATTGTTACCTAGCACCAAAGTAAATGTTTGTTTTTATACTCGCTAAATTGTTAGTGAATTTTAAAAATGAAACTACCTATAGTTTCTTTTGGAAAATTCACTTAGGCAAGTACAAAAATAACTAGAGATGTTTGGAAAAAAATGTTGTTTCATTTTTCAATTTTGTTATTGGGATGTTTTTTCCACAAATTTCATTTTGTTTAATGTTTATTTCATTGTCTTTAGTTTACAAAAATGTAATAAAAATAAAAGAAACCACCCCAAAAACAAATTAAGAAAAGAAATGAGACCTCCCAAGGATTTGTCCCTCCTACTTGGAAACATGCAGAGATCAGGATCCTCTCCAATCCTAACTTACCTAGTCTGGAGGGATCTGCTGATGAAGCCTATGCCCAGGTCTAAGCCTCAAACTTACTTAGACCCAGGCAACGGTAGGTCATGTGACCTCGGCCTGGGCCCTGCGTAAAGATCAGGCTTTGAGGCCTGGTGCAGGGCTCACCTGGAAGGCTGTGTTCTGACACCTGGGCCTTGACCTAGACCAAGACCAGGGTCCAGGCTTGATGCCAGGGCCTGCTTTGGAGGCTAGGTCCTGATGCCTAGGCCTTAGCCTAGTCCAACATCTGAACCCAATGCTGGGGCCTAGTCCGGAAACTTGGTCTTGACAACTGGGCCTTGCATTTGGCCAATGCCCTGGTCCAGGCCCAATGATGGGGCTCAGTGTGGAGGCTGGATCCAAAGCCTCAACCTGGCAGCTGCAGCCAGGCCTTCTATGCTGATGTCCTCTTCTTTCTTCTTTAAAATGATGGTGTCTGCTAGAGATGTGCTGGAGTAAATTCAGTTTGTATCATTTTGAAGGTATGATTTTGAGAACTTACATGGTATTTCAAATTGAAACATCTCCTTTTTACTGCTGATCATTCCTTGCGCTACACACACCCATGCATCTTATGGCTTTTGCTGTTGCCTTGCCCATTTGTATGGCCACCTTGAGATCATCAGGTATGATGATCCCCAGATCTCACTTTTCATTTGAGTATAGAAGAATTTCACCCCTGGACTGTACCATTCCCTTGGGTTTTTGCAACCCAAATGCATGACTGCATTTTTTAGCTGGCAGACTCTAGTCCATTTTTCAAGTTTTGCTAGATACCTGTTCATGTTTTCCATGCATTCCTTGGTGTCTACCCTGTGGCAAATGTTGGTATTCATTTACTGCACCAATAACAACACAGTAAATGATATTATCATGGCTGCAATAAATGTTGACCTGTTTACCTGTGCAAATAAGTTTACAGACAATAACATGTTAATGAACTATTGACCTATTTCTCACTATCTATTAAGGTGTTATAAATGGGATAGTTTTCACTACAGGAATATAAAGTCATGAATAAAACTTTCCACCTGGATAATTTTGTTTAGTATGCAGCATAAAGTGACACACCTGACGATAATTTCTAGCATGCAGCTTCTAATGGTATTCTGGTTGCAGTAACAGATGCAAAATAAGATATGGGAAGTCTAACATGAAGACTTTGGTTCAGACCTTGGTTCACTCAGCTTATCCAGAATCCTTTGCAGTCTCTGGCCTAACTGAAAATTCTGGCATACAAGGAACTCAGACTGACCAGAGCTTGAATGGCTTCTGAGAGATATCTGGAATGAATTCAGACCTATTCAGATATGATGGAGGGTCATGAGGTCACAACAAACACATGGACCAGGCCATGGTCTCACAGAATACTGTCTCGACTTGAGAGGCCCAGTGTAACTGGAGATCCCCATGAGATTAAGAGTCTGATCAAGAGACTGGAAAGAGTGACAGAATTACCGTCAGTAATCAGCAGACACGTGGGTCTTCACTAGGCCTAATTGGATCTCAATATGGGAGGCGGAACCAGGGAATCTCAGACATAGTTTGTCTGATTTGGACACAGGACACGTGGTACCTGATACTCTAAGAAGTCCTATTAGGGATCATTGTATGTTTTACCTATAAAAAGTCAGCACTCACTGACAAATGCTAAGACATGCAGGGAGAGCTTTAAAAACATAAAGCTCTCACTCTGGGTCTTCCAGAGGTCTCATATGATTGGCTTTCAATATTAAATAATAAACTTAAATTTGTATGTACTATATTTGGACCTCTGTGTGTGTTCTTGGGGAAACACCTTTAAGCAGATTTAAATTTAACAAAAAGAAGGGAAAAGTGAGATAAAATGAAAGAGTAATCAGAAAAATAGAAGGAAGGAAAGAGATGGATGAGATAAAGAGAAGTGGGCATGAGAAAGAAATAAAACAGTAAGAGAGAGGGAAAATGGTGAGAAAAAGAAATGGAAAAGCTAGAGAAAGAGGAAGGAAGAAAAGACAGAAAGAGTGGAATAAACATACAGATAGCAATGGTGACAAGAAGAAAGCCCTCAGAAAGTATCAATGAGGCCATGCAGGCAGTGAAGAGTCAGGATTCCTAGGCCCTGAACAATGCACTGTGTTTTATCTTGTTCATTTCCCAGGATAACATTCAGCCATTCCTCAATTATACAAATCTGGACAGAGCAAAAGCTCTATTAATTTATCTTGGTTGGATGAGCCAGTATGTTATCTAAGTAACTATTTGTACTTACACCACAGACTTTTTGCTGGACTCTTCAATGAGAAATGCTGAGTTACTTAGGGTCTGTTTGAAGGGATTAGCGTAATGGTGAGAGCAGCAGGTGGAGAACCAAGGGAGATAGGACTCTAATACTCATTGTTTCACCTTGGGTACATTATTTCACTCTCCATTATTTTGTGGCCTGATTTACTAAGCTTTTTCCCCTCATAGACACAGAATGGAGAACAGCTTTAGTAAACTAGGACCTTAGATTGTAAGACCACTGGAGATAAGGAAATATGTACTATATTCAAAAGTAACTCACTCTGAGCTACCAAAGGAAAGATATGAGATAAATCTAAATAAATAAATAAATAAATAAATAAATAAATAAATAAATAAGAATAAATGAATATATACACTGAAATGGATACTGCTGATCCAAGGTCTGGGTAATAGTGTCCCAATGGTGCTTAATGCTTGTTATGCAACTGTCATATCCAGTGGGTCAACATAATGAAAGGGGCTCTCTCCCCTACCTACCATTTACTCTCTCTACCCTACACATTCCCTTCTGTCTTTTCCACTTTTCTTTCTCCTCCTCCTCTTCATCCTTGTCCTCCATCTTCTTCCTAAATTATCTCCCAAAATTTTCTAGCAACATGGTCTACAAATGGGTTTGAAGGCAAGGGCTGGTATAGTCACATATAGTTGGTAAATTTGCTATGTGCTTGTTTATTTAGACTTTTGCCTAGTAACTATACCACCATGTGTTAAGGTGGTGTAAACTACTGTATTGGGCTCACTAGAAAGGAACTATTGGCAAAATATATAATTTTCCAGTAGGACAAGGTTCATGTGTAGCTCCACAGGTGTGAACTAGGTAATGAGAGATAGAAACTATTATCCCACAAAGGGGATAGGTCTGTGGGTATAGTATAAGTTCTAAGGTCAATATTCAAAAGCTATTTAAGTGGATAACCCACAGGTTTTCCATCTAAATGGCAAATTTGGCATATTCAGCCAAGTATCCAGCTATAATTTAGCTGGATAAGTCATTATCTGGTTACAGTTTAGCTGGATAAAAAAGCTGCATTCTAGGGGTATTCTGGGGAGGAGTTTAGTTATCTTGCTAACTTAGCTGAATTTCAGATATATCCATGCTAAGTTAGCTGGATAACTTTAGACCTGATTCAGACCAGGTCTAAATTTATATATCTTTAATATAATGTACTACTTAGCCAGATATCCAGCTATGTAGCACTGTCAACACCTTTAAAAAATGAAGTAAAATGATCAGTGGCCCAAACCCCTCCCTCCCACTAAAAGTATCTCACATGTACCTATTGGGCCATAATTCCTGCACCTCCTTTCTCTGCCTTGTTTATTGCCAAGTATTAATATAAGGCTTCCCCTTCCCCCCCTTCCCTCCCATCCACTTACAATGCCAAAATTCCATTCCAGCTGACCCTCCCCTTCCTCCTGATACCAGACATTTCCCTGCTGGGCGTGAGGGACCCTTCCCCACTCCTGGTGCCTCCAGGCAAAATATATGGGACAGGTTTTACAAATAAGTATAGCCAGATAACTTGTCCACTAAATGGCCTACTAAATATTGGCCTCAGTGCTTCTCATCGGGCACTGGGGAGGAGGAATTAGAAGAGGAATTCTAACTAAAGATCCCCAGGAGCCTATGCAGAGAGTTGGAACAGAGGAGATGTGCTGAAATTTGCCTAAGAGTGAAGAATTCTGGGATGCAGCCTGTGAAAAGAGCAGGGGTGGACTATGGAGGGGTGGTGTCTGCTGGACAAGCCAAGGAAAGTTTTCCCAGTACTGACTGGGAGCCAGTCAGGAGGATAAAGACCCTCAGAACCAAGAGTCACCATCCTGATTTGGTATAGGAGAAGAAGAAAAATGTGAAACTGTGTTCTTCTGTGAATCTAGAGGAGAATACAAGACCCACAGTAGAAGCTGGAAAGAATTGTCTAAAGACCTTGGACTTAGACAAATTAAAGAACTGTGAGTAATATGTGAAGTATTTTGAATTTAATAGACTGCTTAAGTATCTTCTTTTTGATTTTTCTGGACTATTCTGTCAATTTCTTGTCTATTGCCTGGACTCTTATTTATTTATTTATTTATTATTTCTATAAATAATTATTTTTTCTTGGAACAAATCCTGTTGGTGTGAGCTACTGATTTTGCTTCTGGTTGCTGTAAGTCTCCCATTGGGCCTTATAGCTTTGCTTTCCTTCATTGGACTGAATCCTGGGTCTAGGGTTGCAAAAAGGTCTTTTCCCCAAAAGCAAAGTCTCCAAAAGTGACCTCTGGTGAATGTGGTGGGTTTACAGTGGTAAACAATACTGCCTCACATTTTCCATATCCTTAGTTTAATACATAGCACAATATTGACTATTTTTTTCAGGATAATATCAGTGAGTCACCCGCAGTAATAATATCACATTTCAGTACATCAGCCTCATAATGTTAAATTATCCATATTTTTATCAAAAACTGGAAGAGATAAAAAATAAAACCATAATTTTTGGTCCAAATACATTTTTTTGGCTATTTAGAGTTCATGGTAGTTTGTATATTACTTTTCTTAAATTTGGAAGCTGCAAAATAAACTGTGCTAACCCACGTCAGAATGCATTTAAAGGTGTTACGAATATGACATGGATCAAATTCAGCATGAAAAAAGCTAATTGTAGAATATACAGTATGTAGCATAATCTTCTATGAAAGATGTTACCATTATTATTTTTTCATTCTGTAAACACTGCAGAACAAACTGAAAGACTGAAAATGATCTAGTCTCTTGATTTTATTCAGTAATGACCGAAAACCTGTATAGAGCTTAGATCTAACTAGCATTAACATAAACATGTTGTCATTTGCCCTGTCATGGTCTTCTTCTCACCCATAAATTTCCTAAAACCTTTTAACTCTTTAAGCACTGACAATTGCCAAATAGCTCATAGGTAATAAGATCCATTCATACGAAATCGTAACCTATCAGTTCTCTTGTAAGAAACAAACAGTACACTTCAATAAATCAAATGTGCATTACATAAAATAATGCCTAATATATGTTTGTGTCCTTAATTCAATGCATTCATAGCTGACGTATTACTACTGGGCAGCTTTCAAAGAGATTTCTCTAGATAAGAAAGGAGTTATCTGGGGAAATCCCATAGGTGAAGAGTAACCTCCTCTCAGGGGAGGGTTAAAGTATGCAAGCTATTTCATAGTATAAGCAAGGCCCCACATTTGCTTCTTACTAGTAGAGTTGTTCTTAACTGTTATGACCATAGCAGTCTCAACAGACCTGGTATGCTAGTGGTGAAGAATCAGTAATCTCAGTCATTGCCTGTAGGAGTTTGTTAGAAGGTTTGGCACTCCCCAGTGGGATGTACCCTAGGTTTGCTAAAACTGCTGTGCTTATGTGACATTCCTTCTTTTAGAAGGAAAAGAAGTGTCAGGGCAAAGAACTGGGGAGAAGTCTGGGAAAGAACTAGCCTATCTACCACCCAAAGTCTGAGGGTGCCACCTCCCTACAAAATGGTGCTAGTTGGGTCTTTCCTTTCACAGGGAAAGTACCTTCTCACAACTGAGGAACATCTGGAGAAAGAATAATTCCTATCCAGTGAAGGGAAATGGAGGTCCAAGGTGAGGATACCCAGTACTTTTAGGAAGGGGAGAGGGTATTGGAATATAACAGGGAGAACCATAAGGGAGGTGAAGAGAAGATGTTATCAGGAAGCAGAGGTGTTTGAAGTTCCTCATCTATCTTGGGAGAAGTTTAAGTAACATATTCAGAGAGAAGATTTTGTCCTTGGAGAGAATTTTGAGAAAAAGCTACCTATCTGAGGAAGGCGTTCCTGGTTGAAGAGGAGTGAGCTCCAAGCTTCCTAAAGCTGCTGAGAGGAAAGAGGAGAACTGTCATCAGAACAGATACCTGGAAGGACCCAAAGGAGTAGGGCTCCTGTCCTAAGAGCTGACCTATTTTGGGAGGGCAGTTGGTATTGCTGCTGAAAGATATTGATTTGTCTCTTTTGCACTGTTTTGGACTTTGTGTTGCTGTTTGGTACAGAGGCAATAATTGTATCAATATTTTTGGACTTTGTTACCTGCCATCAGTGCCAGTAAAGAATTTTTATATTTGAAAAACAGTTCAAGAGTCTATGTAGTGCTTTTGTTTTGGGGCTGGGCAGATGAGCAGAAAACCCCAAAGAGAAAAAAGAGTAACTTCCACCACCAATGTGGGAATCCTGGGAGGTCATGGAGCTTGGGCTTAGAGCTCCTGGTCACTGGATCTGTTCAGGATACAGCAGGGTTAGTTCAATAATAAGGAAGGGTGAAGTGGCTTCCTCAGGCAGCAAATTTAGGAGGTGGCTTATAGTACCTCCCCCACCCCCCCAAAAAAAAATATCCCAGTGGCAGCTGCCTTACTCCTGCCACCAAAAAGACCTGCACTAGGACATCATCTGATGATGCAATTATGGGGTTCCCATCCCCCATCAACGAGATGAGGCCCTGCATGGCTGCAGACTTTGATGTTGCACTGGCGGGATTCACATCTCCAGCAGTGAAATGAGGCCCCACGTAGCTGAACTTTCTGATGTGCTGGAAGGGATACCACCCCCTATCAGCAAGATGATATCCCATGTGGCACTGGTGCCCTCTGGTGATGTGCCAGCAAGATGAGGCATTACGTAGCTGTGCACTCGGATGATATACTGTCAGGGTTCCCACCCTCCACTAGTGAAATGAGGTTCCTCACAGCAGCACCATCTACTGATGTGCTGGCATGGGTTTTCACTCCGCACGAGCGAGAAAAGGCAAAGTATGACAGCATTGATGGTGACCTGCCAGCAAAAAGAAGACAATGATAAGAACCAAGAAAGGGGGGCTGTCATATGATAGGTTGTGACTGAGATGGAAGAGTGGGGATGGGAAGTGGGAAGGAAAGGGGGTGGGAGTGAAGGTGATGAGTGAGAGAGAGAGAGGAGGGAAGAGTTGAGTGACAGAGGAAGGAAGGGAGTGGGAGGAAGGGAGTGACAGGAAAGGCAAGGATGTGAGGAGTGTTGAGAGAGTAAAGGAAAGGAAGGGAGTGAATGTGAGTGACTTGGATGGGAGGGGAGGGGTGAATGTAGGTGACTGACGGGATGGAGGCAATGAGTGGAAATGAGTGACTGAGATGAAGGTGAATAACAGGAAAGGAAAGGGGTGAATAACAAGCAAGGCAAGAAAGTGAGAGGATGATTGACTGGAGGGGAGGTGCTGCATGGAGGTGAACGACAGAAGGGAGGGTTGAATGGAAGTGAGTGACAGAGGAAGGGTGAGAGACAGAGAAAAGGTGGTGAGTGGAAGTGCAGATGTGTTTCTGAGGAAAGGGAAGAGGTGGTGTGAGGGAAGAGGGTGAGTGGAAGTGAGTGACAAGGAGGGGAATGGTGAGTGATGAAGAGAAGGGAGTGAGTGAAAGTGAGATTGCATGTGACAAAGGAAATAGAAGAGGGTGAGAAGGGAAAAGGACAGGGTGAAGAGGTAAATGACTGGGAAGAAAAGGGTCAGGGGTATGTGAAACAGGAAAAGGAAGGGGGTAAGAATGAGGGAAGGGAAGAGGCGGGTGAATGGGAGGTGAGTGATAGGAAAGATGTTATTAGGAAGGAAAGAGGCGAATAAATGAAAGGTGAGTGAGAGAGAAGGAAAGGGGGAAAAGGGGTGTGAGAAGGTAGAAAGGATTGTGTGTGTGTGTGTGTGTGTGTGTGTGTGTGTATGTGTGTGTACGCACGTGTGCGAGAATGAACTTGTGTATATATGAGAGAGCGTGCAGAAAGTTTATGTGTCACCTTCTCCCCTGCTACTTCACCTCCCTTCCACTATTCCACAGTAATCTATGAGTGACCGAAAATCATTTTGCAGATATGGAGAGTGGGAACTTTTTTATCCTTTTACATTTTTTATTATTGGGTGCTATTTCATGCATCTGCTGTTTTTAATCATTTCATTGATTTTGGGGAAACATTTAAAGGGTCTTTTTTTCATTCTTATTCTTAATTATTAGATGTTCAATTTGTCATCTGTTTTGAAATATTCTTTTTCATTATTATGGTTTACTATTTCTGATTGATTTATATTTCTTGATTTTATTTTATAAGGAATGATGATTTTTCTGTTTTTGCATTATAGTCTGGCTTCTAGTGGTTTCCAGTTCAGGTATTTCTATTCATAATTTATTTGGTGAGAATCTATCTGTGTTCTTCATTTCTGACTAAAGTAAAGTATTCTGCTAGTGTTTAGTTTTTGTGTATGCATCTATCACAGTCTGTCTTGTTCAGTTTTCCTTGCAGGAGGTGAATTGGTATTTTAAGACCTTGCATAATATTTGCAGTGTTGCTTTTTCTTGGTTGGGTTGTTACTGTTTTGAGTGCTGACAGTTAGAGCTGTTTTTATTATGGGAGGTTTACTCTATTTCAATTCCATTTACTTGTGACTTTCTGAAAGCCAAGCTTATACCAACATGCTTTAAAGTAGGCCTTATACCATTTATTTAATGTTTGTTTTTTTTTCTTGACTGACCATCATCAGAGATATCATGTCTTGCCGGTTTACATGAAACAGGGGAGAACGAACTAGGAAAAGAGCAGTTACAATAAACAGGGTCATGAATAACTGGGAGGTGAATGAGGGAGTTGCACGAAAAAGGAGAGCATCAGGCATGAGAGCATCATATGCATTCCAGGTGCCTTTTCTGGTTGGCCACAGCAGTGCATGTAAATAAATATACATGTTGTTGAAGGTGATATTTTTATCTCAGAAGATTGTACTTTGAATGCCATTTTTAGGTTGTGGTTGGGAATTTGTTAATAGGAAATTGTAAAATATATGCCTAATTTGTAATGTTCTCTGTGTACGGGCCGGGAGAGGGCACAAGATTGTAAGGTTTGTCTTGGGCACCTAATACCATTGCACCAGCCCTGAGAGAATGTACCATGCAGACTCCCACCATATACCCATCTTCCAAATCCCAAGGCGGTCAAGATGCTGGGGAACTGTTGTAGGGGGTCCCAGGAGTGTGGTAGAGTTGCCAGATCCCTAGAAATATCATCACAGACACTCTGTGCTACTCCTATGGGAATCCTGACTCTGCGTTCCCCCCTTCCCCAGCATATCAAATTGCTGAAAAGGCCATGCTCCAGTAATTGGACCTGTGCTGTGCCTTGGTGAGGGGGGAGAGCGACGACATCCCAGAAAGTCTTGAGCTATCCCTGGGACAGAGGCTACAAAAGTGTGCATACTTTTAGCTAAAGATGAAAGGGGCAGGCCCAAGGCTAGATAAATTAGGGAAGATAAATTAGACATAAGAATTTCATTTTGATATACCCACACATACTTTCATAGAAACATATAAACTAAGAATTATGATGGCAGTAAAAGATCATATAGTCTGTCTGTCTAGTTTTCCCATCTACAATCCCTATACTCCCTTGGAGATCCCCTCTGTTTATCTCATACTTTCTTGAATTCAGATGCTTTTCCTGTCTCCATCATCTCCATTAGGAGGCTATTCCATACATCCACCACCTTTTCTGTAAAGAAACATCTCTTTATATTACTCTCTCATTTCATCCTCTCCCCTTGACCCTTTCTTTTAGAGAATCCTTTTCCTTTAAAGATGATGGCTCATGTGCATTGATTTCTTGGAGGTATTTAAATGCCTCTATCATATCTCCCCTATTCTGCCTTTCTGTTACGACTGCCACTGTCCGACGTCTCCACTCCGCCCTCCTTACCTCTTTGGCGACTCCTCCCGTGGTTGATGGATGTCTGGCTGCTGCGGCGTCTGGTTGCCGTCCTCTCCAGAATCCCCGGTCTGGCTTGGGCACTGCATCCCGCCATGTTGTTCAGCTGCCATAGGGCATGTGCGCCGTGCGGCCCTGCTTCTTATTCCTTCTTTGACGTGAACCTCAGGGGCGTCCCCCTGTGATGACGTCACGCATCATGGATACAAAAGCCTACTCTGTTTGCTAGCTAATCGAGTTAACAGGGAGCTCCTTACGGATGGGATTCCCTCTCCGTACCTAGCTACTCTGCCTCTCCTTATTTGGACTTGCTCTGTCGGGGTACCCACTCCTTGGGGGCCTTTCTCTTTTCTTTCAGGTCACTATCTGGAACCGGTACTCGCTCCTCGAGGGCCCATGTTTCTGGACTCGCTGCCTGAGCTTACTTCTGCTTGGAAGAAACCGCTGCCTACACCATCAGTGAGTTACCATCTATATTCTCTCAGAGCTCTTCCCTGGAACCAGGTACTCGCTCCTCGAGGGCCTGCCTCTATTCTAGCTTCTGTGTTACCTTCCGGGAGAAACCGCTGTGTGAGTAACTTTACCAACGATGCTCTATACCAGAACCCTGTGTATGCTCCACTGTACTCACTATCTCAAGTTTCTCTCCGCTTCAGCACAGCTATTGAGGGATCGCTGTTCCAGTGTCCTGAGGGACTACAAGCCCAGCCGGGCTTCATCTCTACTCACTACTGCCACCTCTGGTGGCTTCTCAACTCTGTTTAATAAAAGATAATTTTGTGTTGTGTGTCCTAAAGCTGAGCCTGACCTGTGACCCTCATGGGACTTCCCCCCCATGGGCGTGGTCATCGGTCACAGCATCCAAGGGCCCACCCAAAACATTACAAACAATAACACTTTCCACTAAGGTATACATGTTTAAATATTTAAGTCTTTCCCCATTTGCTTTAAGAAGTGTTTTACAAGTGCTCCAAACTAGATGTATCACCAAAAAAAGGACGTATCACTAAAATGATTTAAGTAGATTCTCATACATGAGAAGTATTTTTCTAATAATTTACAAATAATTGGGAGATGATTATATAAAAGTGGCGAAAAATTTGATGGAGTCATTTATACTCTAAGGGGCAGATTTTAAAACCTGCGAGCGGGCACAGATTTGTTCACGCAACCAGGCGCCCAATTTTATAACATACGCGCGCAGCCGCGTGCGTATGTTATAAAATCCAGGGTCGGCGCGTGCAAGGGGGTGCAGACTTGTGCAACTTGCGCGTGCCGAGTCGCGCAGCCTGCCTCTGTTCCCTCCGAGGCCGCTCCGAAATCGGGGCGGCCTCGGAAGAAACTTTTCTTCCGCCCCCCCACACCTTCCCCTCCCTTCCCCTACCTAACTTTCCCCCCAGCCCTACCTAGAACCCACCCCCTTACCTTTGTTGAGGAAGTTATGCCTGCCTACCGGCAGGCGTAACCTATGCACGCTGGCCAACGGCCGGCCCACGATCCCGGGCACAGCAGCAAATAGCCGTGTGCCTGGAGGCTCAGGCCACACCCTGCCCTGCCCCCGGACAACCCCAGACCGCCCACGCCACACCCATTTTGCAAGCCTTTGGACATACGCGCGTCCCGGGGCTTGTGCGCGCCACCGAGCCTATGCAATATGAGCTCGGCGCGCGCAGAGGGATGCAGGAGTAGGTTTTCCAGGGTTGTGCGCGTATTTTAAAACAAAAGGAAACATTTATTTTTTTAAAAGAGAGTTTAGAATCAATTTGCTCCCTGATATACTCATTATATTAATGCCTATTGTATTATTAATCTATTTTTTAGATAGATTTTCAGGTTGGTTCCTTCTGGACTATATTGGTGCATTTTAAATTGCTGTTTTACATCCAACTTGCCAGTGCTAATGCTCTTTCCTATTTTCCATTATTTAAAAATTATTTTTTGCTTTAATAGCCTTTCTTCAGTGCCATTTAACCTTGATGGCAGTTATCTGATCTTTCCTTTTTAATGTGTGGAATACATTTTATTTGGGTTTACATGCTGGTATTATTAACAATATCCATGACTCATACAAACCTTTTACCCTTTTCATCTGCTCCTTTTAGTTTCTTTCTAACTAATTTCCCTCATAGTCTACCTTTCTAAAATTAAATGCTACTGCAGTAGTTTCATCCTCTAGTGATTATGTTAAATTTGATTGCATTATGATCACTATTATTGTTGTTTATATGACAGTTTTTAAATTATTGAAGTCACAGGACATTCAGTGCCCTGTGCTTTGGATACTCCCATAGTTTATTTCCTTGGTTGAATGATTTAACACAAAGTATGGGGTTTTGTTTGCAATTGAGAATGAATAAAAGGAAATACTTTTCACTACAATTTGGTGCCCAATAAGAACATAAGGGGGCGGATTTTAAGAGCCCTGCTCGCGTAAATCCGCCCGGATTTACGCGAGCAGGGCCTTGCGCGCCGGTGCGCCTATGTTCAATAGGCCTACCGGCACGCGCAGAGCCCCGGGACTCGCGTAAGTCCCGGGGTTTTTCGAGGGGGGCGTGTCGGGGGCGGGGCCAATCGGTGCGGCATTTTGGGGGCGGGACGCAGCGTTTCGGTGGCGGGCCCGGGGGTGTTGCCGCGCCCTCCGGAACCGCCCCCAGGTTGCGTCCCGGCACGCTAGCGGCCCGCTGGCGTGCGGGGATTTACTTCTCTCTCCGGGAGGCGTAAATCCCCCAACAAAGGTAGGGGGGGTCTAGATAGGGCCGAGGGGGTGGGTTAGATAGAGGAAAGGAGGGGATGGTGAGGGGAGGGTGAAAGGGAATTCCCTCCGAGGCCGCTCTGATTTCGGAGCGGCCTCGGAGGGAACGGAGGTAGGCTGCGTGGCTCGGCGCGCGCCGGCTATACGAAATCGGCAGCCTTGCGCGCGCCGATCCAGGATTTTAGCGGCTACACGCATATCTACTAAAATCCCGCATACTTTTGTTTGCGCCTGGAGCGTCAACAAAAGTACGCCAATGCGCCGTTTTTGAAAATCTACCCCAAGATGTGCCAAGCAGGGTCAAACCAGTGGGGTAGATTTTCAAAAAGGGCGCCCTCGCGTACTTTTGTAGGCGCATCAGGCGCAAACAAAAGTACGCTGGATTTTAGTAGATACGTGCGTAGCCGCGCGTATCTGCTAAAATCCTGGATCGGCGCGCGCAAGGCTACCGATTTTGTGTAGCCGGCACGCGCCGAGCCGCGCAGCCTACCTCCGTTCCCACCGAGGCTGCTCCGAAATCGGAGCAGCCTCGGAGGGAATTCGCTAACGCCCTCCCCTCACCTTCCCCTCCCTTCCTCTACCTAACCCACCCCCCCGGCCCTGTCTACACCCCCCCTACCTTTGTTGGGGGATTTACGCCTCCCAGAGGGAGAAGTAAATCCCCGCGCACCAGGGGATTTTTAAGACGCCTAGACGCGACCCGGGGGCGGTTCCAGAGGGCGCGGCCACACCCCCAGACCGCCCCGGGCCGAAACCACGCCCCCGGGCCTGGCCCCGAAACGGCGCATCGCTCGGCCCCGTCCCCGGCACACCCCCGACACAGCCCCCTCAGAAAACCCCGGGACTTACGCGAGTCCCGGGGCCCTGTGCGCGCCGGCAGGCCTATGTAAAATAGGTGCACCGGTGCACAAGCCCTGCTCGCGTAAATCCGGGCGGATTTACGTGAGCAGGGCTCTTAAAATCCGCCCCAAAGGTTCTATCAAGTCCTGTTCCTGTTTCCAACAATAGCCTCTCTAGGTCATTAGGAAGTTCCCAGCAGATCCCAATTCCTTGTTGCTTACTCCCAGGGATAAGTGGTGTCTTTCCATGACTTTTCCTCCAGAAACTTATCCAAACCTTTTTTAAACTCACCCTATAGCTAGATGTCTTGACTACATCTTCTGGCAACAAATTTCACAACTTAATTGTGCATTGAATGAAAAAAATGGTTGGCATGTGGTAGAAGGGCAGGCGCCGCCGACATTGAGGTGACCGGGAAGCCCACCTGCCATAGGCAGCACTGCCCCTCCTCTCTTCCTCTCTGCCCCCCACCCCGCCTGGTGCAGCAAGTGGTCCGCCACATCTAACACTCACCAGGCAGGCTGGAGGAGATTATTGGTCCCTCATCTCCCAGCCAGGCAGGAATTGCAGCAGTGAGGGATTCTCTTTGCCAGGCCAAGGTAGGAGAGCAGGCGTTCCCTCCCCTCTAAAGGCCAAACATCATAGTGGCTGGCATTGCATGCCGGGACCTCCTGGCGGCCCGTGCGACCACGTGATGCTGCCAGCGCTGATGGGGAGGGGGGATAATTGGCCATTGGTGGCATCGAAGGTGGGACTGCAGGGGCTTTAAACCATGCTCGCGGCAATCAGCCCTTTTGCGATCGTCGCCACCAGCCTATGCCTGTGCTCTTCCCTCCCTGCCTACATGATCAGCTGTATTATGTATTTTTTTTCAACCTGTATTTATTGCCTCTGTTGCAATATGTGTCTGAGCCTCAGGGTGGGGTAAATCATTCCGTATTGGCCAGGGTGGGATCTGTTTACATCACTTTTAAAGAGCATGACTGGGCACTAAGGCTCGGAAAATCACCAGCAGGGCCTTGCAAGACATGGCGGGCCCTGGAACTTCTGCCTTGGGGCAGTTTCAACTCCATTGCTAGATGTGGGATGATGAGAGCTCGCTAATGGTGATTGAGGACTATTGGTCCTTGTTTTGGTTCTGAAAGTCTAGACAAGGATTCTCAGCATGATCCCCATTCCAAAGGGGCAGGGGAAGGGGGAGGGGAAGGATTGGGGCTGAGGTTCAGCACGTGCATTACTGTTATGATGTTGTTTGTTAATAAACCTGCAGCCATATTATTTCAAAGTGACTCTAGTGTCCACTGTTTCATTATTGGCATTCTGCATCTTGTTGTGGAGCAAGAAGGACTGGGGAGGGAGGGGGGGTGGTGAGTGGCTGTCCAGTTAATACTTTTCTCAATTTTGTTTTATATCTGCTAACTCTACTCCTAATACTGGTTGAAAGGGAAAAATAACCGTCCACTATTTATGTGTTCCTACCTTCTCATGATGTTATAAATCACTATCATATCCCCTCACTGTTTTCATTTCATTTCATTTTTATTTATATACCACACATATTAAACTTACAAAAAGCATCAAGGCAGTTCACAACAAAAATACATAAAATATATAAAAACAAAATAAAACCCTAACAATTTCCCTCCATCTACTAAATTCAATTAATAGAACTGAAATCTATTAACCTCCCTCTCAATTTCCTATACCTCCTCCACCATACTCCTATTTAAAAAGCCATGTTTTTGCTTGCTTCCTAAAAAACAAATATTCACTCTCCTGAAGAACTTCCTTAGGAGCAGAATTCAATAATTCTGACCCATACACTGAAAACATTCTTCTTTGATTCTTTACACACCTTCCTCCATGTGGGCACAAGTATCAGATTTTCATTTTCTTATATGAGCTTCCTAGATAGAATACACATTTTTAGCAACTGGCACAAACATCCAGCTCCCCTTCCATTCACTGCCTTGAAAACCAGAATCGTGATCTTAAACTTAATCCATTCACTTACTGGAAGCCAATCCAACTTATATAGCCAGGATCCTGCACTCGTTCTCCTAGGCCTTAAATCTGCCTAGCTCACATATTCTGGACTATCTGCAACCTACAGATAGATGTTTTTTCGGCGCCCACCCGCTCCAGACGTCCAGCTCTCTCCGCTCGCGCGGTCGGCGCAGCCCAATCGGGGCAAGAGCCTGCTCACCTCACCTTCCGTCCGTCCGTCCGATCTTCATTTAAATCAGGTGAGCCGTGCAGGGGGAGACTAAAGCAAACGGGAAAGAAATTTGAAAAAAACAAAAACAAAAAGAGAAACCCGCTCCAGGCCCAGAAAGCCTCGCGGGGAGGAGCCACGCCCCCAAAGCAGCCACCAGGCCAATCGAAGGGCGACAACTGCCCCTTTAAACTTTAAAAAAATAAATAAATTTTTAAAAAAAGGGACAGACGCCACAGGGTGAGTAGACCGCGCCCCTTGAGGGGTTCTGGGCCAATCAGAGGGCACTCTTCAGCTCTTTAAAATTAAGTCCCTCCCGGCGGCGCTGCGTGCCGGGCGTCGTGCGACCTAAGGGGCCTGCCCCTTAGCGCGCCCCTTGGAGTGCCCCAGGCCCAGGTCCAACACTCTACAAATAAGCCACTTACCTCAGGATTCGTCCGTACTACAACCACATGTGCTGCGCTTATACGTCCATATGCCTACAGAACGCTAGTGACCCTATCGCACCCTGAACCGACTGTGAGTACCCTTGTACTCTCGTTACCAAACCTCTAATAATCAACAGTCTCTACCACCCGCCCTCATCAACCTAGCACATAAATTAAGTCTCGGAGCTCCAAAAACAGCTCACTATTTATAACAAGAGACTACAATATTTCTTCCAGCATTGATGCACCTCCAGCAATCATACAGAGAACCCCATCACTCTCGCTGAGGACACAGCACTCTTCCAGTCGAATCCAGTTCGCTTGCAGATACCTTCAGCAATCATCCAGACTTCTCCTCATTCAGACAGACACTTCTAACGCCCACTCAGACGTCTCTAGCATTCCTGCAGACTCCCCCAGCTTTCACCCAGACTACACTAACTTTCTTTCAGACTTCACCACTCATCCAGAACTCTATTCCTCATGCACACTTACAACATCCCAATCATTTACAACCAAAGGAGAAGCTCCATAATTAACTACTCCAACGTCATACAAAAAAGAATTATTCCAATCATGACCTCACCATTGAACCAACTACTAGGCCTCACGCTACTCTCGGTAACCCTTATCAATGCACAGTCCCTAACTAAAAAGACACACATCCTCAACGACTACCTCCTGGATTCCAACCCAGATATCTGTGCCATCACAGAAACCTGGCTAAAAAACTCGGATACTGCTCTAATCAACCAACTACCTACACACATATATGACATTATCACCTTCCTCAGACACAAAAAACGAGGGGGCGGTCTTCTTCTAGCCACCAAGAAAGAACTCAGACTTACTGCACATACAATCAAGACGGAGTCCAAGCTGGAATTGGGTCTAGTCAAATCAAAACAACTGCAACTACTACTAGTTTACGCTCCTCCTGGAGTTCTAGAAACTGACTCCTCGCCCCTCATAGAATCCATTGTGAAACATATCAACTCAGACCTCCCAACTATGATCATGGGTGACTTTAACCTTCATATTGACGCCCTTCCTCGCTCCTCTAATTGTGAAGCCCTCCTCACTACCCTCAATGCAATGGGATTCACTCAGATCATCAACAACCCCACACACAAAGCTGGACACACGCTGGATCTAATCTTCATCAACTCTAATTTCTCTTGCACAATAGAACCCTCATGTACCCCAATCCCCTGGTCAGACCACTTTCTGATAGAATCCTCCTTCTCCACAAACAAACAGACACACTCCTCACATCACCTTTCTACCATTCAATTCAGGAAATCATGCCCATCCGATATACTTAGTGATCAGCTCTCCAAGGAACTCATTAACCTAGACCTATCCAATCCTGACTCAGCACTATCCTCCTGGCATAAGATTACAGAAGCAGTTGCAAACAAATTGTGCCCAATAGTCTCCAAAACAATTAACCCAACAAAAAAGGAAATCAACCAGGGTTCACCTCGGAACTAAAACGGATGAAACAAGACCTACGTCACAAGGAAAATAGATGGCGCAAAACCCCCAACTCTTCTACCCTTTCAGCATACAAAGAATCTTTACATCATTACAGGACCTCTAATCTACTAACAAAAAGGGAATACTATGCCAACAAAATACACCATCTCCAGTATGATGCCCAGGCCCTTTTCTCATATGTAGCACAAATCACTAAATCAGTCCCTCCGTCTATTCCAGATGAACAAGCACTATCCAAGGCTAATGAGCTTGCATCATTTTTCCAACAGAAGATCTCAAATACGCTCGCCCTCCTACCTTCAATTACTACACCTCTCACTTCAGGTGAGAATCCTCACCCCCTCACGAGAGCCAAGCTTGACAATTTCGAACCAATCTCCACCAGTGAGATTGAATCTCTCCTAAAAAGACAGAAACCATCTAGCCACCCAGTAGATAATATCCCGTCGAAACTCCTGCTTCTTATCCCAAACACGATTTCAGGACCTCTGACAAGTATTATAAACTGCCTTCTAACTCAAGGGATTTACCCAGACAGATTAAAAACCGCCTCCCTCAAACCCCTCCTTAAGAAATACAATCTAGACCCCAACAAATTAGCCAATTTTAGACCCATCTCTAATCTCCCATTCTTAGCCAAACTAACGGAAAAATTGGTAAACACCCAGCTTTCAGAGTATCTAGAAGATAACAATATCTTATACCCTTCGCAATATGGTTTCCGCAAATCGCACAACACGGAAACCCTTCTTATTTCACTTACAGACCATATTATAATGGGATTAGACAAAGGCCACTCCTTTATATTAGTCCTGCTAGACATTTCGGCGGCATTTGACACCGTCAACCACTCCATCCTCCTGGATCGCCTAACAGATATTGGTATCTCCGGATCAGCCCACAGTTGGTTCAAGTCCTTCCTCTGCAATAGAACCTTCAAAGTCAAAATCAACAATAAAGAATCACCCTTAACAAAGTCCACACTTGGTGTACCACAAGGATCCTCCTTATCTCCCACCCTCTTTAACATCTACCTCCTCCCCCTCTGCCAATTGCTAACCAATCTTGATCTAATTCATTACCTGTACGCAGACAATGTGCAGATTCTAATCCCTATAACAGAATCTATCTCAAAAGCTCTCACCTACTGGAATAACTGCCTTCTATCACCAGCCTTCTCAACAGCTGAAACTTGGTCCTCAATGCCTCGAAGACAGAGCTCCTCTTCATCTCTTCAAACCAAGATAATATCCTTACACCATCCCCCCACAACCCCCATATCACCCATAAGCATGTAAGAGACCTCGGGGTAATTCTCGATAACCACCTGAACCTAAAGAAAATGGTCAACACCACAAACAAAGACTGCTTCCACAGACTTCAGGTTCTAAAAAGACTCAAACCACTCCTATTATTCTATGACTTCAGGACAGTTCTCCAAGCGTTACTGTTCGCCAAAATTGACTACTGCAGTGCCCTCCTCCTAGGCCTCCCCAAATCTACCACCAAACCACTGCAGATGATACAGAACGCCGCAGCGAGATTGCTGACCAACACCACCCGTGAAGAACACATCTCACCCATCCTCAGAAGCCTACATTGGTTACCAGTGAATTTCAGAATCTTACACAAATCAATCACCCTAATACACAAATCCATCCACCATCAACTTCAACTCGACCTTGAAATCCCTTAAACTACACTCCTCCAACAGACCAACTAGAGAAATTCACAAAGGAACTCTGCAATTTCCCTCAACTAAAGCCACACGCCTCTCCTCGACCAAAGACCGAGCGTTCTCGATAGCAGGCCCATCTACCTGGAATAACATCCTCTCAGACCTCAGATTGGAACCCTGCCTTTTAACATTCAGGAAAAAACTCAAGACGTGGCTCTTCCACCAAGCCTTCTCTGACCCCCCAGACACACACTAGTCTGACCTTATTATATACCTGAAAGATGGTTCTTCCTCCTGAACGATGGACTCTGGCACTTCTAAGCACATTATGTTTTAACTTGTCTTCTATTGTATTATATTTATAATTATTACCTGCTTTAACTTCTTTCCAGCTGTTTAAGCTTCCAAGTTCCTACTCCTTGTTAAATGTAACTTTGCCTCTTTCCACCTCAATTGTTTAATTACTTTAGTAGTCGCTTCTGTTTTTACCCTTGTTTGATGTAAACCGATCCGATATGGTTATTACTATGAAGGTCGGTATAGAAAAGTGTTAAATAAATTAAATAACTGTTTCCAGTAACGTCGGTCTGAGCCAGCGTCAGAAAGAAAAAAAATGGCGGCGTCCAGCGGCGGCGGTACCGGCAGCGGGCGGTAGCGAGCGGCGGCGGCGGTAGCGACGGCGGTAGCGGGCGGCGGCGACGGCGGTAGCGGTCGGCGTCCAGTGGCAGCAGCGGGCGGCGACGGCGGTAGAGAGCGGCGGCGGTACCGGCAGCGGGCGGTAGCGAGCGGCGGCGGCGGTAGCGAGCGGCGGTGACGGCGGTAGCGGGCGGCGGTAGCGGCCAGTAGCGAGGGAGGGAGAAGAGAGAGAGAGGGAGGGACAGACTGAGTAGGAGGGAGGGACGGAGGGAGTGACTGAGTGAGAGGGAGGGATTGAGTGGGAGGGAGGGATTGAGTGGGAGGGAGGGACTGAGTGAGGGGGAGGGAGTGGGACTGAGTGAGAGGGAGAGGGGGGACTGAGGGAGAGGGGGGACTGAGTGAGAGGGAGTGGGACTGAGGGAGGGAGTGGGACTGGGAGAGAGAGGGAGGGAGTGGGACTGAGGGAGAGTGAGTGGGACTGAGTGAGTGAGACGGAGGGAGAGGGGGGAGGGAGTGACTGAGTGAGAGGGAGGGACTGAGTGGGAGGGAGGGATTGAGTGAGGGGGAGGGAATGGGGGGGAGGGACTGAGTGAGAGGGAGGGGGGACTGAGTGGGAGGGAGGGACTGAGTGAGAGGAGAGGGAGGGTGGGGAGGAGTGGGTGAGGGAGGGAGGGAGGTAGGGGGTGGTGAAGAGTGAGGGGAGAGAGAATGAGGGGGAGGTGAGAGACAGAGGGATGTAGCCCGTTTTAACGGGCTTAACGGCTTGTTCAACAGAAATAACAATCTTAACTGTCACAATTTCAAAAATGCTCTCTGCAAAATTCTTGAAATATGAGGATATAAGCTGAATTCTGACTCTAGGATTGCTCCCAGGTCCCTCACTTTTTCCACAAAATCTGCCTCCTTCAAATCTACTTCTACCTTCAGTGGAAACATGGGGTCCCTATCTGCTTTCATTAACAGTTTCTCTGTGTCAGCTGCATTTAGCAGCAACTGATCAGAATTTAACCAGATTTATATAAATCATCATTTACTTTATTCAAAGTCACCCCCCAATCTCTCCCCTTGGGTATTACCAGCTATATGTCATCAGAATATAAGAAACCTTTAAACCCTAGGAATGAATTAAACCTCCCAAAGGTCTCAAAAGCAGATTAAACAACAGAGGAGATAGTGAGAAGCCTTGGGACACTCCACACAGTCATCTGAAGAGCCCTAAACATGGCTTTTTAGCCTTTCTTCACAAAAGGCTCTTCTCTGTACCTTTTCTACATCTGCTATCTCTTTTCTGAGATGAGTTATCCAGAACGGCACACAATACTTATAGTGTGGTCACAGCATGGATTGAAAGAGAGGCATTATGGTAATCTCAGGTTTATTTTCCCCTTGTGAAGAACAGAGTTAATTTAGAAGTATGCAAAATCCCACTGGGGTTTCTGAGTGGTCTCTGAATTCCAGGTGGAGCTGATTGGTAGTGGTGAATCTCAATGGAGAATTGTTGACTTTTGCACAAATGGAAAATTAAAAAATCAATATAGATGTTTTTGTTGCAAGATAATAATCTGCCAAGGACTGCAGCCTGGTGTTTAAGAAGACCACACTTACTCAAGGCAAAAGCTCAAAATATAGTTGTAATAGCAGTAGTGGTGGAGGATTAGAATTGTTTGCTTATCATATATGTTTGTCTTGACTAGATTGTAAGCTCCATGAAACATGGACTGTCTCTTATAAGTACTATATATTCAATGCTGTGTGAATATCTAGCAGAACATAAAAATGATGAGTACAAGCCAAGAGCAAACAAAGAAATTTGTACAAGAGGGAGGAACATTCAGTGGTCTGAGTACAACTGGAGCAAAATTACATTTGAAGGATTGTTAATAGAAAGAATAAATCTAACAAAAAGAAAATTAAGGTAAATAAATATGCCATGGATGCAACTCTAGGATTCTGTTGTGCAGTGGACATCCCATCAAGATTTCTTCAGGGGCAGACTAGAAGAAGCAAAATGACAAGACTGCATTTTGGAAGTGAAACTGGGACAGATATACTAAGCAACTAGAGAGAAAGGCAGTGGTCAGCCATAAAAGGCAATTTAATCTAGTGACATTTGAGGGGTGTTGTGCTAACGTCCAAGATAAAATTAAGGGTCCTGTCTCTCAAGGCCTTCATCATAGGATCCAAACAGAGTTTGTCAGCTCAAATTTAATGACAGCAAAATATGACAGAAAACAAAAATTGTTCAGTTCCTAAATTGAAAAAATTGGGAAGGCAAAAGGATATTTTAGTAGGCCATAATTTTTAAATCAGACAAAGATGAGATTTATGTATTTGGCTGTATTTCCTTCTGAGGTATAATATAGGCATTGTGAGTGGATTCTTGGTGAGGAAAGGATATTTCTGCAGATTGCCTTCAGAAATAAGTATATTACTGATCAGTATAAGTTGTAATTGTGATATATGCATTTATTTATTGTAATGAGGTGCCAGTATCCTCATTACAGTTTGGGAGCCAAAGAAAAAGCTGAAAAACTGTCAACAAAAAATGTGGGTATTTAAGAATACACCAAGGGGTAGATTTTCAAATAGCGCGATTTGGCGTACTTTTGTTGGTGCATCAGGCGCAAACAAAAGTACGCTGGATTTTTAGTAGATACGCGCGTAGCCGCGCATATCCGCTAAAATCCGGGATCGGCACGCGCAAGGCTATCGATTCCGTATAGCCAGCACGCGCCGAGCCGCGCAGCCTACCTCCGTTCCCTCCGAGGCCGCTCCGAAATCGGAGCGGCCTCGGAGGGAACTTTCTTTTGCCCTCCCCTCACCTTCCCCTACCTAACCCACCCACCCGGCCCTGTCTAAACCCCACCCTTACCTTTGTTGGGGGATTTACGCCTCCCGGAGGGAGACGTAAATCCCCGCGCGCCGGGACGCAACCTGGGGGCAGGTCCTGAGGGCGCGGCCACGCCCCCGGACCGCCCCGGGCCATAACCACGCCCCCGGGCCCGCCCCCAAAACGCTCCCGACACGCCCCGAAAACGCCGTGCGGATCGGACCCGCCCCCGACACGCCCCCCTCTGAAAATCCCGGGACTTACGCGAGTCCCGGGGCTCTGCGCGCGCCGGTAGGCCTATGTAAAATAGGCGCACCGGCGCGCAGGGCCCTGCTCGCCTAAATCCGCCCGGATTTAGGCGGATTTAGGCGAGCAGGGCTCTTAAAATCCGCCCCTAAGGTATTAGGACCCCAGGTAGAAATTACATTTCTCATGGGCACTAAGCAGTTAGAATCTGGTCACCTGACTTGGAGTAGGTAGGCTGGGGGCCCGGAGATGTATATAATAATACTGATGAGCAGCTGAAGTTACAGCCTTGGGTAGAAGCAGAAGCAAAGTCATTCAAGGTGCAGAGGATTGAAGTGGATCAGGTGGATGAGCAGCAAAGCATGGGAATAGAATTACAAGATGTTTCTTCTTAGGTAGAGGTGGAAGACATGGAATACACTGTGGATCTAGTAGCCTTGCAGTACTAAAAAAAAAAAAAGAAAGAAAGAAAGAAAGAGAACTTTTTTTCCATGCCACTCAGAAACAAGATTAACTCTGAGTACAAACATCTGTGGGAGGTAGCTACATAGAAAGGTGGTTGAGGCTACCGAGGACGGCAGTGTTCGATGGAGTACCTATTATATAAAGCTGAAGAAGAGAAGCTTACTAGTAGAACTGTTTAAAATACTTTTTTTTATGATTTTTGCTACGAGGGAAGAATATGTTATGGATTGTGCTGCCGTTCTGCCTGAAACAAAATGTCTGCAGGAGGTTGTCCCTTACCCATTCTGGCATCAGTGAGGAAACCTTACAGTTGGAGACTTCATTTACAAAGTCCTGCCTGAAACCGCCTGGTATTAAGAGAGAATATAATTTGTAGTTCAATTTTTCTTTTGATTTTGGATACTGCATGGTTAACTGACCTGTGGAAGTGTAAGTTATGTTCAACAGAACTGAATCAATCATAACAGAAGAAAGTCAGCGAGGACCCTACCCTAGGAAGAGCAGCATGTGACACAAAAGCAATATAATATATAAAGAGATACGTTTCAGAAAATATTCTACAATGTCTTTTTGCAAAACTCTTCATAAGCTAGTAATGTATTAATATATGGTACAGTTCTGAAATGCATTTATATGAAATAGAAATGATTTATAATCCTTTATTTAGATAGCACATCTTTTTTAGGTTATTATAAAACAGTACAGAAGGCAATCAAGCACAGAAAACAATATTGACAAGACACAGCTTGTAGAATGTTTCTCTTTGAAATGTACCTCGTGACATGCACTATCTCTAGAATAATTAGTAAGTAATGATTTTATTTTAGTAGATATAATAGTGGCATCCAGTATCACTAGACTTATATTTTGATCGAGGGACTACTCAAAGCTATTTTGATATATTTATTGCATTTCTGTATGGCTTGTGATTGGTATAGCTGTTTTTGGACAGGTAGTTGGAGGTACTCTTATTTAATCTGCAGAAAACAGAGACATGTACTTTGAACCCATAAGCTTAAGAACTACCGAAGTGAGTCAGATCAGGAATTGTTTAGCCCAGCAGCCACTCACCAAGACAATCAATGGGTATCTAGAGAAAGCTGGCATATAATAGAGACTTAATCCATATGCTCAAGCAATAGGTTAAGCTGCAAGTTTCAATTATTTGCATACTTACAATTTTAAACTATTTAGTAGTGCATGTGTCTATGAATTAAGAAATAGAGCACTTATCCATACTTATGGGTAGAAATGCTAAGGCATGTAACCTATTTTCAGTCAAATTCTTTTACCCAGGTAAATAGTTTAGAACATTTTCTTCAGGATAACTACATAAGTCCATACCATATGAGTAGGCTGAACTAGTCATAGATGCACCTCATTGTATCTAGGATTTGTATAGAAATATTGAAATGTGAAAGTAGAAAAAAGTGATAAGGTTCATTTAGTCTGCCCATGCACACCAACTGATCAGCTCTACAATCTCTATACACTAGAGATCTCCTGTGCTTGTCCCATGGTTTCTTGAATTCAGATACTGTCCTTGTCTCTATCACCTCCACTGAAAGGCTGTCCCACCATTGCTGTAAGGAAATATTTCCTTAGTCTCATGAGCAGGGCCGGTGCTAGCAATTCCAGCACCCTGTGTGGAAGATTGCTGTGCCACCACCCCCCTCCAGCACCATTCTCCTCTCCGGCACATTCCCCCTCCCGCACCACCCTCCCCTTTCCTGCGCCGCCTCCCTCCAGCACCATGGCGCACCGCGTCGCACTACTGCAAATGAGAAGTTCTTCGGCTGCTGGAAGAGGCTGCTCATATCCTCCTCCGGTGGCCAAAGAAAGAGACTGTGCAAGCACCAGAAGAGGAGCATATCCTCTTCCGGTGCCAGCATTCTCTGCTGCCCACCGCCTCCCCGTGTGTGCCGTTCCATGCAATTGCACAGCTTGCACACCCAGTAGCACCGGGCCTAACTCCTGAGTCTACCCCATTCACCCTTATCCCAGGACTCCTCATTCTAGATCCTTCTTTCCTTTGAAAGAGGCCTGCCTTCTCTGCATGGAAACCTTGGAGGCATTTTCTCTATCATATAATATCTATCTATCATATAATATCTATCTTGCCTTTCCTCTAGGGTATACATGTTTAGGTCTGTCCCCATAAGCTTTAGCATGAAGACCACTGATGATTTTAGTAGCCACCCTCTGGAACAACTCCAACTGGTTTATATTCTTTTGAAGATGCATTCTCCAAAACTGTATACAGTATTCAAAATGAGATCTCACCAGGACTTACTCAGGGGCAATACCACTTCCTTTTTTTCTGCTAACCATTCCTCTCCCTAAGCACCCGAGCATCTTTTTGGCTTTGCTGTCCCTTATCCACCTGTTTGGCCATCAGATATGATTGCCCAAATCCTGTTCTTCTTTCATGCTTAGAAGAATTTCCCCCTCTGTACTGTACCTTCCCCTTGTGTTTTTGCAACCTAAATGCATATAACTCTACATTTTTTAGCATTAAATCTTAGCTGCTAGACCCTAGACCATTTCTTGAGCTTCACTAGGTCATTTTTCATGTTTTTCACACATTCTTGGCTGTCTACCCTCTTACCAATTTTGGTTCTGATTGGCAAAAATACAAACCTTTCCTGCTAATCCTTACACAAGGTTTCTCTCACAAATCATGTCCTAGGAATGATTCCTGTGGAACACCACTAGGAACATCCCTCTCTTCGGAATGAACTCTATTTATCACTTTCCTGTCACTAGCTAGTTTCTAACCTAGTCATTCATTTTAGGGCTTCTCAATTTAATTATGTCACCTAAGTGGAACAGTGTCAAAGACCTTACTGAAATCCAAGTACACTGCATCTAGTGCTCTCCCATGATCCAACTCTCTGGTCTCCTAATCAAAGAGATTGTTCAGATTCATCTAACTGAACCTACCTCTGGTAAAGCTATGCTGCCTCAGATTTTGTAATCCATTGGAGTCCAAAATCTGCACAATCCTCTGTTTCAGCAACGATTCCATTAATTTGCTCACCACAGCCTGTAGTTCCCAGCTTCCTCCTTACTTCCACATTTTCGAAAAGAAACTACTTTTGCCTGTTTCCAATCCTCCAGAACCTCACCTGACTCAAACATTTAAAAGATCAGCCAGCAGAGCTGTCAGAACATCTCTAAATTCCCTTAAAACCTTTAGATGTACCCTGTTAGCATCTCATAAACACAATTTTCTGAAAATCAATTGATGTTCACCTTGCTTCAAATTCTATTTATGTTCATTTTATGTGGTTCTGCACCAGGCCCTTCCACAGTGAACACCAAACAGAAATATTTGTTAAGCTATTTTGCTTTTTTTTTTTCTTCTTATCAGCATCTACATATTCCTCTCCTTAACCTCTGGTCTCACAATGCTATTTTTGTACTTCCTCCTATCACAAACATATCTAAAAAGAAGTCTTGTCCCCCCAGTTTACTGAATTTGCTGGTTTTTCTTCCATTTGCATCTTTCCAAGCTTCTTTTACCTTTTTCAGATATTGTTGCCTGTCTTCCTTTATAAACACTAACCTTTTTTCTTCAACTTTTCAGCTACTTCTTTAAAAAACTATAGCAGCCTTTTTTTCCTTTTTCATTTATTTACTTTCCTAACAAAACGTTGGTTGCACTTATAATATCTCCTTTTAGTTTAGCCCATTGCACCCATAGATTTTCCCATCCAGCGAACAACTCCTTCAGGTACTCCCCAAGTTTAACAAAGTAAGGGGGTCATTTACTAAACTGCAATATTTTATCACTGGAGGGGCAAAATATCATGGGGGAAAATTAGTGTACATAGCTTTCCAGATGTTGCCCTTTTTTCCCTTTTCTATAAAAGTCTTTAATATTTTACTTACCAGAGGACTTTCACTTAACCTTAGGACTTTGTTCATCCATCCCCCATGATCCTTGTTTAAGGCCTTCCTCAGTATGTTTTCAAGTCTGTTCGAATACACTGTACCCCTTCTTTGATAGATGGACCCCATCTCTGTCAGCAATTTTTGAATCATCATCCCATGGTCTAGTAAGCTGAAATGCTCTGGTAGACACAATTTATGCAATCATTCATTCATCTCCAGAATACACGTTTCCCTGCCTGGGCCTTTATCCTTGACTTGGAGAATGGAGGAAAATACCAACAGGCCGATACAGTAAGAATTGCGGGAGTGCAGGCACTCCATGTTGAGTGCCCACTCTCCCAACACGCACCTAGCCACCTCTCCTGGGCCTGCAATTCTTTATTTAAATGAGGGATCATGCTAATAAGCAGGCGCTAGGGACAATAGTGCATCCCTAGCGCTTCCTTATTAGTGTAGAGGTGGCTGTCAGTGGGTTACGACAACGGATGATCATTTTTACCGGTGTTGGTTTGTGAACCCACTGACAGCCATGGGCTAGGAAAACAGACACCAGTAATATTGAGCGTCCATTTTTCAAACCTGCTGACCGGTGGTCAGATTTTTTTTTATTTCTTTTTTTCAATTTTGGTTCCTCCGACTTAATATCACTAGGATATTAAGTCAGAGGGTATACAGAAAACCTTGGCCGCGCATTTTACTTTCAGTATCCCAGGCGACTAATAGCCTCATCAACATGCATATGTTTTCAATGCGCTAAACCCCTTACAGTTTAAGGGGTAATAGACAAGTGCCAAAAACACGCGGCCAATCACCTGCTAAACAGTGCGCTCAGCTGTATAGGCCTGCGTATCTGATGTACGCTCTCTGCCATAGCTATGAAGTCCCTTTTGATATGATCTGTGTGGTAACTAGCTGTGTCATTTGTGCCAACATGGATGAGCTGCACTGGATAGTAGACACTAGACTGAAGGATTTTCAGCAATCTTTTTGTGAGATCTAGGATTCGGACACCCAGAACTATGAGGTCCAGTCTCACCTTCCCTTCTGCTTGATTTTTCCATCTTTGATACCTTAATAAGCATTTTATCAATGTACTGCTCATTCTCCTGGATGCTTCTCCATCTTAAGAACATAAGAACATAAGAAATTGCCATGCTGGGTCAGACCAAGGGTCCATCAAGCCCAGCATCCTGTTTCCAACAGAGGCCAAACCAGGCCACAAGAACCTGGCAATTACCCAAACACTAAGAAGATCCCATGCCACTGATGCAATTAATAGCAGTAGCTATTCCCTAAGTAAATTTACCACCTCCTGTCTGAGTTCCGCCATCTGTTTTCTGAGGGAGTCAATTTGCAGACATCTTTCACACTGAACCAGCTCCTCCCTGTAGATCAGGACATCTGTCTGACAGTGGTATGCTTTCAGGGCCTTCAAGAGATTCAATGAATCCCAAGTCCATTGGCATCACTACAGGGTTGCAAGTGCCACCCCAATTGTAAACATCAGTTCGGACAGGAATAAGGCAAACTCCTGCTCAATCCGATGTGGTGACAGACCTCTCTAACCCCTCCCCCTGTGCCAGCAGCAGGAGCCACATTTAACCAATCGTCATCTTCTGCTGCTGCGGGGCTAATCTCACAGTTCTTATTGCAAGACCAGCACCATGGCAGCAGGAGATGACGTTTAGCTAAATTTGACTCCTGCTCCTACCACCCATCAACCTCGTAGGGCCATAAGAAGAGCCCATTGCGCTTGCAGCTGAAAAAGAAAGATGCCAGCAGGGCCACGAGTAGAGGCCACGTGCTTGCAGCAAAGAAGAAAGAGCCCAGTGTGCCTGCAAATGAAGCCAGGCCTGGTGCACCACGTGTGCATATCGTGCATTTGAATGGGCAGCACACCCAGGGGAACGGCAGGCTGGTGGCAGCAGGAAAAGCTGTGGGACTGCTGGAGGATCCTAACACACTGGCAGCCGAAGAAGGAGAGAAGCCACAGGCTTCTGGCAGAGCTCAGCCTGCTGGCGGCAGAAAATGAGAGACCTGGTGTTCCCTTTTATTTGCGAAATTGCCCACCCACCCACAACTTTTCCCATGGATCCACACAGCTTCTACTCCCCGATCCCCCAAGTAGGAAGGCCAGTGGGCCATTGGGGGAGCTCATCTCACCATGGCCAGAAGACAACAGGAGAATGTGTCTGTATGTGTGTAAGCTTGAATATATATGTGTGTGAGTGAGTGAGTTAGAGCCTGTGTGTGTGTGTGTATGTGTATGTGAGAGGGAGAGCCTGTGTGTGCCTGTGTAACAACCTATCACCCACATTTTAAAAGCCCTGCATGCGTAAAATTCAGGGGTTATGCATGTGGCTGAGTCCTGCACGTCCCGTGCACATTTTTGAAAGGGCCCAGCCATGACAATAGCCCCTGATACATGCAGAATTGCTGGGCCAACAAAAAGGGCAGGCTGGTGAATGTGGTCTGGGTGGGGAGGGGCAGAGCAGGGGTTGGCCTGGACAGTACCTTTAGATGATGTCCTGGGGAAGCACACGCCAGCAGCTGGCTGGCGTGCAGAATTTACTTCTTCTATTTAGAGGAAGCAAGTTATGAAATAAATGAAAGGTAGGAAAGGGGGTTTAGGGGTCAGGGAGGAGAGGGGAAAAGGGAGGCAGAGTAGGATAGGGTATAAGGAACCGTTCGGGTCGCCGCATGTATTTATCTAAAATCCCCACACACACACACACACACACACACACACGCAGAAAAGGCCACCCGCCTGCACATGCACGCGTGGACATTAAAATCTGGCGCGCATGTGTGCACAGGAACCAAATTTTATATCATGCGCATCGACGATCGCATGTTATAAAATTGGTGCATCCATTTTAAAATCGATCCCCTCTGTGTGTGTGTGTGTGTGTGTGTGTATGTGTGTGTCTGTGTTAGAGCCTATGGGGCGGATTTTCAGAGCCTTGCTCGCCTAAATCCGCCCAAAACCGGGCGGATTTAGGCGAGCAGGGCCCTGTGCGCCGGTGAGCCTATTTTACATAGGCCTACCGGCGCGCGCAGAGCCTCGGGACTCGCGTAAGTCCCGGGGTTCTCCGAGGGGGGTGTGTCGGGGGCGTGTCGGCAGCGTTTTAGAGGCGGGTACGGGGCGTGGCTACGGCCCGGGGCGGTCCGGGGGTGTGGCCGAGCCCTCTGTACCCGCCCCCAGGTCGCGGCCCGGCGCGCAGGAGGCCTGCTCGCGCGCGGGGATTTACTTCTCCCTCCGGGAGGCGTAAATCCCCAGAGAAAGGTAAGGGGGGGGTGTAGACAGGGCCGGGCAGGTGGGTTAGGTAGAGGAAGGGAGGGGAAGGTGAGAGGAGGGCGTTTGAGGATTCCCTCCAAGGCCGCTCCGATTTTGGAGCGGCCTTGGAGGGAACGGGGGTAGGCTGCGCGGCGCGGCGCGCGCCGGCTATACAAAATTGATAGCCTTGCGCGCGCCGATCCAGGTTTTTAGCAGATACGCGCGGCTCCGCGCGTATCTACTAAAATCCAGCGTACTTTTGTTTGCGCCTGGAGCGCAAACAAAAGTAGGCCTATTCGCGGAGTCTGAAAATCCGCCCCTATGTGTGTGTGTATGTTTGTGTGAGAGCCTGTGTGCCTGTGAGAGTTTGTGTCACATACAGGCTCTCACAGGCATGCACACCCCCACATATAATGTATCTGTGAGGAAGAGGGAGCCTGGGAGAGAGTGTGCGCGAGAGCTTAGGTATGTATATAGAGAGGGAGTGTGTGAGAGAATAAATGTGTTATTGTGTGTATGTGAGAGAGAGAAGATGAAGTTTGTGCGGCCCTACCTCCCCTAATCCACAACAATCTCAGAGTCATTGGACATCAAAAGATCCCAGGTATGGAGAGCAGGACATTTTTTTAAATCCTTATTAGTCTTAATTATTGGATGTAATTTGATGTTTTTGCTCTTTTGAAATATTTAATTTTGGGGGGTGGGAGGATAGAAAATGTTTAAATTATTGGATTTTTTTATTCCTCAGATGCTTTGAAATATTTTATTGGTATTTGGGAAATTTTGGATATTCATTAACTGGTTTGAAATATGTATTCTTTTTATGATTGATGTTTTATATTTCTTGATTTTATTATTTAATGTTTTATGAAGAATGGTAATGTTTCTATTTTTCCATTGTTGCTCTGCATATAGAGGCAGGATTGTTCTGGGTTGCAGTTCAGTTCTTCTCAGCACATTTCCATTTATACTTTCTGATCTCTTTATTCTGTATTTGGTGAAGATCTGTCTGTGTTCTGCTTATGTGACCATGATTAGGTATTTTGCTGGCATGCAGTTTTTGTGTAGGGATCTATAGCAGCCTGGTTTCCTAATAAGACTTTATTGGTGTTCTGGGTTCTTGTGTAATATGTGCAGTATTGCCATTTTATAGATAAGGTTATTAGGATTGTTTTTGTATGGGAGGATTACTATATATTAATGGTAATTTTGTTTATTTGTGACTTTCTGAGAACCAAGCCCACAACGAACACGCATTACAAAAAGTCTAATTCCATAGGAGCTCCAAGTGTCTTTTTTGCTGGGTTTCTGGTTGGCATCACAGCAGTACATGTAAATATAATATGCAAGTTGTAAGTGATATTTTTCCCTCCAAAGACTGTGCTTTTAAATGTTATTTTTCATGTAAAATGTGTTATAAATGCATAATCTAATTGTGTGTGTCTATAAAGGGTGTGGGAGTGTGTGTGTGTGTGTTTTTTGGGGTTTTTTTGGAGTGGGTGTTGGCATGTGTGCAAGCCTGTAAAGTTTGCCTAGGATACCTAATACCCTTCCCTATCCATGGGTTCTGGCGGGGAGGGGGGGGGGGGGAGCGTGTCACTTTTTTAAAATATAGATTGCAGGAGGCAGCTGGGCCTGGGCCAGAGACAATGAGGATAGGGGGGGGGGGGGGGGGGGGTAGTAATTGTTCATATAGGACAGCAAAAAAGCTAGCACCGGTCCTGAGCAGAGCCCATCCCATTCACAGCCGAAGAAGAAAGGCCACTAGCTGAGTGGTGGCTATGAATTCCTGCCCTCTGGGGCGGTGAATGCCATCTCTACAGCATCCCCAGTCCCAGCCATTCTTGGCAGCAGAGTCCTAGCCTGCAAATGAAACCCAGGTCTAGGTCACAACACTTTCCACTAAGCTTCCAGGCCAACCTGTTTCCAGTTTCATTGCAATGATGGTTTTAGAGAGGTTACTCATGTCATTCTACCATTCTATTGTTACATTTGTCTGGTATACACTGGGAGAGTGCATTATATAGTGTGGCGATTCTACAACATCCCACATCATAGCTTTTATAACTTTTGGCAATTCATTGTATTATTTTGTCAAAAAGTGTTTTAGCACTCACACAGAGTTCATGAGCGTGCATTAACAGGTTAAGGCATTGTACACTAAGGTTGACATCCACCTTTGCATATTAATGAGCAATGTGCAATAACATTTATTGCTGTTGCTGCTTCACATGCAGAGAACATTGAGATTATAACTGCGCACTATAAGTGCCAATTGGATTTATGATTGTTCACATTGCAGTTCTCAAACTGCAGTCTCTTAATGCCCACAAATATACCATTAATATGCATGCCTGTACTTGTCAACTGTCTAGTCGCAAAAGATTGTGCTCATTTTGCTTTAACAATTTGACAGCCAAAAACCAGGCCTGGACACAGCAGTAAGCTCCAGTATAATGCTGGTAATATATCTTGATTTTGCAATAGCTTTTGTTTTATTCCATGACACTTCAAGCACTATAGTACATCACCAATGTTATATGGAAAATAAAGATAACATTCCTGGAAACAAAAATGTCTGTGAAAAAAATGACTGTGAAACTATTTCCTCAAAGCTCGGCTTCCCTCCCTTACCCCCTTAGATTTGTATTACACAGCGCTGAGTCATTCCTTTCATACTGAGTCATACCTTTCTGTTAACTCAGAAGTATGAAAGACTGTGCCCTCTGAAATACAAAAGTACATGTGCTCCATAGCACAGTGTTTTTTTCTGATTTAGGTTCTCATTATCTGAACTCTGCAAAGCATAGAAACCTGTCACTAAAATTAATTAATAAAGGGTCCGATGTAATACAGTGCGCTCAGCCGAGCGCACTGTTTAACCCGCTGTCAGACGCACATTTATCGCTCAGCTATTAACTCCTCCCAGACTATAAAGGGAGTGATATAATACTAATAAGGAGTAAGTTCTCTGTAGAATAGTGTTACTTGTAATTTATATAGATCACATCGAACAGTGTATAAGTGGTGGTGTCATGGTATTTCAAAATAATTTCAAAATAACATCAAGGAATACAATTTCAAAATAACATCAAGGAATATCATCATCAAATTCCTTTGGAGATACCTTCAGGATGTCATTACAGGCTTTTGAACTTTGAAGAGATTAGTTAATCAAAGCTTTTAACATCACACACTCATATATATAAAAAAATGGAGGTGGTTGGTGGGTTCATGATTATAATATGTTTGAAAAAGGCAGGGTTGACTGCACGGTTATATGAAACCTTTCCAACCCCTCATAAAAATGTTTTTCAACACAAAAAAATTTGTTTTCAGCACCGGATAAGGTGATTCCCACTTGGCGTGTAGGTTATAAAATAACAAATAAATACCTCACAAGTGATAACGATATGGTACAACAGTGAAATAGTAAGAAATATAAAGTTCCACAGTGAGTGAACCATTTGGTTCCCCTTTTGATAATTACAGATTATATAACACTGTGCAAGTGGCATTGATTGTCTTTGGTTTGTTAACTTTGCAATCTGGCCAGTGACTGTTTAACAAAGTGAGCTTTTGGTTGTATTCAGAGCTTTTTGATTTTCATGAAGTAAATATAACTCTTTAATAAGAGAAATATATTTTGCAAGAGACATTTATGTAAAATGGTGTGGTGGTGTTCTACTGAATCTGAAGTGAGTAATTATATTTTTCTGAATTAAAACAAATGGTATTAAGTAGTTAATTATTTCAAAATCTGAATTTGCATACTCCATTTGGAGGGCTGCTGGAATTTCATGTTGGTATATATTGCAAAACATGCTGTTGCAAGTTGGTCAACTAAAGGTAATTTAACAAAAAATGACAGGAGTCAGGTGGCACCTTATAGAAGCCTGAGCTTTCGAGGACAGAGTTCACTTCATCATATGCATCTGACAAAGTAAACTCTGTCCTTGAAAGCTCATGCTTCTGTTAACTGGTTGGTCTGTAAGGTGCCACCCAACTCCTGTCATTTTTTTTGGTACACCAGACTAACATGACTATCTCTCTGAAGATTTTAAAGGCAATATGGATTTATGTGAAATCATCAGTGAAAACAAATCTTAGTTTATCTTATGATTTACATTGAAATGATAGACCAATCTGGCCTCAGGCTGTTCCTGGCATAGAACCTAATTCTAGGCCTGAGCCTTGGTGACATGGCCCTTTCTTTGGCCAGGCCACATCTTCAGGCCTAAGCCAAGGCCCAGGCCCATTTTTCTTTCACAGTGGATTACTCCCTCCATTGCCTTCAATGTAAAATGAAAAAAATGAATGAGACAAACACATGAAAATATATTTTTTTTAATTTAAGAGAAACTTGCTGAATGACGGTGACCTATGCAACAAATGAATAAATGAAAATACATTTTTTGACTCTGTACATCCCTAATTGCTATTACAATGAGGATGGATGAACACCATGAGATGTTTTTCTCTCAGTGCAAATGAATGCCATGGTGACATCTGTGGGAGAAAATTGTTAGTTTTTTGGGGAGATTGCAACATTTTATGGAAAATAGTAGTTTGAGCAATTTTCTGTGCAAAGTTTAGCTTATGCTGAACCACTAATGAGCTGATTTCCATGATTTCTCATCTGAGTGATTTCGCATATGTTTGTGAAAGGTGAAAATATCATGCGGTAAAATTCACAGATGTGCTGTTTGGAATTTTTTAATGCATGCATTTTTCACTGATTTCAGAATATTACACTGGTCTCCAGATTTGTTTAGAGAGATTTTTTTTTTTTTTTTTTAAATCTGTACTGACTTTCTTCTAGAAGCCTATGTCATGCGAGGCTTATGGCCCTTTTCAACAAAGAACTACGAAGCATAACCACTAACCAGTACACATTTAAGAAATAAATTTGCATTCGATTCTTTTCATCCAGATTTACTGTTTAAGCATTCTTAAATTACATTATAAATAGGGTTCTGATTTTATATTTTAAGTGATAAACCAGCATAAAAGATCCCAAATGCAAAAAGAATAAAATAGGTGTTTATTAGATAAACTTTCTCACCCCTTTCTCACCCCTCCTTTGCCTACCCTGGATCCTCCTCTTTGCTTTTGTGCCTATCCCACATTAATGACTCCTCAGTTGCACAAATGTACTGTATGTATTTGATTCAGCAAAATAGTATATGTGACACAAAAACACCTATAAGCACCAATTTGTATACCCCCAAAGAACCACTCCTAATAAGCTGGAAAATAAAGAACTACATATACAAATTGAACTTCAATTTATTAAAATGTGTTGTCCACACTCATTGCAGAATTTTGATGTGAATTATATAATACAATACATGCACAATATAAAAAGACAGACAAAAGATAAAAATAATGTGCCTCAACCTTGGGGCCTGACATTATTTGCCTAGCAATTAGCAGCACTTAAAACATTAACTGTTCTATGACTATATCAAATTAACTATATTAAGCAAGGCTTATGGTATAGTTCATAATTGAATGCCTTTCTGGAGAGAAACATCTTTAAAGCCCTAATTATAAACAAACAATAAGTGTGTATATGTGTATACCCTCTTGGCATAAATGATATAGAAGGAAAAATAACTGGAACGGTTTCTTTTTGCAGATGATACCAAAATCTGCAAGAAAGTAGACACCCAAGAAGGTGTGGAAAACATGAGAAGGGATCTAGTGAAGCTTGAGAACTGGTCTAAAGACTGACAGATATGATTTAATACTAAAAGACTACGGGTCTTGCATACAAGATATACAAACCAAAGGGAGCAGTACAGTATAGGAGTGTAATACTACTATGTAGGGGTGTGCATTCGTTTCCTACGTATTTGTAATCTGCAACGTATAGGGCCATATTCGTTGTATTCGTGGGGAAGCGAAATGTATCATGATTCCCCACGAATACAATGAATCTTCGCCAAATTATTCGGCCATCTAAAGAAGCCAATTTAAACAAACCCAACACCCTCCTGACCCCCCCAAGACTTACCAAAATTCCCTGGTGGTCCAGCGGGGGGTCCGTGAGCCATCTCCTGCACTCACACCCTCGGCTGCCGGTATTCAAAATGGCACCGGTAGCCCCTGTGACATAGTGAGGGCAAAGGCTATTGGCGCCATTTTGATTACTGGTAGCCGAAGGCCCGAGTGCAGGAGATCGCTCCCGGACCCCCGCTGGACCACCAGGGACTTTTGGCAAGTCTTGGGGAACCCTCAGGAGATCGCTCCCGGACCTCCGCTGGACCACCAGGGACTTTTGGCAAGTCTTGTGGGGGTCAGGAGGCTGGGGGGTTTGTTTAAATTGGCTCCTTTAGAAGGCTGAATAATTCGGCGAAGATTTGTTGTATTCGTGGGGAATCGCGATACGTTTCGCTTCCCCACGAATGCAACAAATATGTCCCTATACATTGCAGATTACAAATACGTAGGAAATGAATGCACACCCCTAGAATATTCACACACATTAGAAGATAGCCTGACAGTGCACAAATGTGTACACAATTTTAAGTGGGTGCATGCTTGAGCACACAAATCCCGCTTCTACCACATAAGTGGGGGGATTTTTAAAAACGTGCACCAATGTCATTGCTTGTTTTCACAGTTCATTGACAGTTCGCCCAGTTAACGGATAAGACTTCCCCTAGTTTAATAGCCCTCCTTCCCTCTTGTTAGCCCTGACCCTTATTAAAACCCCACTCATATCTTTAGGTTTTTTTTGTTTTATGACTTACATGCCATTTTTAGCAGAAGTAAAGTTATGTGGTAGGGGACCCTGGCACACGCCTAAGTGTGTAAGTATTTATATGCAGATTTCAATGTGAAATCCAGGATTGCCTATGGCCCACCCAGATCATGCCCCTTTATTGGGGCTTTTCATATATGTGCACAGCAGCAAGTACTCACATACGTGGGTTGCTTTTAAAATCTATTTGGTGCCTACTGCCTCAACATGTACACATATATCCCAGTTTTGGAGCACGCCAGGCTTTTAAAATGATTGTACAATAATAATTATTATTTATTTAATGTTTATTGTACCTATTATTGTACAATAAACACTTTTTTACATATGATAAATGCTGTTGTTCATGCATTATACTCTTATTTAGGGATGTGAATCGTTTTTTGACGATTTAAAATATCGTCCGATATATTTTAAATCGTCAAAAATCGTTAGGGCCACGATACAATACCAATTCCCCCGATTTATCGTTAAAAAATCGTAAATCGGGGGAAGGGGGAGGGCAGGAAAACCGGCACACTAAAACCCCCTAAAACCCACCCCCGACCCTTTAAATTAAATCCCCCACCCTCCCGAACCCCCCCCCCAAATGCTTTAAATTACCTGGGGATCCAGCGGTGGTCCAGAACGGCGGCGGTCCGGAACGGCCCCCTCAATTGAATCCTTTTGTCTTCAGCTGGCGCCATTTTGAAAAATGGCCGCCGCAAGTCTTGCGGATTCGCGGCAAGAAATCACTTCCTGAACCGCGCTGGACTCCCAGAAACTTTTGGCCAGCTTGGGGGGGCCTCCTGACCCCCACAAGACTTGCCAAAAGTCCAGCGGGGGTCTGGAACGACCTCCTGCGTCGAATCGTTTTTGTCTATGGCCGCCGCCATTTTGCGGCGGCCATTTTTCAAAATGGCGCCGGCTGAAGACAAAAGGATTCAATTGAGGGGGCCGTTCCGGACCGCCGCCGTTCTGGACCACCAGGTAATTTAAAGCATTTGGGGGGGGTTCGGGAGGGTGAGGGATTTAATTTAAAGGGTCAGGGGTGGGTTTTAGGGGGTTGGCTCATGATTTTAACGATTTTTCACGATATTTTTAAAACCCAAACGGCAACAATACGATTCCCTCCCCCTCCCAGCCGAAATCGATCGTTAAGACGATCGAGGACACGATTCACATCTCTACTCTTATTACAGTTTAGTAAATCTACCCCTTAGCTAGATAAGGCTAAGTAGCTCCTCTCCTGAACACCCCCATCCCTCCCACCATTTACCTGCATAAGTAGCCAGATACATAGCTATCCACCTAAGTAGCAAATGCTGAAATTGGCTAGTTATACAGACAGCACCGTTTAGTTTAAAAAGTCTAAACTTTTGGCTAAATGGCACTGAATAGTGACCTCAGTTTGTCACAATATAGGCCAGTACCTTGCCAGCTGAATATAGGTGTGATGTTGAATAAGTTTTGTTTTAACTATACCTTATATTTTATCCGCATATAATAATTGGCATGATACTGTATTACTTAAATTACATTTTGGACTTGGAGAAGACAATTGGCATTATGTTTGAGCATGTAGGAGTAACTTGATACTTTTTCACTGCATATGTATTTGGGCACATGGAACATTTTCCCTACTAGAGCAGCCACATTTAAGATTGGAGTACACTACAAATCAACACCTTTATATCCCTGGTTTTCCATTCATGTGTATATGCCCCACAGGGGATATTCTTCAGAAATGGATATAACTGTAAAATATTCCAGTGCCAATAAATGATCTTCCAGGCACTTAAGGAGAAAAAGGAAGCACACAGGCCATCCTGTCTCTTTCTGCAACAGCTTTGTTGCAATGATGTTGAAGCAAATGTAGTCTGTCAAAAAAATAACACTTTTTTATAAGCTTTGTGGGCAACCCAACATAGCCCATAAAAAAAAGGATTATAATTATTTTAAATAAATAAATAAATAAATATATAAAATAAATATGTATAATATCTTTATGATTTGATCTGGATCTGTGCTGGAGCTAAAATCCTTTCACCATTTAATTAATCAATGTGATAACAATTTGAGATTCACTTTACAAAATGGATAAATCACAAATTGTTTTTTTTACAAGCACTCCAAAGTAGATGTATCACAAAAAAAGGATGTGGTACTAAAAAGATTTAAGAAGATTCATATGCATGAGAAATGATTTTCTAATAATTCACAAATAATTGGGTGATGATTATATAACTGTACTAAAACATTAGACAGAATAATTTATACTACAAGCTTTTATGACCATATATATGATTGTACTTAAAATCACAGGAAAAATGTTAATATTATTTAAAAGAGGGAATAGAATCAATTTAGTAGTTGATAAACTCATTATATTAATGTCCTTGATACTATTATGAATATAAATTGAAGTAATAAATAAGACATAGTAAGAAAGAATTTGAGAATAATTTGCCATAGAGGCAAAAACTAATAATTATAACTTTTTCAAGTACATCAAAAGCAAGAAAAATGTGAAAGATTTTTTGGACAACTAGATGATGAATTTGTAAAAGGGTGCGCTCAGGAAAGACAGGTTCATAGAATAAATAGTAAATTACTTCTTTGTTTTGGTCTTTTCTGAACAAGAGGCTGGGGAGATACCCAAACCAGTATTATTTTTTGAAGGTAATGTTCCATAGAAACTGAAACAAAAAACTGTGAAACTGGAAGATGAATCAAGGTAAATTGGCAAGATAAATAGCAGAAAATCACCAGGACTGGATGGAAGAGATATACATTTGTTTAAAGCCCAATGAGGAAACACAATAAGTGAGTCAATTTTTGGTTTGGTTTAGGAAAACTTAAGTTAATGGGTGCTGTCTCTGAAAGAAAGCTAAATCCTTTTCAGTTCATTCATTTTGTTCCCATTAAAGTCTTCAGGGAAAGCAAATCAATGCATTTTTTTTTTTATAGTTGAAGTCAGATAGAGTAGAACCTGTTGTAGACAAAGAAAGAGAAGGACCAATCATGATCCAGTACTTTTTCAACCAGCCTATCTTAGCTATATGTAATAATAATATATCATTTTTTATAAGTGAAAATGAAATTATGAGCACAGAACAGTGACCATTTTGCTCAGTCATTCCTCTGTTGGATCTTGGCAAGGGAAGATAGATGTTCTGAAGCTCCTTGCTGTAAGGTTTAAAGTGAAAGAAAATCTATATAAATAAAAATGTAAATGTTCATTTGTTCAAAATCTTAAATCTCTGAAAGTTCTTCAATGATTGCTTTGAAATTTTGACACAACGTTGCATTCAAATACATGCATGTTTTTATATACCTATATTATATAGATGTCACATCTGTGACAGGTAAAAACATGCTTTTTTAGAAAAACAGTGCCATCTGTTGGTCGTAAAAGCAACACATGCTATCTACAATATAAATGGGCTCTGACCGATGGACGCAAATGTGCAGTAGAGAGCAGCTCTACTGTGCATGTGCGGACCATAGAGCTCTGCGCTATGTGCTGGGTGTCACAGAGGGGAGGAGGAAAGGGCAGACGAGTCGCTGCTCTATGAAACGGCTCAGCCCGTTCCTCCGCCACTGGGGAAGGTGGGAGGAAGTAGGGACCTCCGGACAGTTACACACAGGAGGAGGAAAGGGTAGAAGAGTCGCCGAGCTTGTCCGTCCATCGCCGGGGAAGGGGGGGAGGGAGTTGGGACAGCCGGAGCAGAGCAAATGCAGTAGAAAGCGGCTGTGAAGAGATCATAAACTGCTGCAGCCTGCAGCAGCCAAAGCGCAAAGAGATGAACAGAGAACAGCTCGCCCTCCTCCCCCGCCCCCTGAGGCCTGCAGATAAGGAGAAGCCAAGTAAATATCCCACAACTGTGGGGGGGGAGGGGGAAAGAAGTGCTGTCAAGCTGCCTGTGGGTCTCAGCCACCATGGGAAGAGTTTACATGGGCATCGCTCCACCCCCACTCCCAGCAAAGCACTGTGACGAAAAGTGAAAGCTGGATTTCTTAAAGGCACAGGTCTCCCAGAAAGAGCAAAATAAGCTAGGCAACATGTCCCAAATCTGTTGCAGTGCCTGCTGCCTGCCCTTTGCGAGGGGGGGAGGACGTAGTGTTTTCCTCACTCTCCCAGACACAACAGGTGTGGGAACTTTGCAAGCTCTTGCGAGTGCAGAGCAAAGACTTAGGTGGAGAGGGGACAAAAATATCGCCCATTTTAACTGTGTAAGAGAGAAGTGTGTTAATGGGCGCTGAAGGCGAGTGTGACTGCCAGAGAGAGAAGGAGACTACATGAGGGATTGTATATGTGTGTGAGAGGGATTGGGCGTGTGTGTGTGAGGGACAGAGGGAGAGTATATGTGCAAGAGAGAGAGAGAGAGGAAGCCTAAGTAGGGGGCTATATAAGAGAGAGAGAGAGAGTCTGTATTAGAGATGTGAATCGTGTCCTCGATCGTTTTAACGATCAATTTCAGCTGGGAGGGGGAGGGAATCGTATTGTTTCCATTTGTGTGTGTAAAGTATCGTCATAATCGTTAAAATCGTGAGCCGGCACACTAAAACCCCCTAAAACCCACCCCCGACCCTTTAAATTAAATCCCCCCCCCTCCCGAACCCCCCAAATGCCTTAAATTACCTGGTGGTCCAGCGGCACACTAAAACCCCCTAAAAACCCACCCCCGACCCTTTAAATTACATCCCCCACCCTCCCGAACCCCCCCCCCAAATGCATTAAATTACCTGGGAGTCCTCCGTAGCGGCGGTCCGTGGCTAAATCGGGGGAAGGGGGAGAGCACGAAAACCGGCACACTAGATCGTGAGGTCTTCAGCCGGCGCCATTTTGAAAATGTCCGCCGCAAAATGGCGGCGGCCATAGACGAAAACGATTCGACGCAAGAGGTCGTTCCGGACCCCCGCTGGACTTTTGGCAAGTCTTGTGGGGGTCAGGAGGCCCCCCCAAGCTGGCCAAAAGTTCCTGGGGGTCCAGCGGGGGTCAAGGAGCGATTTCCTGCCGCGAATCGTTCTCCGTACGGAAAATGGCCGGCGCCATTTTCCGTACGGACAATGGCGCCGGCCATACGCGTATGGCCGGCGCCATTGTCCGTACGGAAAATGGCGCCGGCAGGAGATCAACTGCAGGAGGTCGTTCAGCGAGGTCCGGAACCCTCGCGAGATTTCCGGACCTCGCTGAACGACCTCCTGCCGGCGCCATTTTCCGTACGGAAAACGATTCGTGGCAGGAAATCGCTCCTTGACCCCCGCTGGACCCCCAGGAATTTTTGGCCAGCTTGGGGGGGGCCTCCTGACCCCCACAAGACTTGCCAAAAGTCCAGCGGGGGTCCGGAACGACCTCTTGCGTCGAATCGTTTTCGTCTATGGCCGCCACCATTTTGCGGCGGCCATTTTGAAAAATGGCGCCGGCTGAAGACCTCACGATCTAGTGTGCCGGTTTCGTGCTCTCCCCCTTCCCCCGATTTAGCCACGGACCGCCGCTACGGAGGACTCCCAGGTAATTTAATGCATTTGGGGGGGGGGTTCGGGAGGGTGGGGGATTTAATTTAAAGGGTCGGGGGTGGGTTTTAGGGGGTTTTAGTGTGCCGGTTTTTCCTGCCCTCCCCCTTCCCCCGATTACGATTTTTTGACGATAAATCGGGGGAATTGGTATTGTATCGTGGCCCTAACGATTTTTGACGATTTAAAATATATCGGACAATATTTTAAATCGTCAAAAAACGATTCACATCCCTAGTCTCTATCCCCCCAGCTCTTCACTTATAGGTTAGAGTGGAAGAGGTTGAGTGTAGAGGGGAATGGGAGAGCAAAGGAGTTGGGACCTGTAAGGATAGAGTGAAAGTGGTCTGAGCCTGTCCCTCTGCTACCGGGGAAGGGGGAAGGGAGTTGGGATGGCAGGACTATTACGCCTCGCGAGATCCCCCTCGGCCACTGCTGCAGCTCCTACCACCGCCGCCGCCTCTGGCCCTTCGTGGTGCTGGGGGGGGGGGGGGGGAGCAGAGCAGAGCAAAGACGTAGGAGGAGAGGGGACAAAAATCTTGCCCGTTTTAATGGGTTTAACGGCTTGTACTAAATATTTTATGATTCCATTTCAATGTTTCCGATTGCATTGTTAAATTGAATTTTCATAGATTTTGATTTATTTTCATTTTGATTTAATTATTTTGTGTGACATTGTGTTGGAATTGAGCTGTGTCATTTACCATACCGTTCATTTAGTGAGTATAGTTTCTTTTATTTCTTTTTTCATTCGTTTTCATTTCTAGAATTATGCGGTTTACATCTAGACACGGATTGCTTCTCACATGGACAATTATATATTGCGTGTTCTAGAATCAGCAAACCAGACAATCTCTATATCTGCACAGACAATGGAACAACAAAAAATATTGTATACCCACAAGCATTGTGAAATTAAACATATTAGAAACGTGCACTCTCTCTTTTCTTTCTTTTCCATTTAACCAGACTGAGCCGCAGCAACGCGTGGCCGGGTACAGCTAGTATATAATAAATTGATTCATTTACAGGAGAATCAAAATGTGCTGTCACTCACTGATACTGAGCCTTTGTGTAATTTGTGATGCTACCTAGTAGTAGAAGAAAGTCTAATATCTTTGAGAAGGTTATAATGTGTATTATCAAGGTAAGACTACTACTACTGTTGACAATGTGCTAGTGGCTGCAGGAAAGATACAGATTGTTTCTTGTAGATTGTGGAGTATTTGTGTGTTGAAGTAATTTAGAGGTAGCCTCCTATTTTCTTTATCTAAAAGAATCAGTGTGACAGTGCACTAATTCTTGTCTTATTTTTTTTTCTTAGAGTAAATAGTACAGTATCAGGTGAATTTTCAAATGAGTTATGCACATACATGTAATTATTATCATATCAATTTCCAAAAGCCATTTACAAATGTAACATGCGCTTACACATGTAAATTCTATGGACCATATATTATAGCAATTTTCAGAAGCCCACTTACATAAGTAAAGTGCATTTATATGTGAAAAACCCAGTTTTATTTGTATAAATGCTTTTGAAAATTAGGCCCTGTGATTGTAACTTCAAACCAGTGCGCAGGCACAGATATGCACACATCCATCAGTCCACACCCAAGGATGCAACTAATTTATAACATACACACACATATGCATGCATGTTATAAAATAGCCTGGCTGTGTGCACATGTGTGCCAAATTTTAAGTGAGCATGCGAATGTCCTCACAAATTCCACTTCTAATGTATAAATCAGGGGATTTCAAAAGGGGCATGGGCTGACATTTCCAGTTTTACCAGTTCATCCTCACATTACCCAATTAAGAGAGAGATTTTCCAAGCTCCGCTGGTTTGATAGCCTTTACTTCCCCAGTTAGCCCAACCCTTAAAACCCACAGATCTGCCTAATTTTGTTAAATTTTAACTTACATGACATCCATAGCGAAATAAAGTTACAGATCAGGGGGCTTCGGTGCACACCAGGTCACGTATTTACATCTAAGGTTCCCATTCCAAAATGCCCATGCCCGGCCCAGAGCACGCCCACCCGAGCCCCTTTTTGAAAACTTTTCAGATTTGTATGCTGTGGAATTTATGTGCATATCTGGACAGCTTTTAAACTCCCCTCATACACCCCCTGATTGATGCGTATGCAGGACTCAAACTTAGGGGCGGATTTTCAGAGCCCTGCTCGTCTAAATCCGCCCGGATTTAGGCGAGCAGGGCCCTGCGCGCAGGTGCGCCTATTTTACATAGGCCTACCGGCGCGCGCAGACCCCGGGACTCGCGTAAGTCCCGGGGTCATCCGAGGGGCGCGTGTCGGGGGCGGGCCCGATCCGCGCAGCGTTTTTGGGGCGGGACGTAGCGTTTCGGGGACGGGCCCGGGGGTGTGGTTACGGGCCGGGGCGGTCCGGGGGCGTGGCCGCGCCCTCCGGACCCGCCCCCAGGTCACGTCCTGGTGCGCTAGCGGCCCGCTGGCGTGCGGGGATTTACGTCTCCCTCCGGGAGGCGTAAATCCCCCGACAAAGGTAAGGGGGGGTTTTAGACAGGGCCGGGCGGGTGGGTTAGGTAGGGGAAGGTGAGGGGAGGGCAAAAGAAAGTTCCCTCCGAAGCCGCTCCGATTTCGGAGCGGCCTCGGAGGGAATGGATGTAGGCTGCACGGCTCGGCGCGCGCCGGCTATACGGAATCGATAGCCTTGCGCGCGCCGATCCCGGATTTTAGCGGCTACGCGCGTATCTACTAAAATCCAGCGTACTTTTGTTGGTGCCTGATGCGCCAACAAAAGTACGCCAAATCGCGCTATTTGAAAATCTACCCCTTAACCTTTATGATGGCTATTTTCAAATTGGTGCGCAGACACAAATTTGCATGTTTGTGTCGACCTGTGCCCAGGGACTTGCTATTTTATAACTTGTGAACATATATGCGCACATATTATAAAATAGCCTGGCTGTGCATACATGTGCGCCAAGAAGGACTAGGGGGCACTCCATGTAGTTAGCAAGTAGCACATTAAAGACTATTGGAGAAAATAATTTTTCACTTAACATACAATTAAGCTCTAGAATTTGTTGCCAGAGGATGTGGTTAGTGCAGTTAGTATAGCTGGGTTTAAAAAAGCTTTGGATAAGTTCTTGGAGGAGAATCTATTAACTGCTATTAATCAATTTGACTTAGGGAATGGCCTCTGCTATTACTGGCATCAGTAGCATGGGATCTCCTTAATGTTTGGGTACTTGCTAGGTTCTTGTGGCCTGATTTGGCCTCTGTTGGAAACAGGATGCTGGTCTTGATGGACCCTTGGTCTGACCCAGCATAGCAATTTCTTATGTTCTTATATTCTTAAGAAGTAAAATTTAAGACCCACGAGCGTGTTTGCTGGTGTGCGCATATTAATGCACCAATTTTATAACATGCTTGCATATATTTATTTATTTATTTATTTATTTATTTATTTAAGGTTTTTCTATACCGACATGCATTAATGAACATCATGTCAATTTACAGGCAACAAGTATTCAGCAACAAAGCTTTAGTGTAACCAAAATAACAGCTTTTACAGAGTAACTATAAAAACAGTTTAACAGTAACAGCTAAGCAGATTATATTTGTTTAGTGTAGAGGTAACGGGTTTATAATGTGACAAATAGGGGTTGCTAAATAATACAATAATGTAAATATATATCCAAATTTGACTAGTATAATTAATGTCATAGTATAATTGGGTGTGTAGACCGGGCCGTTTTCAGTGGGATAAACGCGGGTAAGGTGAAGTTTAGTATTCTCCAAGAGGAGAGCTCCTATGTGGTGAGGTGTTAAGGTGTGTGGGGATGTAGGTTATTAAGAGGGCAGGGAGTTGGGTTGGTATAGGATGCAGTGAAGTGGAATGCAATGTAGTGACTTTGAGATCACGAGTATGCTTGTGTGAAGAGCCAAGTTTCCAGTTTTTGTTTAAATTTGTATAGGCAGTGTTCTTGGTGATTGTCAGCAGGCATAGAGTGGGGCGGACAATGGATAGGGCGCGTTCCCTGGTAGCATTAGCGGGTGAGTCTGGGTGTGGGAATGTTTAAGGTTGCTAGGTAGCATGAATGGGTGGGTCTGTTTGTGTTGCAGAGTATAAAGGGGCTATGGGGCCAGTTCATATCTGGGTTGTATAAGGATTTTTGTATTATTGTAAGGGTTTTATAATGTATGCACTGTAGGATAGGTTACCAGTGGAATTCTTTGAGGATTGGGGTTATGTGTTCTTTCCTGCGTATATTGGTGAGGATGCGTGCAACTGCGTTCTGCAGCAATTGGAGGGGGGAGATGGTGTTTTTCGAAAGACCAAGGAGGAGCGAGTTACAGTAGTCTATTTTTTTTTAATATTGTAGACTGTAGTATTGTCCAGAAATCATTGAAATGTAAGAGAGGTTTCAGTTTTTTTAGGGTTTGCAGCTTGAAGTAGCATTCCTTTAGGATGTTGTTAATGAATTTTTTGTGGTTGAGTTGATCATCTATGATGACTCCTAGGTTCCTTGCATGTAGAGATATAAGAATTGAATTTAGGGGAGTGTTGTGTTGATTAGGGATGAGATGGTTGTGTGGAGGAGTTATTATTAAGGTTTCTGTTTTTTATGTGTTGAGTGCAAGGTTGAGACTAGAGAGGAAGTTTCTGATGGCTGCAAGTGAGGTTTCCCATGTTTTGATGGCATTGGGTAGTGAGTCTGTGATTGGGATGACGATTTGTACGTCATCTGCGTAAATGTAGTGTTTAAGGCCAAGATCTGAGAGGAAGTTGCAGAGGGGCAGGAGGTAAATGTTGAACAGGGTTGAGGATAGAGAGGAGCCTTGGGGACTCATTGTAGTAGGTTGAAAGCCTTGGAATCTTGGTTACCTATTCTGACTTTATATTGTCTGCTTTTTAGGTAAGAGGTGAACCAGCAGAGGGGGGGTTCCTGTGATACCGATTTCAGAATGCCAATCGAGTAGTATGTTGTGATTTATGGTGTTGAAGGCTGCTGATATGTCTAGAAGTGCGAGTATTAATGAGTGGCCTTTATCTAATCCTTTGAGTAGGTGGTTGGATAGTGATAAGAGGAGGGTTTCTGTGATAAAGAATTTACGGAAACCATATTGTGAGTTGGATAGGATATTGTTGCTTTCTAGGTATTCCGTAAGCTGGAGGTTGACTATTTGTTTCATAACTTTTGAAATGAAAGGTAGATTGGAAACTGGGTGGTAGTTTGTAGGTTCATTTGGGTTTAGGGTACATGTGCATGTGATATAAAATCGGATATCCATGCATACATGCACGCACGGGTTTATAGTGACATGCACACGGGCGTGCAAATGCCTTCTCGAGTGTGTAAATGGGGGGAATTTTAGTAGGTACACGTTGCAATGCAATAGGCCTGTTTCCCAGTTCACTACAGTGAAGGAGAGGACTTCCGAACCCCCTAGCTAACTTGCCTCCCTTTTACCCTATTAGCCCTGAGCCTTAAAACCACACTGACTAGACTCGTTTTTTGGTTACATGACTTGCACGCCATCCACAGCAGAAGTAAAGTAGGGGATCCTGGTGCACACTTGTGCATGTAACTACTTACAATCTGACTTCATGGTGCAATCCCGGCCTGCCCATTCCCTGCCCTTTTATGTCTGTAGCAGGAGATAAGCATGTGGGCACGGGCCTTTTAAATCCACGCGGCACATGTGGGTCTAAGTCAAGAGTGTATCTCCCAGTTTTGGCATGTGCAAGCATTTGAAAATCAACCAGTAAATTTTTATGTGGGTGCATGCTGGGGTGCAAATTCCGCTTCTACTGCATAAATTTGGGAAATTTAAAAGGGGCATGCACCAACCCCTCCTGTGATGATAGCCTACATTCCCCTTACAGTTACCTCAGCCCCTTTAAATCCCTCAGAAATGGTTCAATCTATAGCAGAAATAAAGTTCTGTGGTCTCTTGGCCAGGCCCTGAAACACCCATGCCCCACCCAGACCATGCCTATGCCCTGCCCCTTTGTGGGATGTGTGCACTGCAGCATTAACGCGCTTATCTGCTGCTTTTTAAAATATGGTCGGTGTGCACAAGCCCGACTTATTCGCGTATCTCCCAATTGATGTGCACACCAGGCTTTTAAAGTTCACCTTTAAGAAAGCATCCTTAGGTTGCTCACTGTTTGGATCCGCGGAGGCTTTAGCTAGATAATGTTCAAACCTAACTGGCTATGTTTGAATATAGTTAGTTAGGTTTAAAGTTACCCTGAAGCATGTACCCAGATATCTTTAACCTTAAGTGGATATATTGAAACATATCTAGTTAAGTGGCAGAATAATGAAAAAAAAACAAAAAACTTGCTAACCTGCTGGATCCATCCCCCCCCCCCCCAACAAATTGAATCTAAAGTACCAAAGCACCTCTCCCCAAATCCCACGAAAAGATTTTCAAAACGTTGCAGACCTGTGACCTATTAACCTGAGGAGCCTCCCTGTTGCCTCCCCACCAAAATTCTGCAGTTAAATGTGGCTTCCAGCCCCCTCTTCATGCTCACCTCCTCCAATCAGCAGTCAAGACCCTCCCGTCCCACCCAGCACCTCCAAAACTCCCAGGCTGCCAGCAGCATGGTAATGTCAATTCACTCCAGGTATAGTCGCATGTTACTGTCAGAATATTATCTAACTGGAACACTAGTAACTTACGCTGATAGGATTTGTGTACTCTTAAAAAAAAATTCTACCACTTAACTAGCTAAAAATGTTGAATATAGATGGTTAAGATAAAATAATCCACGTATGTATATATAGGTGGATAACTTTGAACCCATTTTAAGACATTTCATTCTTAACCAAATAACTTGTTTGGCATATTTTGAATATCAGAGTTAGCCAGGTAAGTTATCTGGCTAAGGTAACTCTGTGGCAGAGCCCCCCTGAACACCTCCAATTGATCCTGAAAAATTGCATCCAGTTAATGACTTAGCCAGATATTTAAGCCTTGAGGTTTATTCGGGTAATTAAAAAGTTATCTGGACACACCCCTTTGAATGAGGACCTCTATGTGTCTACTGCTGATACCTGAGATGGAAAAACAAAACAAAACATAATACATTGCTTCCCCAATTGACTTTAATGGAAATAATTGAAATAAATGAACTTCTGAATTGAACCAAACAAAATGAATGAAACAGGAAATGAAACTGAAGAAAATGGAACTCAACTAGATTTTTCTGTACACATCTTTACTGAATTGTATCCACCCTAGAATTCTGATAGAACTCAAATATGAAATGGCAGACCTATGACTAGTAATCTATAGTCTAACATTAACAACTACTAGTGATGCATACACTCAGTTTCTTCAATTACATTTCATGCACTTGTTTGGGGGATTTTTTTGTTTTTCATTTTGAGGATGTTTATTTTTTGTTTAGTCATTTTCAGAAAATAGTATGTACTATTTGTGACTAGCATTCACTATTTGCAAATAATCTACATTATTTGCATTATTGTGCACCCAATTGGTGCCACTCCCTCTTGATTTTGGGCCTCCTAATCAAAGGGTCACAGCAAAGTCCCAGGGCTATCTTTACTCTCCCAGATCCACAAAACACTCAAACATCCAAATTCAGCTCTGGGGGCTGGAGTTGTGCAGCAGAGAGGAGGCCTTGGTGATATGCTGGAGTTTCCAGACTGAACAGTCTCTCTCACACACATCTCAATACTCACAGAGAAGGGTCTGAGGATAAAAAGGCACACTCGAAAGAAAAGGTTCAGAGTCCAGAGGTGGTGTTCAAATAATGAAAAGCTTTACTACAATTTGAAAAATGAAATCCACGCAATGATTCCATCAATCAAAATTAAAAGGAGAAAAATACAAATCAAGATAAAAATAGGTTTCTCTTCTATAGTGCCTCTTTTGATGACCTTCCTGCTCTTAACTGTGTCCTGGTCCAAATTACTTTTCCCAAGAAGAGTAGGTAAATTCTCTTCCAACTACATGTGCCGGGGATGCTAAAAAGAAACTTTCTCCTGTCTCAAAGTAGGTTGATTCTTCGAATAGTTCTCAAAAAAAAAGCTCAAAACCAGAAAAACTTCAAATCTTTCCAAAAACTTCCGTCTGTCTTTCACCTTGCTCTTTACTGTGCGCACAATGCAAACACAAGTTTGCAGGGTTTTCCTCCAGGGGGTCCTCCCTCACAAGTCAGTTCTCGCAAAACCTCAAAAATTCTTAACCTCAAAAGCTTCTTCACTTGTTTAGGCCTTGAGGACCGATCCAAGTCCTTTCCTACATAAAACACTCCACCACTGTGAGATCCAAGAATGATTTCTTCACTCTTTCTCTGTAAAGTCTCGCCTTTCCTCTTCAATGTCTCCTAACCTTCTCACTACTGCATGTGCTCAGTGGCTTTTTATAACGCAGACCCATCCCAAAAAAGCTGGGGGAAGTACAGGATATGCAAAAACTATCTACAAAATCTCACCATGACCATTTGGAAACTATTAGAGAGGGTTCTAATCCCCTTTATATTTGCAAATAGCGTGCACTATTTTCCAAAACCAAAAATGTGTTTTTACAGTTACTTTTGGTTGATATGAAATAAATAAAAAATACTCACTTGTTCCATTTTCACCATTTATTTCAAATTAATATGCATCCCTAAAGTCTACCACTGTTCCTGAGGACTAGTGGATAGCCAATGCAACACAAATTTTTAAAAGAGGTGTCTGGGGTGATCCAGGAAATTATAGATCAGTAAGCCTGATGGTAGAAGCTATTGTAAGAATAAAATGGCTGGGCAAATGGATAAACCTAGCTTAATGAAGAAGAACCAAAATAGATTTAGTATTTTTGGAAGGCATAAATAAACATGCAGCTAAGGCAAGCTTAGTAAGTTCAGTGTATCTGGATTTTCAAATAGCATTTGACAATGTCGCTCATAAAAGACTCTTCATTAAATTATAAATGTGAAAGAAGAAATAATGTTCTATTGTGGAACAGTAACTGATTAAGGGGCCTGTTTATTTTATTTATTTAAATCTTCAGTTTTTGTAATGGAGACGGATGAATAGTGGAGTGCTCCAGGGATATGATCTGGAAAAGGGAGCAATGAGTGAAATGGAGAAATTTGCCAGAGTCACAAAATCATGCAAAGCTGTTAAAATGCAAATTGATTATGTGGAATGACAGGGTGACCTTATTATGCTGGAGAACAGGGCATCTAAATGGCAAATGAAATTTAATGTAAGGAATTGCAAAGTGATCCATATAGTAAAACAAGCCTACGAATATGTACACATTAGACGTCTCCATTGAGGAAAAGATTGTTGAGGTTATTGTAAATAATATAGTGAAATCTTCAGTGTGTTGTGTAGCTGTGCTCACATAGGGCCAGATTTTAAACACTACGTACAGGCATAGATTTGTGTGCGCAACCTGGCACGCACAAATCTACGCCTGATTTTATAACATGTGCGCGCAGCCGCGCGCAGGTTATAAAATCCAGGGTCGGTGTGTGCAAGGGGGTGCACAATTGTGCAACTTGCGTGCGCCGAGCCGCACAGCCTTCCTCTGTTCCCTCCAAGGCTGCTCCGAAATCGGAACGGCCTCAGAGGGAAGTTTCCTTCTGCCCCCCCCCCCCAACTTCCCCTCCCTTCCCCTATCTAACCTGCCCCCCAGCCCTACCTAAACCTCCCCCCCCCCTTACCTTTAGGGGTATATTTTGAAAGGGTTATGCACGTAACCCTTTAAAACCTACCCCTGCTTGTGAAGAGCCTATTTTGCATAGGCTCAGCAATGCGCACAAGCCCGGGACGCGTGTATGTCCCGGGGCTTCAAAAAATGGGCGGTCCGGGGCAGTCCCGAGTCCTCCGGCACAGCGGCTCTGCCAGGGGTTAGCGCACCGCGTAAGTTACGCCTGCCAGAGGCGTAACTCCTGCAATAAAGGTAGGGGGGGGGATTTAGATAGGGCAGGGGGGTGGGTTAGATAGGGGAAGGGAGGGGAAGGTGGGGGCAGCGAAGGGAAAGTTCCCTCTGAGGCCACTCCAATTTTGGAGCGGCATCGGAGGGAAAGGGGAAAGCCATCGGGCCTCCCCTAGCGCTCGGCACGCACAAGGTTCATAAGTGTGCACCCCCTTGTGTGCGCTGAACCTGGATTTTATAACATGCGCGCGGCAGCGCATGAATGTTATAAAATTGGATGTACATTTGTGCGCGCCAAGTAGAGTGCACAAATGTACCCCGCATGCGTAAGATTAAAAATCTGCCTCTTAATTTTTAAGTTGCGCCTGCCTCTGGGCAGGCATAGGTTGCGCGCGCCAGCGACGGCCGGCCCACAAATGGCCACTATGCCTGGAAGTTCCGGCCCGCCCACTCCCCACCCATTTTTTCAAGCCCCGGGTCATATGTGCGTCCCGGGGCTTGCGCGCGTCGCACCCGAGCCTATGCAAAATACGCTTGGCGCACGCAGGAGGCTTTTAAAAGGGTTATGCGTGGAACCCTTTTAAAATCCTCCCCAAAGGCAAATAGAATGTTAGGAATTATTCAGAAAGGAACAGGGATTAAAGGTGAGAATATCATACCTCTCACAGATAGGTCTGCATGCAGAGGTAGTGGATAGTAGGGATGTGCAGAGCAAAATTTTATGTTCATATTTTTTATGTCCAAAAGGGGGTCCCACTTGCGGCCAATATGGACATAAAAAAAATCCAATGAGTTGGGTATATGTACATATGTGCCAAAATAAAAATATAAACCCCCTCACCCTCCTTAATCCCCCCCCCCCCCGACTTACCACAACTCCCTGGTGATGGAGCGAGGAGTGAGGACGCCATTTCTGCAATCCTTGGCGAGAAGCATGTGACGTCGGCGGCACGTCGAGTGACGCCGGCGTCACGTGATTCCCGGCTCGTTCGCGCCGGACGGCTCGTTCGGCCCAAAAAGAACTTTTGGCCAGCTTGGGGGGGCCCCCCCAAGCTGGCCAAAAGTTCTTTTTGGGCCGAACGAGCCGTCCGGCGCGAACGAGCCGGGAATCACGTGACGCCGCGTCACTCGACGTACCACCGACGTCACATGCTTCTCGCCAAGGATTGCAGAAATGACGTCCTCACTCCTCGCTCGATCACCAGGGAGTTGTGGTAAGTCTGGGGGGGGGATTAAGGAGGGTGAGGGGGTTTAATTTTTTTTTTTGGCTCAACAATCGCGATTTCCCACATATCGAACATATCTATGTTCGATATGTGGGAAATCCGATCGTTTATGTCGAATCAATTTTTTAAGTAAAAAAAAAATATGAGTTGCGTTTTACTAATGCGGTCAATCCGAATGCACACCCCTAGTGGATAGGTCTGCATGACCTATCTGCATGGATATAGGTCTGCAAGGATATAGGTCTGCATGCAGATAGGTCTGCATGGATATAGGTCTGCATGCAGACCTATCCTATAGTTACTGCTTAGTTCGATGCAAACCGAGTTGATTTGATTTGTACCAAGAAAGTCGGTATATAAAAGCCTTTAATAAATAATAAATAAATAAATATCCACTACTTCTCCTAATGCTGCTGCCCCTATTTATCATTTCTAAAGCCCTACTAGACATATGCAGCACTGTACAGATTCAGATATAAAACAGTCTTTGTTCAATGAAAATATAGCAGAACTAGAAAAAGTTCAAAGAAACACAATAAAAATGATTAAGAGGATGAAATAACTCCTTTATAAAAGGAAAGCGAAACAGGTTAAGGTTTTTCAGTCAAAGAAAATGCAATTGAAAGGGTATATAAAAGAGATGTATAAAATTATGTGCAAAGTTGATCAAGTTAATAGGGAATGGTTACTTACTTTTTCCGAGAGTACTAGAACAAGGTGATACTCCATGAAATGATCTAGTTGCCCAGTTAAAATACATTTAAGAAAGTTGGAGGTCAATATTTAAACCAAGTTGACCACCTAAATATGGGCTCCTATGTTAGGGCCCTAAGGGGACTATTTACAAAAGATGTTCTCCCACTGTGTGTCTATAGGAAAAATGCTCAGTAAATAGAGCCCTGAGTTAGATGGCTATTTTGCAGCAGAACTTAGGATCCTAATATCTCAAGAGCCTAAATACTAGGAGGCTAGTGATCAACAAAGCCAAAAAGATCCATATTTGGCTGCTTGCCATCTAGGAAAAGTTAGCTACTGAATATACCCGCGTATCTTAAAGTTAGCTGGATATAACCGGGTGTCTTAAAATTTATCTGGCTAACTTTAGGACAACCAAATAGCAGACCTACATTTTTCTGGCTAATTAAGAGCCAGATTCATCAAGGCTTTTCTCCCATTTTGTGGATATGGGAAAAACCCTTAGGGGTAAATTTTAAAAGCCTAGTGCATGCCAAAGCTGGGAGATACATGCGTATATCTGACTGGTGCACGCTACATGGATTAAAATTAAAAGGATCTCCCGCAAGTATGCAAGTATCTCCCGTTACATGCACAAATAAAACGTTGCAAAACAGTTGCGGGGAATATGTGAGGTCTGGGGAATGGTTGGGGCATAGGCGTGGCTGTTTGAAAGTTACCGTCCCTTTAAATCAGACCCTAAGTTAGCCAGACAAGTCCCCAGGCCCTGGAGCAATCCTGCCATACCCCTTACTTATCCAGATAACTATGTACCTTCATTCTTTTACTGGTTCAAGACTATTCGTGTATACATTTTGAAATTGCATAAATAAAAAAATAAAAGTAAATACATAAATTCACAACTTTCCATTGTTAGGGATGATGTAATGAGAACCAGCAGGCTGAGAAGCTGGAGATAGCCTCCTTAGCTATCGTCAGACAGAGGAGGTAATTTTAAAAAGAATTCCACTTGTAACTGTAACATCCTCTTATGGCAATTTTAAAAAGCCATTTATGCATGCAAAAAGGTGAATTTTAAAAGCCAGGCAACTGGGGGCTATGCAAACAAGTCAGACCGGCGCATACCAAGCAGATTTTAAAAGCCGCCCGAACACACAGATACTTCCTGCTATGTGCACAAAAGGAAAGTTCCAGAAAAGAAGCAGGGCAGGGGCATTCCTGGCTTTCAACTTCAAATTTATGTGTAAACACTAATGCACACAGTTGCGTGCCGGGGGGGCCCTGAGCCGTAATTTTACTTCTGCTATTGAGGAAGTGTAACTAATAAAATAAAGATAAATTGATAAATCGAAAAGGTTTTAAGGGTCAGGGTTAACAGTGGAGAAGGGAGGCTATTAAACACGGGGGGATTGGACATCCTTTCCCTCACCTGTGTGATCTGAGAAGGAACTGGGAAAACTGGAAATGTCATCACCGTGCGTGTCTTTTAAAATCTCCCCCTTACGTGGTAGAAGTGTGCATAGGTGTGCATCCACTTACAACTGAGTGTGCATGTGTCAGGCTATTTTATAACCTATATATATATATATATATATATATATATATATATATATATATATATATATATATACATGTGTTATAAAATGGTTGCATGCCAACAAATGCACACCCATGTGCGCCCAAACGCAGCTATGAAAGATGCCATCATAATGCATTAGACGTGAATATCCTATGGACAATTCAATGGGATATATTGTAGCATTTTTCAGAAGCCCACTTACACAGCTAAAGTGCATTCACATGGATAAAACCCAATTTTAAGTGTGTAAATGCTTTTTAAAATCAGGTCCTAGGGTGGTACCAGCAGTAAAAAGAATTGTTATGCTTCAAAATTAGATTTCTGTTTACCCATTTTCCCATATCATATACTTGCTTACTGTGTGCTTTGTGGGTGAATACAGGGGATCTCTAAAAGATCTAAAAGAGGGAATTATAAAACTAAATTGATTGGGCGGATGCGCAGACTAGATGTGCCACATAATCTTTTTCTACCATCATGTTTTTATGTTTCTGTGGGGTAGGATACATTTTGGTGTATCTATGTATTTCCCCATTCATGTACTGGATTGCTATGAGAGTTTGTAATTCACTTTGAGTTGGACTGGTAGGGTTTGAAATAAAGTGTAATAAATAGATAAATAAATAAAAATGACTTTCTACAGGTAGAAGCAGAGAGGATTGTATGAGATAAGGGTAAAGCCCTAATGGGTAGATTTTAATACGTGCACGCGCATTTTATAAAACTGGGGGTCGGTGCGGGCAAGGGGTGCACAGTTGTGCAACTTGCGTGCGCCGATGCCCGCAACCTTACCCCATTCCCTCCCAGGCTGCTCTGATTTCGGAGTGGCCTGGGAAGGAACTTCCCAACCCCCTAATCTAACCTTCCTACCCCTTCCCCTAACCTATTCCCCCCTGCCCAATTTTACCTTCTGCGCCTGCCTCCACTCTTGTCCCCACCTAACGTCTGTATCTCTGACTGAGGTTGGGATATATTAACAAAGAAAGATGAAACAAGAATGACTTTATTGACTGATCAGCATAAGGTATAAAATAATATGATTTGGCAATGCATTGGTGCAACACTTGCAGATGTCTGCAGCAGAAATGCTGCATTAAAAAACAGCATTTTGTAGTAAACAAAAGGCAACACTTTGTTTTAGGGGTTGAAAGAGTGATTTATAGAGAGATCAACTGTCAGTTATTAATATGGTAATAACACGAAAATAAAAGATTCATAAAGGATTGCTGCACATTTATTTTAACAGAATGTTTTATAAACATGTCATAGTGCTGTTGGATGCAGCCGCAAAATGTTACAACAAAATAGCTAAAACTGTTTTACAAAACTATAAAAAACAATTGTGCTTCACAATTCTTCACTTATTCATTGCAAGCAGTCTATAAAGCTAAATAAAACTCCACAAGTAGTTGTTATGGGAACAAGGAAGAATGGGAGTATCGTATCATTAACTACTGTACAACTATAATTAAGTGTAATGACATGACAGAAGGTGTGAATAACACGTTATTTACATACCATCTCTTACTAAAATATCATGAGATGAAGTTGAGTAACATTTGGAAATGAAGGTGTAAATAAAAAAAAGGAAGAGAAGTGACAGAGATGAAGTCAACATCAAGGGCGACAGCTCATATAAATATGGTCCATACTGGGAGCCCAATGCTCACAAAAAGGACATCATTTGTGCACTGCATGTCAGAGTACTGTATATGTCTGCCACATGATATAATTAAGATCTCATCTTGACATACAGTTCTATATGCTCATTCTATACAATTAGCTAAGGTACCCCTAATGTTTTAACAGTGCAGTCAAGTGGGTTTGCAATTATCTCAGAGATTATTTTTCACTTTGTATTTTAATTTCTGGTTTATTTTGTACTGTATTGGCAGAAGCTTTAACAGCCAAACTCCAGTTATACGTTTGTATTCAGTAACATTAATTCGAAAATAAATATGATTTTCTTTTTATTGGAGAAAAGCATCATTTAACTTAAAAGGTGTGCTGTTACTTTAGGAACTATTGGTCACTCTTCTTATTTTCTGGAAACAAATACAGCAAATAATTTCATCATGGAAGAAAAATAAAGATGATGTTTTAAAGCATAAAGTGGAGAGACTGAGTTACCTTTAAATGACTGTTCATCTGGCGTGAATGAAGAATATATGTGGATACATAAGTTTCTGTTATTTTCTAATAGACATCAGATACTGATAAAGTATCAAAGGCAGAGCTATAAAAATATTCAGAAAATTGAGGGTTAACCCATTTCTATAGGATCCATGGAGGAAAAAAACAAAAAAAATCCTTTTGTGCTTCTTTCATTTTTTTAATTCTTTTTTTTTTTGTTCATTATTTTATGGGAATTCTTTTTTTTTTTTTTTTTTTTTTTTACTATTTTTGCATTTTATTGCATTTCCCTGCAGCTTTCCTCTTTTCCTCTTCATGCCTGAGTCCAGGCTTTCATCTTTGCCTCTCCCTTTTGTCCCTGCAGGCTTCTCCCCAATCATCCTCTCTACTTCTGTGAAGCCTGGCAGAGGGTCTCTACGTGCGGTCTGGTGATTGGGGGTAGCCCCAGACTGCAGCGATTTCCATCACTGGAAGCTGCTCCATGGAGTTCAGAGACAGAGGGCTGTCCCTGGGCCATGGCAACTTCTGTTTATGGCCTTGCGGTAGGACGCTGCCCTTGGCTAGAGCAACTGCTTTGTGCAGCCTGGGCCAGAGGGTTGACTAAGGCCATTCTAGTTGGCACCAGATGTCACAACCTAGGCCCTCAGAGGTCCACATTCAAAATAATTTATCTGGGTAACTTTTTTGAGTTACTAGAAAAAACAGAGAATTGGATATTTTCCCTGCTCCCCATTAAATTTTCTCCAGGTAACTTTTTATCCAGACAAAATTAAAAAAAAAAAAAAAAAAAGTGAGAGGTTTATTCTAGGGACATGTCTAAATGTTAGTCTGTAACTGCTGATAAAGTTAGCTGTGTAAATCTGATTGGAAAAAAATAGCTGTCCCAACGTTCCTCTGGTGTCTGTACCCAGATCAATTTTGCCTGGTATTTTCAGTGCAGTAACAACCTGGGTAGGTTCTGCAAAATATCCAGATATAATTACCTGGGCAACTTTCCCACTCACCTCTCAGCTGATTTTCAACATCTCAGGATCATTTTCTACTTTTGATCTAATTTCTCATCTTGTTTTTTTCCATTTCTGCAACATTTTTGTCACTAAATTAAAAGCTTTGTACATATGGACCTCTGTGTTTATGAAAAAACAAATTTAATTAGGCCCTCAGTTAACTTCCATGGTTGCCTTTTGCAGTAATAAAATGTGGATTGAGAACACATTATAATGGCTCAGTAAGGAAGAATACATAGGTGAATACATAAAAATATGCAGATGTTCAGAGAAAGCAATGCTGTCTCTATAACAGAACAAATCACATCTCTCTCTAACATTCCATCCTCCTAATATACATAAATCATTCATATAATACAGAACATTAGTTCATCGAATATGGCATTTGCTTATAATAACTAGTGAATTAACATTGGGGCTTATTTTGAGGGGGAACAGTCTGGATCGGAGTTCTGTCACTTCTTTTCAGACTAGTGTCAGAGCAGCAGGTGTGTCCAGCTCCAGCCTCCCCTCTCCAGGCAGCCCGCAGAAAAGGGGCGGAGGCAGACACAGGGTGAGCCTGGAGCAGACAGAAAATAGCCACTTTGCTTCCAAATTCAGCCCTTCCACCTGTTCTGCCTCCTTTTCTCCTCTTCTGCAGGGAAAAGGAGAAGGAAATGATCCTGAAACAGGCACTTTAGTGCAAAGAACAGACAAAAGAAGAGGTTGAATAGAAGCAATTTTGAAACTTGTGAGAAGTAGAACTAATTGTCACAGCTTCAACCCTGGCAAATACACTACTGTCTATTAGGGATGTGAATCATTTTTATAATGAATTGAAATATTGTACGATATTTCTTAATTTGTTATATATCAGTTAAAATGCAAAGTGAACATCTTTTCCCCCCGAATTTTCATGAAAATCGTTTTTCGGGTTAATGCGCGCTAACTCCCATTATAGCGCACTAACAAAAAAACAATTATTTTTGTTATTTTTTGTTACTTTTGTTAAGCCGAAAAACAATTTTTTATTAAAAAAAAAAAAATTGCTGATCCGCGGGAAAACGAGATTTTCCCGTGGCCAGACGAACCCAAAAGCACAAACGATCGGGCACCCGATGCACATCCCTACTGCCTATAAGTTTCATATCCAGGGCTTAATTTCTACTGGCTCTTGCTGTCTGTTTTTATTTTATTTTATTTTTTTACAGGGCCTGGAGAAGTGGAGCAGAGTCAATTAGAGATATGCATTCATTTTCATGAATTAGACAATTTCAATGAAATTGTCTAATTCATCATGGTTCAGGGGAACCGAAAAAAGAATGGAATTTTTCCAAAATTTCAGAAAAATTCATAGTTTGTGTTAGCGTGCGCTAACGGGAGTTAGCGCGCAGTTACTGCACACTAACTTTAAAATTTTAGCTATGTGTTAGTGCGCACTAACACGAAAATCGGTTCCCACAAAAAAACAAGAAACAAACCGTGGGAAAAATGAAACTTCCCATGGAGGCCCGAAAACGAAGCCCAAACCGAAAGAAGTAAACAATGCACATCTCTAGAGTCAATGGTGTAAATCAGTTCTAGTGGGAAAGGATGACTGGGGCTTGGGCAACAATGGGGCCTGGGTATTGAAGATCACAGGGATAAGGAGGAAGAAGAGCACGAAAAGTGTGTTTTGATATGTGCTTGGAAAAGAGAGCATGTGTGTGTGTGTGCGTGTGTGTGTGTGTATGTATGTGTGTGTGTGTGTCTGTGTGTATGTTTGTGATAGAGGCAGCTGGTCTTGGCCCTATCCCCTCACATATGTCTCAATTGGGCCTGCTCCCACTCCCTGCCATCCCCAACGCACATTCCACTGTTCTATTTCCTTTTTGTCTACAAATTAAGCTCTGACTAGCATACTATAATATTAGTAATTGGGTTTCAAATACAATGTACTTTATAGCCCTAACCATACATTTGTAAAATCATGGGTAACATAGATGATACCTATGCACATAGGTTACATCAATTTGCTTTGAAAAATTCAGTGGAAGTTCACATACAAAGTCACCCCCACAAAGTTATGATTGCATGTTGCAACATGTAACTTGTATGTGAAAATTTAAGCACATACTTTTTAAAATCAAAAGTGCAAACTCCACCTAAACTTTACACCCTCTTTTCCATTACCTGGACTGTTTCGATTTTGTTCAAATAAAAGTGTGAGTGAAAATAAGTTAAGGGCCAACTTTTACATGCACAATCCTATGGCAATTTCATAGTAAGTCATTTATGTGCATAAACATATTATAGACATGCAAATGGCTTTGATAATTATCCCTTAGGAAATCATGGCATGCCATGAAAGACCAAAAGATAAAACAAATATATAAAGGAAAAAATATATGAATATCTTTCACAATATAGATACAATGGAAATCTAGAGAGAAAATGCAGCTAAAAATGTCTATTTTGTAAATTTATATATTAAAGTGTTAGATCCAAATGTAATTTTGAAGTATTTTTAGCTGCTTTATATATTTCTGATGAATGCCATGAAAGACTCCATTTTTGTTAATTAAGTTGACAGATGTCACCTAAAATATCCTTTTATTTTTTTTAATCTACAAAACACTATATAAGGTATAATGAGCCAGGTAGTCACCCAGGGTACAGTGAGAAAACGGGCACACTGCACCACTAGTATCAACAGTTGGCTTGGGCTGAATCGGCCTGCAGCCCACCCCTAGCCATATGCCTGATTTTCAAGAGTGGTGGCACTTAATAGAATATCAGTTTCCTCTGCTGCACCACAAAGGAAGCTGCCTTATTGCTAAGCATTGCTCCTCCTGCTGGCCGATGGTGGGCCCAACAATGAGCCAGGGAAATGGCCACCAGAAGGGAAGGAGAAGATTGAAAATACCAGGAAATGAAGGGTGACCTATATTTTATTAGCCTTTTTTTTACAATTTGACATTTAGGGGTGGTAGGGCAGGGTGAGCCACTGTACATAAGGTGATGGGGGAGTGAGGAAGACCTATATATTGTGGTGCTCAGAGAGCAGTGAGACTTACATGATATGGGGATGCAGGTGGAAGGGAAAACAGGACTGTACATTGAGTCTTGGAGGGGAAAGGTAGGGCTATATGAACAATGGTAAAGAGTAAGGCAGAAGAAGACCTACATAAGGGAGTGGTGATGGTTAGGGGAACAGGGTGAGGGAGACCTACATCATATGAAGTGCTGGAGGCAGAAAGAGGAAGAATTCTATGAGATGATGGATGATAGGGAAAGGGAGACTACATGGGGTGTGGAGGGAAGGGAGGAGACTACATTGAGTGGGGAGGGGCAGGGAGAGGGAGACCTATATTTGGTGTGGGGGATGGGAACAGGAAAAGGATACCTTAATAAGTTGGTGTGGGGAAAGGGAGACTCTACATGGAGTAGGGTAGAAAGGAGAGAGGGAGAGAGAGAGAGGACTTAAGATTGGAACATGAAATGGGAGAGAGCAGAATTCACAAGATAGGGAAGAGACCCAAGATAGCAAGGCAAATGGAGGAAGAATAGATGGAAGGATGAGGGAGAAGTAGAGAAAATGCACAGTGAGATATGCACATTTATGGTGGCACACGTGGCCCTTTTAAAATCCACCCTATATTGTAAGACTGGCATCCCCTGAAGTATTACTTCCCAATCTTAGGCTATCCTGGTGGGTATGAAATCATGACAAACCAACAAGTACTCAGCAAAATGTATTAAACAGGATTTACACTTATTTGCTTAACCTGTGCAGCTAACTGTGTGCTTGTAAACATAAACACAACTCCTATCTATGATTTATGTCACCTAAAGTTGAACTGCTTAGAAGTCAATGGCCAGCTGAGTTCTTTAGCAGGAAATCTCTCTATGCTTTCACATGTCCCTCTTTCCAATGCCCTAAGCTCTCAGAATCACATGTTTTCCCATTGTGAGCTATTTTCCAAGATTTGGTACTCATGCTTATAAGGAGTCCAAATCAGGGCAGGCCTTGCAGGTATTGTGAGTGTTGCCTAATTGCTGCAGGATGCCTGATTGGTTGGTATCTGGTTGCCATGCTGTATATATATAGATGCCTGACTGGCTATGACTGATGTGCTGTCATACCTTAATTGGCCAGAGTTCACTCACTCCTGATTGGAGGGCTAAGTCTCTGCAATTTATTACCATGAGTTGTCTTTCACCTATTTCTGTATGCTTGTTCAGATTTCTCCTCCTGATAATTTGGACACCTTTGCTGATCCTTGTCATTTACCACCTAAGGTACTAAATTCATAACTGTCTGTCCAGAGATAGCAACTTGTGATGAAGACTCATGCCAAAATAGTTTGTCTGTGAGATTTCCGTTTACCAAAGGGATGTCTGCCACTCTATTATCCAACTCTAAAACACTTATAATGTCCTCCTCCCATCAGGCTTCACTTACTTTGCAAGCTGTCATAAAACTGCATGTTTTGCAGGAAATGATGAGACAGTTTCAGGGATATCTAGCCTTAAACTTCAATATATATCAAATAAATAATTTTTCTCTCTCCCTCTTTCTGTGTCTCTCTCTATATATATCAAGAGAGAAAGATAGACTCACCACTACTAGGTATAATCTTACAATACGAGAAAGCTCAGCTTTGATTTACTTTTATACAAAATTTTCATCATATTCCATTGGTAATTGACCTGTACACCTTCATTCTTGGCAGCATTCAAACCAGTATTAACTTTTCAGACAAAGCCTATGCTGGAAAATGCATACGTTATCCAAAGATTGTTTGTAACTTAAATTTTATGAATCACTTTGATTATACTTACCTCTGTAAAGGCACTAGATAATAGGGATGTGAATCGTTTTCCATATCGTCTTAACGATAGAAATCGTGTGGCAGGGCAAGAAAATCGTCTTAGGCACGATTTTTTAGTTAAAAAATCGTTAAAAATCGTTTTTTTCCGATTAGTGCGCACTAACTCGAGTTAGTGCGCACTAACGGGAGTTAGTGCGCACTAACTGGGAGTTAGTGCGCACTAACTGAAAATGATACAATTTGACACTTTTCAGGTCAGTTAAGGTCAGTTTAGGAATGAATATGTATTCCTATTGGCTGCCCTCTTATTTATTCATGTTACCAAGTTTCCTACTGACAGTATATGGGGGATGGGAAATGGAAACAGTTGGTAGCTTGACAAAACAAGTAATGTGATCAGTCAATGTGACTAGAACTTGTGCCCTAACCCTGATACCAGGGGTATTGTGATCTTCCTGCACACAGTGCCCTATCCCTATTAATACCAGGAGTGTTGTGATCTTCCTGCACACAGTGCCCTATCCCTAATACCAGGGGTGTTGTGATCTTCCTGCACACAGTGCCCTATTCCTGATACTGGGGGTGTTGTGATCTTCCTGCACACAGTGCCCTATTCCTGATACCGGGGGTGTTGTGATCCTCTTGCACACATCCCGGTATCAGGGATAGGGCACTGCATGCAGGAAGATCACAACACTCCTGGTATTAATAGGGATAGGGCACTGCATGCAGGAATATCACAACACTCCTGGTATTAATAGGGATAGGGCACTGCATGCAGGAAGATCACAACACCCCTGGTATCAGGGATAGGGCACTGTGTGCAGGAAGATCACAATACCCCGGAGGAGTGAGGGTCAGGCAGCTCCCCCCTGTCTGTGAAGCCAGGCTCTCACTAGTAATGCAGGGAGGGAGCTGTCTCAGACTTCAACATCCTCCCCCCCCCCCCTTACCCACACACCATTCACTAGCTGGGACATGGGGGAAGTCAGGAGTGAGGGTCAGGCAGCTCCCCCCTGTCTGTGAAGCCAGCCTCTCACTAGTAATGCAGGGAGGGAGCTGTCTCAGACTTCACCATCCACCCCCCCCCCCCCTCACCCACACACCATTCACTAGCTGGGACATGGGGGAAGTCAGGAGTGAGGGACAGGCAGCTCCCCCCTGTCTGTGAAGCCAGCCTCTCACTAGTAATGCAGGGAGGGAGCTGTCTCAGACTTCACCATCCTCCCCCCCCCCCTCACCCACACACCATTCACTAGCTGGGACATGGGGGAAGTCAGGAGTGAGGGTCAGGCAGCTCCCCCCTGTCTGTGAAGCCAGCCTCTCACTAGTAATGCAGGGAGGGAGCTGTCTCAGACTTCACCATCCTCCCCCCCCCCCTCACCCACACACCATTCACTAGCTGGGACATGGGGGAAGTCAGGAGTGAGGGTCAGGCAGCTCCCCCCTGTCTGCGAAGCCAGCCTCTCACTAGTAATGCAGGGAGGGAGCTGTCTCAGACTTCACCATCCTCCCCCCCCCCCTCACCCACACACCATTCACTAGCTGGGACATGGGGGAAGTCAGGAGTGAGGGTCAGGCAGCTCCCCCCTCTCTGTGAAGCCAGCCTCTCACTAGTAATGCAGGGAGGGAGCTGTCTCAGACTTCACCATCCTCCCCCCCCCCCTCACCCACACACCATTCACTAGCTGGGACATGGGGGAAGTCAGGAGTGAGGGTCAGGCAGCTCCCCCCTGTCTGTGAAGCCAGCCTCTCACTAGTAATGCAGGGAGGGAGCTGTCTCAGACTTCACCATCCTCCCCCCCCCTCACCCACACACCATTCACTAGCTGGGACATGGAGGAAGTCAGGAGTGAGGGTCAGGCAGCTCCCCCCTGTCTGCGAAGCCAGCCTCTCACTAGTAATGCAGGGAGGGAGCTGTCTCAGACTTCACCATCCTCCCCCCCCCCCTCACCCACACACCATTCACTAGCTGGGACATGGGGGAAGTCAGGAGTGAGGGTCAGGCAGCTCCCCCCTGTCTGTGAAGCCAGCCTCTCACTAGTAATGCAGGGAGGGAGCTGTCTCAGACTTCACCATCCTCCCCCCCCCCCCTCACCCACACACCATTCACTAGCTGGGACATGGGGGAAGTCAGGAGTGAGGGTCAGGCAGCTCCCCCCTGTCTGTGAAGCCAGCCTCTCACTAGTAATGCAGGGAGGGAGCTTGTCTCAGACTTCACCATCCTCCCCCCCCCCCTCACCCACACACCATTCACTAGCTGGGACATGGGGGAAGTCAGGAGTGAGGGTCAGGCAGCTCCCCCCTGTCTGTGAAGACAGCCTCTCACTAGTAATGCAGGGAGGGAGCTGTCTCAGACTTCACCATCCTCCCCCCCCCCCCCTCACCCACACACCATTCACTAGCTGGGACATGGGGGAAGTCAGGAGTGAGGGTCAGGCAGCTCCCCCCTGTCTGTGAAGACAGCCTCTCACTAGTAATGCAGGGAGGGAGCTGTCTCAGACTGGTATCAGGGTTAGGGCACTGTGTGCAGGAAGATCACAACACTCCTGGTATTAATAGGGATAGGGCACTGTAAGAGATGACTGTAGTAGATTGAATAAAGATCTGATGTTTCTGCTCTCCTCACACCAAACAAAAACAACACACAAGCAGAGAAGCCCTTCTTACAAAGCTGAGCTAGTGAGTTAAGTAGGAGGAAAAGTAAACATACTGGTGCCAGTGTGGCTACTTAAAAAATACACTTACCAACAATCAATTACATATATTTGAACTGTGTACAGTTCCAGCCAGGACCACCTTTCTAAAATGCACAGTGATTGGCAAATTCAACATGCACTAGCATTTCAGGTGCCTGCTAACAAAAATAATAAACAAACAAGTTCTAGTCAGGTGAGTGCTGATCATTACATTACTTTTTTTGTCAAGCTTCCAACTGTTTCCATTTCACATCCCCCCAACCATATTGGTAACATCAATAGATAAGAGCACAGCCAGCCAATAGGAATACATACATACATATTCATTCCTAAGTGACCTTTACTGACCTGGGAAGTGTGAACACTTTGTTTCATTTTCTGTTGGTGTTCGTTAGTTTCCAGTTCCATTTCCCATCCCCCCCAACCATCACCTCAGTGGTAACATCAATAGATAAGAGGGCAGCCAGCCAATAGGAACACATATTCATTCCTAACTGACCTTCAGTGACCTGGAAAGTGTTTATTTGTATCATTTTCAGTTAGTGCGCACTAAATCGAGTTAGTGTGCACTAACTCGAGTTAGTGCGCACTAACACGATTTAACGATTTTTAACGATAAATCGTTAGAATTTCTATTGTATCGTGTTCTATAACGATTTAAGACGATATAAACATTATCGGACGATAATTTTAATCGTTGAAAAACGATTCACATCCCTACTAGATAATCTACTACATCCTCTTTACTCAGGTATAGACACTTTTACGGCTATGCATATAAATAAGGATAACCAGTGAAAAGGCAAGTTCCAAAATAGTGTACGTCAATCCACGTCAGAACAAATTTAAAAATGGTTTTAGAATGGTGGTCTGGTAGCTCAGTGTGATAGCATACTGCCTTGTGGGGGATCTATGTTTGATGCAAGAGTCAGGTCCTCCATACCCCAGATCGACCAGGGTTAGGTATACTGCAGATAGTGTTGAAGGTCCTTGGGAATAGAATATCCAGTTATCATGCAACACTGATACTATAAGACTGGCCCTTCCAGACTGGTACCTACCAATCTTGGGCCACCTTAGTAAGGAAATAATAAGGATTCTAGGGATGTGAATCGTTTTTCAACGATTAAAATTATCGTCCGATAATGTTAATATCGTCTTAAATCGTTATAGAACACGATACAATAGAAATTCTAACGATTTATCGTTAAAAATTGTTAAATCGTGTTACTGCGCACTAACGGGAGTTAGTGCACACTAACTGAAAATGATACAAATAAACACTTTCCAGGTCACTGAAGGTCAGTTAGGAATGAATATGTGTTCCTATTGGCTGGCTGCCCTCTTATCTATTGATGTTACCAAGGTTACCACTGAGGGTGATGGTTGGGGGGGATGGGAAATGGAACTGGAAACTCACGAACACCAACAGAAAATGAAACAAAGTGTTCACACTTCCCAGGTCAGTAAAGGTCACTTAGGAATGAATATGTATTCCTATTGGCTGGCTGTGCTCTTATCTATTGATGTTACCAAGGTTAACACTGAGGTAATGGTTGGGGGGATGAGAAATGGAAACAGTTGGAAGCTTGACAAAAAAAAGTAATGTGATGATCAGCACTCACGTGACTAGAACTTGTTTGTTTATTATTTTTGTTAGCAGGCACCTGAAATGCTAGTGCATGTTGAATTTGCCAATCACTGTGCATTTTAGAAAGGTGGTCCTGGCTGGAACTGTACACAGTTCAAATATATGTAATTGATTGTTGGTAAGGGTATTTTTTAAGTAGCCACACTGGCACCAGTATGTTTACTTTTCCTCCTACTTAACTCACTAGCTCAGCTTTGTAAGAAGGGCTTCTCTGCTTGTGTGTTGCTTTTGTTTGGTGTGAGGAGAGCAGAAACATCAGATCTTTATTCAATCTACTACAGTCATCTCTTACAGTGCCCTATCCCTATTAATACCAGGAGTGTTGTGATCTTCCTGCACACACAGTGCCCTAACCCTGGCACCAGGGGTGTTGTGATTTTCCTGCACACAGTGCCCTAACCCTGGCACCAGGGGTGTTGTGATCTTCCTGCACACACAGTGCCCTAACCCTGGCACCAGGGGTGTTGTGATCTTCCTGCACACACAGTGCCCTAACCCTGGCACCAGGGGTGTTGTGATTTTCCTGCACACAGTGCCCTAACCCTGGCACCAGGGGTGTTGTGATCTTCCTGCACACAGTGCCCTAACCCTATTAATACCAGGACTGTTGTGATCTTCCTGCACACAGTGCCCTAACCCTGGCACCAGGGGTGTTGTGATTTTCCTGTACACAGTGCCTTAACCCTGGCACCAGGGGGTGTTGTGATCTTCCTGCACTCAGTGCCCTATCCCTATTAATACCAGGGGTGTCGTGATCTTCCTGCACACAGTGCCCTATCCCTATTAATACCAGGAGTGTTGTGATCTTCCTGCACACACAGTGCCCTAACCCTGGCACCAGGGGTGTTGTGATTTTCCTGCACACAGTGCCCTAACCCTGGCACCAGGGGTGTTGTGATCTTCCTGCACACAGTGCCCTATCCCTATTAATACCAGGAGTGTTGTGATCTTCCTGCACACACAGTGCCCTAACCCTGGCACCAGGGGTGTTGTGATTTTCCTGCACACAGTGCCCTAACCCTGGCACCAGGGGTGTTGTGATCTTCCTGCACACAGTGCCCTAACCCTGATACCAGTCTGAGACAGCTCCCTCCCTGCATTACTAGTGAGAGGCTGGCTTCACAGACAGGGGGGAGCTGCCTGACCCTCACTCCTGACTTCCCCCATGTCCCAGCTAGTGAATGGTGTGTGGGTGAGGGGGGGGGAGGATGGTGAAGTCTGAGACAGCCCCCTCCCTGCATTACTAGTGAGAGGCTGGCTTCACAGACAGGGGGGAGCTGCCTGACCCTCACTCCTGACTTCCCCCATGTCCCAGCTAGTGAATGGTGTGTGGGTGAGGGCGGGGGAGGATGGTGAAGTCTGAGACAGCTCCCTCCCTGCATTACTAGTGAGAGGCTGGCTTCACAGACAGGGGGGAGCTGCCTGACCCTCACTCCTTCCGGGGTATTGTGATCTTCCTGCACACAGTGCCCTATCCCTGATACCAGGGGTGTTGTGATCTTCCTGCATGCAGTGCCCTATCCCTATTAATACCAGGAGTGTTGTGATCTTCCTGCACGCAGTGCCCTATCCCTAATACCAGGGGTGTTGTGATCTTCCTGCACACAGTGCCCTATTCCTGATACCAGGAGTGTTGTGATCTTCCTGCAAGCAGTTCCCTATCCCTGATACCGGGATGTGTGCAAGAAGATCCCAACACCCCCGGTATCAGGAATAGGGCACTGTGTGCAGGAAGATCACAACACCCCTGATATTAGGGATAGGGCACTGTGTGCAGGAAGATTACAACACTCCTGGTATTAATAGGGATAGGGCACTGTGTACATGAAGATCACAACACCCCTGGTGCCAGGGATAGGGCACTGTGTGCAGGAAGATCACAACACCCCTGGTGTCAGGGTTAGGGCACTGTGTGCAGGAAGATCACAACACTCCTGGTATTAATAGGGATAGGGCACTGTGTGCAGGAAGATCACAACACCCCTGGTGCCAGGGTTAGGGCACTGTGTGCAGGAAGATCACAACACTCCTGGTATTAATAGGGATAGGGCACTGTGTGCAGGAAGATCACAACACCCCTGGTGCCAGGGTTAGGGCACTGTGTGCAGGAAGATCACAACACTCCTGGTATTAATAGGGATAGGGCACTGTGTGCAGGAAGATCACAACACCCCTGGTGCCAGGGTTAGGGCACTGTGTGCAGGAAGATCACAACACTCCTGGTATTAATAGGGATAGGGCACTGTGTGCAGGAAGATCACAATACCCCTGGTATCAGGGTTAGGGCACAAGTTCTAGTCACTTTGACTGATCACATTACTTGTTTTGTCAAGCTACCAACTGTTTCCATTTCCCATCCCCCATATACTGTCAGTGGGAAGCTTGGTAACAGGAATAAATAAGAGGGCAGCCAATAGGAATACATATTCATTCCTAAACTGACCTTAACTGACCTGAAAAGTGTCAAATTGTATCATTTTCAGTTAGTGCGCACTAACTCCCAGTTAGTGCGCACTAACTCCTGTTAGTGCGCACTAACTCGAGTTAGTGCGCACTAATCGGAAAAACGATTTTTAACGATTTTTTAACTAAAAAATCGTGCCTAACACGATTTTCTTGCCCTGCCACATGATTTCTATCGTTAAGACGATATGGAAAACGATTCACATCTCTAAAGGATTCACCAAGGTTTATTGACAAAGGTTTCATCCCTCTTGGCAATAGCCTGTGTGGCTGGCTCTGAACCTCTAAATAAAATTCAGAGTTCTTCCCCATCCAAAACTGAGCTGTTAAGCGTCTCAGTGGCTGGTTGAATCCTTAGTAGGGCAGATCTTTATGCGATCACAGTACCGCTCTCTGCTGTCCTCTGCTGTTAACACCTTATGTAGTCCAGTTGTGATCTGCCTCTCAATTTCCTGTATATTCATTTTATATCTTCAGACAGAAAAGTCCAACTTTAACACTGTAGGTGGTTACCAGGCCTTCTGATTGGCCTGTATCTTATTTCTAGGCCTTATAATTGACCAGTGTCACTTATTGCTTGGACACCTGATTCAATACAGCTGACTGAGGAGTCAGTAAGTTCATGATCATGAGTCCCTTACCAACTGCTTTTAAAAGGTCAATTATTTATTCCTTGACTGCTTTGTAGTTTTTATATTTCCAGATTTTTCTTGTGTCAATTACTAATGTCCCTTGTAACAATTGATCATGGCCTCATCTGAGCACAGACACCTTACAGCAAAGCTTTTGGATATTCTGACTACACTGGATTTCCAGTCTCCCTTGCTTGCCCCTATGCATTTAGAGACAGAAATAAACAAGCCCTTAGAGCTGTTCTCTGTGGTGAAAAAGCTAATGGCAGGCCCTTTATATCTGGACAAGGAGATGCCAGTATACGAATGCTTGCTGACTACTTTGATAAAAAAAAAAATATATATATATGAGACCTTGCAACAGCAGTTAGTGCTTGTGTCAGATAGTGTAGGGCTGGAGGCTGCTCTTCCCTTAAATAAAGTCCTGACTGAGTTTGATCTGACTATATTAAAGGAATTGAGTAATAAGGTATCTGGTTTAAAATCAATGTTTTCAGTATTAGACCCTTGTCCTTTCACGGTTGTAAAAAATTTGAAAGATGTTTCCTTTGAAATCATAAAGACAATGATTAATAAATCACTGTGTGGTGGTGAAGTTCCAACGGTTTAGAAGCAGGCTATAATAAGGCCTGTTAAAAAGGATAGTAAGTTACCGTCTACGGAACTGTTAAACTATTGCCCAGTTTCAAGCTTGCCAACAGTAGCAAAAATACTAGAAAAAGATAGTTTTAGAATAGCATGAGTACTTTGTATATGAGAGTCAATTATTAAACCCCAATCAGTTTAGATTTTGAAAGTTTCAAAACACAGAGTACCTACTTTTGAGCTTAACAGACGCCCTACTGAGTAGTCTGGATCAGGGATGTGCAGGCATACTAATTCAGTTAGTTCTGTCTGTAGCATTTGATACAGTTCATCATGAGTTATTGATTTGCTATCTTTCTAAGTATGGTGTTGGAGGCTTGGTTCTAAATTGGTTTCATTCTTATCTAACTAACCAGATGCAGAGGGTATAGATACGGGCCCAGCATTCTGCATGGCATCGTATTCGATGGGGTGTGTCACAGTGGTCAACACTTTCCTCAGTACTTTTTAATATATTTCTTTCCCCTCTGGCATTCATATTGCATTCTTTAAATGTGAAGTTGTTTTATGTATGCAGATGACATTCAATTTTCTTAACATATGCCCATAATGGAGAGCTTCCAGAGTCTGAGTTACAAGTGATAATTAGGGAAGAAAGGAGTTAGCTGACAAATCAACATTTGTTGTTAAATATTTTAAAAAACTCAGATTATCTGGGTGGGAAAGGGTTTTGAAAATGGGGCCCAGCCAAAGTATTATTGGTTGATAGATTACCTAGTCCCATACAAACTGAAGAAAAAATCTAGGAGTCTTTTTGGATTCTCAGTTGACTAAGAAGCAACAAATTCATCATGTATCAAAAGTGGCTTTCTATAAACTTAAAATGGTTAGACCATTGAGAATTTTGTTACCTCATGATCTATTTTGCTCAGTAATGCAGACTTTAGTATAAAGTCATTTAGATTACTGTGGTGTATTGTATATGGGTTTACCTGAGAAACTAATTCAAGTGCTACAACTGGTTCAGAATGCCGCCACTCAAATTTTGGCTGGACTCTCGAGAAAAGAGCATGTCACTCCAGTTCTGCAAGATCTTCCCTGGTCATTCTCATCCATGTGTATTAAGAATTTTTATTGACCGGTATATTCTGAAATGGACCTTATGATCAGAAGGTGCCCACTTGTTGGCTATTCCTTCTGCCAACAAGTTAAAATGGGTTCAGACAAGAATACGGGTTTTCTCTTTTATAGATGTTGCAGAGTGGAATAAACTGCCAGTAGGGGTTCAGGAGCAGCAAGATATAAAAATGTTTAGACAGGGTCTTAAGACAATGTTTTTGGAACAGGTTTTTAGATAAATTATGTGCTTTTGTTTGTGTGTCTAATATTGGGGTACATTTTATAAAAAAGCGCGAGCGCTTACTTTTGTTCGCGCACCAGGCGCAAACAAAAGTATGCTGGATTTTATAAGATACGCACGGTGCGCACAAGGGGGTGCACATTTGTGCACCTTGCATGCGCCGAGCCCTGCGCGAGCTGCCAGTTCCCTCCAAGGCCGCTCTGAAATTGGAGTGGCCTCGGAGGGAACTTTCCTTCCACCTCCCCCCACCTTCCCCTACATAACCCACCCCCCAGCCCTATCTACACCCCCATACCTTTATTCCCAAAGTTACGCCTGCTCGAGGCAGGCGTAACCCGCGCGCGCGGGCCGGCTGCTGGCGTGCCAGGTTCCGGTCCGGGGGCTGGTCCAGAGGCCATGGCCATGCCCCCGGAACACCCCTGGACTGGAGCCACGCCCACGCCCCCGGAACATCCCCGAGTGACGTGCCGCCGCGACATGCCTCTGACACGCCCCCCCAGGAAAGCCCCGGGACTTACGCACGTCCCGGGGCTTGCGCGCGCCGCCGAGCCTATGCAAAATAGGCTCATCACGCACAGGGGAGTCTGGGGTAGGTTTTCAGGGGTTACACACGTAACCCTTTGAAAATCTACCCCATTACGTTTTACAGTTTCATGTCATTTTATGTGATTTATGAGTGTGTATTGTAAACTGCACTGACCAGATACTAGGAAGTTGCGGTCTAGAAAATTTTCCAAATAAATAAATAGATATGCAGGCAAAAATATATGTGCAATGTCTGCAAAAACAAAACACGACAGGAAACCTATAGTCACACAAAGGAAAAAGAATACTGAGCCTTTAAAATGAATATCTCTGTAAAAGGGTTATTTAGGTTTGAATGAAAAGATATTTATGTTAGAGAAAAATAGCCCCCCCCCCTTCCACTGACCAGACAATGCCTAGTTGACAGACTAAGGGATCATGCTTTAAGTTTGCCAGAAGTAGCCCTGGTGAATTGCCTCTAGCCAAGGACTGTAGCCGTCTAAGCTAAATAAGAAAGGAAAAGATATAAAATAAGGGAAAAATCTCCAGATAGTGCATATGAAGGTTTGTGGTACTGTAGTTCAACCGAAGGTGGTTCCAAATGAGCTGGAAATACAAACAAGGCTGGTGCCAACACCAGGCAGACTAGGTGGCTACAACAAGCACCACTGTTTTGGGAGCAATGCAGAAGTGGCAGGACTGTGGTGATTCTTCTTCCTTGTTCCTCCTGAGGAATAGGAAAGAAGGATGCAAGATTACCATGGCTAGATGGAGCAGGCAGGACTCAGGAAGTAGAACAAGGTGGGCCCAAGCAGCCCAGAGAAAGAGGATTGAAGAGGCAGGGCAGCGTCAGGCCCCGTGGTCCAAAGAAGATCAGGAAGCAGAATAACGTCGGCCCATTCGGCCTGAAGGAAATGGAAGTCTTCTTGTTGGCAGAATGAGGAGGCTGCTGAAGAATATTTATTTATTTATTTATTTATTTATTTATTGTTTTTTGTTATACCGAGTTTCATGATAGGCATCACATCAACCCAGTTTACAAATAACAAGGAGTGTAAAGCATAACGTAACGTAAAAAACAATATTTTCAATAAGAACCTTGAACTTTAAATACAGTGAATCAGAAAAAGGGAGAGGGAAAGTTACAAAAAACAAGGAAAATAAACTTGGGATGGAAGGGGAGAAATTGAACAGCACAATATTTACATTTGTAAATGTTGTGCTGTTCTGGAGTGGGATAAGAGTGAGTGAGCATATATGCAATAGTGAAAGAGAGTGTGGGCATGTGTGTGTGAGCATGTATGTGTGTAAGTATGATAGAGCATGTAAGAGTACGGAGGGTATGTGTGTGCAAGCCTACTTTCCCCCAACATACATAAATAAACACAAATCCATGACCATCTCAGAGTAACTGAAAATCAAGGTCCCTGGTAGGGAGAGCAGGGGATTTATATTCTTAATACATTTTAATTACTGGGTATTATTTGATGTGGCTGCTTTTAAAAAAATATATTTTTGTTGCTTGGGACTTTTTTAAAATTCTTATTGTAATACAGTATTCATCTGTCTTGCTAAGAATGAAAAATAACTGTATTTTATTTTGTATTCCATGCACAGCTGTACCCGGGACCTGAGTATGACTGGAACAAAATATTTTTAATGAGCTTCATGAATAGTATACTAAAGTACTACATGGAAATTCTCCAGCTGCCTGTTTGAATACCTAGACATATTTGACCTGTGTCATTTTTGCTCATACTTTACTAGTTATTTCTGTAGTGCTACCAAATGCTCACTGACATATATATGCTTTAAGAGAAAAGTTTTCAATATTTTCCATGGGTAAATATGTAGTTTGCCTGTGGAGAAGGTCCCTTTCAAAACTGACATCCCTTTGAAGGGAAAAGAGATGGCTCCAGGGGCAGGGTGAAAACGAGTCTCCAAAAGTACTTGTGGTGATTTCATTTTAAAATCCCTGCACTCTCTTTAACCTTTTTTTTCCCCCTCATACTTTATGACTGCAAAATACTCAGGGTGAAGAATCTCCATGGCATCAGCTGCTGCCAGATTTTCAAAAGGAAACTCCATGGGCAATTTCCCCTTTCAAATCAGCTTTAAGATCGTGGGTAGAAGAAGTATATTTGATTCTGTCCTGTAGAGATTTACTCCTGTGAATGAATATATGAACGATTCTAGATTTCAGAACTGCAGCCAAATGGAACACCTTGTCATACAATCAATGTTATAAATGCCTTGAGAGAGTGAGTGAGTGAAATAGTTCATTTGTCTTGTGTTTATAGGTAAAGGATATACAGATGGGTCACTAGAACAGGAAAAAGACTTGGCAGGTTACAGTCACAGAAATGCCAACAAGTCTGCCATCAAATTACTTCCCAATGAAGCATGAAGTCACAAATATATTTCACATTTCTGTTATAGTACAAAGCTACCCAGTACTGGCATTACCCATCATGACATCTGAACTGGTAGATGATTATCAATGTAAATAAATTTGCATTTTATACATGGAAAAAATGTGTCTACAAATCCATATATACTGTTCATACTCTATGCAGTTTGCTTCCTAATTGTTTTTCAGATAGATAAATTAATGAAAGAGTGCAATATATGCTTTATATTGTGCATTCCCTGACTTTGAAATAAGTCACAAGAAATTAGAATAAAGTGTATTTTATATAGGAACATAATTTTAGTAACATGTTCTAGTACAGATATAATTTACTTAAATTCTTCTTCTTGAGCATTCATTTACATAATCGTATTTTGTAATACCAAGACTAAAGACATATGTCTCAATAATTTCCCCTCAACCAATTTTTAATGGTCCAGATGTTTGTGCAGATTGTTATAGTACCTGGATATCAAATTACAAAGTATTATAAAGTGACTGGTTGCATCTGACTGATAGTAAAGATTTATATGAAAAAGAATCAAATATCTAAATAAATCAATTTGTTGAATATTATAAAATAAGTTTCGTCAATATCATCAATAGGGCTCGCGCAATTGTTTGAATTGAAAGAATGTCAACAACATTGTCTTTTATGTTTCATTTTGTTGATACCAAGAAACAAAAGAAAAAAAACACAATTTTTTTTTTTAGTTTCGTGTTAGTGCTCACTAAATCCATTTATTGCACTAACTGAACTTAGTGTGCACTAACTGAAAATGTTACAAATAGGATTAAAAGTGTCAAATGGGGGAGCAGTTCATTAGCTAGAGCTGATTCAACATTACCATTGGCTGTCTCTTTGGTTACTTGTTTATGTGCCAATGTTGCAAAGATGGTGTGTGGGGAGAATGTGCCACAGGCTGGTTATAATTATAAGCCGACAAGTAATAATATAATCAAGTTCTCGTTAGCATAAGCATGCAAAGCAAGTGCATATATTGAATTTGACAATCCATGTTCATTTTGGGAAAGGAGCCCTGGCATTTTGGGATATATATACTTTGAATCACCCAATCCTGCTTCATTTTTTAAGAATACATGATAATTAGTAAATGTGTATTTTGATTTTGCCAACTATGTGGTTGTATTTTTTTTGTGCTAATTTGACTCCTGAGTGGGGGCTCTGGTTGTCTGCTGTTTTGCTTTGGATGAAATGAGGAGATAGCATAGATCTTTGATTTTGAGAGAGATATTAGTTAATATTTGTTTCAAGATTTCAAATTAATCATTAAAGTATTCATAATAATTGATGGATTTGATTTCATTCATTTCAGTCTTGGCTCTGTAGCCTCCTTGCATGCCTAGTGCCTCCCAAGTCATAGTAGCAATGTGTTCTACACTCGTATATGCACGCATGGTATAAAATAAGCTGTACACGCGAATATGTGTGCACAATTTTACATAGAGGCGCACATGTGCACACAATTGCTGCCTCTGCCATGTAAGTAGGGGATTTTGGTAGACACGTGCACTGATGCAATTATCAGTTACCCCAATTCTCCCAGGTAAAGGATATGACTTCCTAAGCCCCCTAGTTTATTAGCCTTCCTTTCACCATGTTAGCCCCTACCCTTAAAACCCTGCTGACTAGTCTAGTGTTTTTTGTTTTAGGATTTACATGCCATCCATAGCAGAAATAAAGCTATGTGGTAGGGGAACTTGGCGTGCTCTGTGCACATAAATATTTATGTGCTGGTTTCATTTATAAATCCTGGAACACTCATGCCCCACCCAGACCATGCCCACCCCTTTTTGGAAAAAAAATTGTATGTGCGAACCGGGAGATATACACATACGTGTGTGCCTTGTAAAATCCATATGGTGCATGCTGGCCCGACTTCTGGGCATAGCATTAGGCTTTTAAAATTCACCCCATCTTTATTTGAGATACTGTGCACTCATTCAAATAGTGTGCAGTATAGGGACGTGCAGAGGGATGCCATACGTTGCATTTATGATTCGGATTCGTCGGGGAGCAGATACGTTGTATTCGGCTATATGGCACCCCGATGCGTTAATACGGGGATTTCTATTCGTGTCCCAGCTAAAATTAAAATTAACTACAACCCCCCCACCCTCCTGACCCCCCCCTCCAAGACTTACCAAAACTCCCTGGTGGTCCAGCACAGGGTCCGGGAGACATCCCCTGCACTCACACCCTCGGTGCCCATATCATCATGGCGCCCTGGGGGTCCAACGGGGGTCCCGGAGCGACCTCCTGCACTCCAGCCGTCCGATGCCAGTACTCAAAATGGCGCCGATAGCCGTTGCCCATACTATGTCACAGGGGCTACTGGTGCCATTGGTCAGCCCCTGTCACATGGTAGGAGCACAAGATGGCGCCGATGACCATGTGACAGGGGCTGACCAATGGCACCGGTAGCCCCTGTGACAAAGGCTATCAGCGCCATGATGAAACCGGTACCGAGGGTATGAGTGCAGGGGATGTCTCCCGGACCCTCCGCTGGACCACCAGGGAGTTTTGGTAAGTCTTGGGGGGTTCAGGAGGGTGGGGGATTTATTTAAACTTTTATTTAGGTGGCCATATAATTCGAGGAAGATTTGTGTATTCGTGGGGAATTGCAATACGTTTCGCTTCCCCACGAATACTATGAATAGTGTAATATACATTGCGGATCGCCAATACGGCGAAAACGAATGCACACCCCTAGTGCAGTATTGAAGAATAGTATACATTAATGGCGAATAATGTGCACTAAAAGAAAATTTGGAAGAAAATCAAATTTGGTCAGTTTTTCTCTGGTTTAGCCTTAGAAATGAAATTAAATAGGCAATTTGGGACAAATGCTTTTAAATATATTTGAAAATCATCTGGAAAAGGAAATGAAGAGTAAGGTGATCACATTCGCAGATGATCCAAAATTATTCCAAGTAGTTAGATTGTGAGCTCATTGAGAGAAATTGTGAAAGGTCCTTGTGAGACTGGGGGCTTGAGCAGCAGATGAAATTAAATATGGACAAGTGCAAAGTGATGCATATAGGCAAGGATAATCCAAACTACAGGTACATGATGCTGGGTTCCATATTAGGCGTCACCGCCCAGGGAAAGGATCTTGGAATCATTGTGGATAATAATTTGCATTCCTCTGCCTAGTATGTATCAGTGGTTAAAAAAGCAATAAAATATTAGGTATTATTAGAAAAGGAAGGGAAAATAAAATAAGGAATATCATATAATGCCTTTGTATCAATCCATTGTGCGACCACACCTTGAATATCGTATGCAATTCTGGTAGCTCTTTCTTAAAAAACATACAATGAAACTAGAGAAGTTACAGAGAAGGGTGATCAAAATGATAAAGGGAATGGAATGGCTCTCCTAATAGGAAAGGCTAAATAAGTTAAGGCTTCTTAGTTTGGAGATGGGAAGAGATATAATAGAAGCATATTCCATCTTGAGTAGTTTAGAACTGGCAAAGAGAGAATGGTTATTTACCATTTCAGATAGCACTAGGATTACAGAAACATTACATGAGGCTACAGGTAACACTTTTAAAACAAATCAGAGAAAGCATCTTTTTTTCACTCTTCACATAATTAAACTGTGGATCTTTTTGCCAGAGGATGAGGTAAAAGCAATTAGTGAGGCTAGCTTTATAAAGGGTTTAGACAAGATCCTGGAGGAAAAGTGCATAAAACATTATTAGTAGGGATGTACTTTCATTTTTAACAAATAGAGAATTTCAACAATAATTATTTGGTATCTTGTAGAACTGTATGTAGGCATGTAGTCCAATAAAACTCATACATGTTTGGAAATATTAACCTCAAGATTCATAAGGTCTAGTTCAGTTGGCATGCCATATGGCATATGTAAATTATTGGGTCACTCTTCTAAGACATTCATCTAGTGTAAAAAGGTAAACAGTGCAGTACCTCAGGTATCTGTACTAGGACCGGTGCTTTTTAATATACTTATAAATGATCTGAAAAGGGGTACAAATGAGGTGATCAAATTTGTGGATGACACAAAATTATGCAGAGTAGTTAAACCTCAAGTGGATTGTGATAAATTGCAGGAGGAACTTGTGAAAATGGAAGATTGGGCATCCAAATGGCAGATGAAATTTAACATGAACAAATGCAAGGTGATGCATATAGGGAAAAATAACTCTGCTGTGGTTACATGATGTTAGGTTCCACATAATACATTGAAATTGCCGGCTCTGTGTGCTGTAGTAGTGGTCAAAAAAGCAAACAGAATGTTAAAAATTATTAGGAAGGGAATGGCGAATAAAATAGTGGATGTCATAATGCCTCTGTATCATTCCATGGTGAGATCACACCTTGAATACAGTGTGCAGTTCTGGTCGCTGCATCTAAAAAATGATATAGTTGCACTGAGAAAGTACAGAGAAGGGTGACCAAAATGATAAAGGGGATGGAATGGCTCCTCTATGAGGAAAGGCTAAAGAGATTAGAATTGTTCAGCTTGGAGAAGAGATGGCTGAGGGGAGATAAGATAGAGGTCTACAAAATCATAAAAAGACGAACAGGTAAATGTGAATCAGCTGTTTACTCTTTTGGATAATACAAGGACTATGGGGAACTCCATGAAGTTAGCAAGTAGCTTATTTAAAACAAATTGGAGAAAATTATTTTTCACTCAATGCATAATTAAGCTCTGGAATTCACTGTCAGAGGATATGGTTAGTGCAATTAGTGACTGGGTTTAAAAAAGGTTTGGATAAGTTCCTTGAGGAAAAACTCCATAAACTGCTATTAATTAATAAGCAGTAATAGCTGGAGATTATTAATGTTTGGGTACTTGCCATGTACTTGTGACTTGGATTGGCCACTGTGGGAAAAATGATACTGGGCTTGATGGACCCTTGGTCTTGGCCAGTATGGCATATCTTATGTTCTTATATTCAGATAAATTGTGAGTTATCTAGCTAAATACTGAAGTTTGAATATTTGGGGTGCTTATGGCTGATTTTCAGGTATATCCAGCTAAGTTGGCTAGATAGGTTTAGGCCTACCTCATGTGTCTAGATAACTTTAGGCTTAACCAGCTATATTCAAAACAATACAGCTGGCTTAGTGGCCATTCTCTGAGAAAGAAAATACTGAGCAGCCTGGCAGCCTAAATCAGAGGGCATCCAGCCAAAGTGAAACAAACAGGCCCTGCCAGGCAAAGCCTTCCACACTCAGTCCCCTCCATGTATTCAAGTACAAAAAAAAAAAATAATAATAATAATCTGGGGTCAGATCCTCCCTTCCTTCCCTCTCCACATTACAATCTTTCCACTCACCCAGTACCTTGGCCAAGGCTCATCGATCCCCAAGATCCCTGTATATTTGTACGGTGATCCTGGCAACTTCTTTAGTAGCTATGACAACAATGCTGGTAGCTTATACTCTACAAGCGTAGAGCAACCCCGGGGACAGCAGGGCATTGGTTAAGATGCCTGGTGGGGGGAGGGATGAAAAAGAGAGGGGGAGAAGGAATCAGTTGATGTTTGCCTAACTGGGGAAGGGAGTGTTTAACCAGTAATCTAACCCTGAATTCTTTTTTGCAATTGAAGAATGGAGGGATTTAAGGATGGGAGACTTGACCAGCAGGGTTGATTTTTGTCTCTTTGGCAGGAGAGCAGTCCAGCAAAAAGACTTTTCTTCTTCTATCACATGATACTAGTTCATAGCCTATATTCTTTTGAATATAGCCATTTAAGTCTAAATTTATCTGGCCACACAAGGCCGAATAATTTTAAACCTAACCAGCGATATTCAAAGTTAGCTGATTACGTTTAAAAGTGTTCTGGCTAAAATCAGCCAGATAACTTTAATCTTCAATAATTAGTAGGACATTTATCCCATTGAATATCTTGGATAACTTATCTGGCTAACTGTAGCCAAATAAGATCTATTTGGTGAAGGTTCCCATTATACTGAAAAAAATTACCAATTTCAACCAGTGTTTCATTGTCCAAAATAATGTCTGTTTTCTGAAAATATTGTAGTGCTCAGTATAAGCAAAGAATATGATGGCAGATGAAGACCCTATAGCCTAACCAGTCTGTGCATTTATTTCTCTTACTCAGTTTATGGACACTCCCTGTGTTTGTCTCATGTTTTTTTGAATCCTGATACTATCTGGGTGCATGGGAAGGAGATGTCCAGCTGTGATCTCTTCCTCTGCTGCTAAGGCCAGAGTTTGGGCTTTGAACCGCATGGTTGAAAATGCAGCACTTTGGTGCTAGCAGCAGAGGAGGGGAGTGCAGCTTGAATAGTGCAACAACACTTTCCTTCTATCCATGAGGAGGAGGGCAAGTGATTTCCACTCCTGTGTACGTCGATCTCCTATCCCTCTTCCCCTCCTCTCTGAGATCCTGTCTCCATCTATCTTTGATTTCCCCTTTCCCTCCATATCCCCCCATATCCCCAAAACTGCTATACTAGGAAGCAGGACTCATAACAGATTATTTTTTAAATGTAGAAGTTAGTGTGCACTTTGCATACAGCACTCATATTTCTCCTTCACAGCTCTTAGTAACTGGTATGGTAACCAAATTTCATAGATTGTCTATCATGTCCATATATTAAAGTGGAGTCCCTATTCTATTCTGAAATTTTATATGGTCACAACCTTTGGGTTGGAGTTTTGCTGGGTAGGTGTTGAAAACAGTGAGTCATTGTGCAATGCTGTGAAATACATGTGAAAAATATATTAAAAGCGGGGCCCCAAGCCTCCAGCAATTAGCTTGTTGCCATATATTTAATAACCTGCCACAAAATCAACATTACTCAAACCTTTCACATCTCTTAAACTCAATCTTTTGAAGAAAGCTGCAAGGAGCCTGCCTGCCTTCAATCTCTGCTCCTGCACCAGCCACTCGTTTCCCTAATAGCTTGCAGGGAGTCCTCTCTTTCTATTATTCCTACCACCCCCTTCTCCCTGTCCTGAAGTAAGAAAGGGGAGGGGGTGAAGTAGGAGGGGATGGAGAAAGCAGTCAGAATGTTTGACCCCTCAAAGAGCTCTTAAATCCTTATCAAAGAAAACATGGTTTGATATAATTCCTGGATGATGTACCTTTAAAAGAATTTCATCTTTATACAAAGGTTCTTGCTCCTGCCATGTAGCCAGTCATATATCATTTACAAAGACCTTATTTGATTTGTACATTTGCAGCTGCTGGTGTCTCACAGCAGGCAGAAAGGGCATTAATTTTATAGAAGCCTTGATGACTGACACTACTCTATACAAGTTTCAAACGTGTGCTAATCCAACCCCTTTTTGTATCTGTTACAACGTGTCCATACAGTATATGCACATATTTTTCTACATAATTGACATGATAAACTACTAATGTTGAAGATACATTAGCATACATAAACTCATATACTTGGAAAGATTACAAGAAATTTCTCAAGAAACTAAAAAAAGATGGTTGCACTATTTCAATTCAAAACAAAAGTAACATTTCACAATTAAAAGCTAGTAATATATGTCATAACTTAATACATTGTTTTTTTTATTCTTGGTACATTTGTATTTGTATATAGTTTAAAAACAATTTGAATGATTTCCAATAAAAAAAATGACTTTTTATATAGCTAAAGGTGTGAATCTTAATGCAAAAATAGGCAATTTTGAAACATAATTACATAATTGCATAACTGAAAAATCTGCCTCAGGAAACTGGGGGCTCTGATTATAAGTTAAGTCTCCTTCTTCTCTCTGCCTGATAATGGATATCCCCTCTCCCAATTTCTTAACTTTGTTCTTATATCCATCAGCTGGTTCAGTACAGTGCTACAATACTAACCTTTAATCAACACAAACATTTACTCAGTTAATGTTCAGTCTCCTGAAAATCCACATTTCCTGTGTGAACCAAACTAAAAGCTTTCTGACAGACTCCTGCCAAAGGTATGAATTTTCATAGGAATTACACAAGTAAAAGTAGCATATATGTGCCTCTGTAGCTGGTACTCATGCATGTGTTATTTCATATCAAGCGCTATTAACTCTTTATCCTCTGGAATTAATAGCGTTAGTCTCTGAGACTGCTTGAGGCCCATTGGAAGGCGAAGGCAGTAGATTTACATCTTCTCAGCATTTATTCTGATATCAGAATCAGTACTTTCTAGTGCACTAAGTGTATTTTTATATTTGTCTGATTATTTCTCTCTTTTTGTTTTTGATACTTGATATATTTGGAGATAGTCCACTATTTTTGGTTTCAGTTTATCTGCTTGTGTTATTTCATAAACTTAACAAATGTGTTTGTATTTTAGGTTTCTAGCACACATTTACCTGTGCAAAAAAAGGACTTTCTGGGAGGTGGCCAAGAGGAACACATGTAAGTTGCTATTTAATACATTATTTACGTGAATAAATTAGGCAACTTATTCGCACAATTTTACACCTGCTATTTATCTATTGTAATTGATATCTATTGTCTGCTATTGTTGCATGGGGAGGTCTGGGCAAACCGTGGGAGTTCAGGGTGAAGAACTTGGAGGATCTTGATAACCTGAAGAAGGACTAGATGAACTAGTGGAGATATTGGCAAGCTGGTGATTTCAATTTCATGCACATGATTTAAAATATAACTACCTTAATTTAAATATCAGGGGGTTTATTTATTTATTTATTTATTTATTTACGAGTTTTTATATACCGTCATTAAGTTATTCACCATCATAATGGTTTACAATAGGGCACCTATATCAAAGAAAAAAAATGGGTCGTACATTACATGGGTAGTGCCATTAGTTTTCGGTAACAAACAGGAGTTTTATATCCAAAGGTGTTTTATATGGGGGATTGAGTGTTTCATAGCAATTTGTCCTGATGGTTGACTACAGTTAAAACTAGTTTGAACTAGTTCAGTTAGAAGCATTAAGTGAGACATTCGGTGCTTTATGCTGCTTCTCCTTATTTTAATTGCCTGCATCATTTTCTTTCTTGAAGGCTTGTATGAAAAGCCAGGTTTTGAGTTGTATTTTGAAATGTTTATGATTGCTTTGGAGTCTAAGGTCAAGGGGCATGGAGTTCCATAATGTGGAACCGGCTAGAGACAATGCCCGTTCCCTCACTTGGGTAAGTCTAGCAGTTTTCACAGACGGGATGGGAAGGAGTGTTGAGATTACTACCTGATAATCTCCTTTTCCTTAGTGTAGACAGATGGACTCGGTACAAATGGGATAGTATCCGCGTGCTAGCAGTTGGAGACGGATCTGACGTCAGCACGGGGTATATAGCTCCACAGGAAGCGTAGCTATTCAGTAATCTTCCTTGCAAAAGCTGTTATAGATGTGTGTACTGACGCTGAGTGAAAAAGTGAAAACAGGATTCCCCTGACCGATTGATAGGAGCTGGAGACCGCCAGCAGACCGAACCGGAAGGCGTTGACACCTGGTATAGTGTACCCTCGCATAGCAAGAGATGATTTAGCTTACCTTGCAACGGGGAAACCCATGTACGCAGGCAGCTGGGCAGGATGCTGAGTCCATCTGTCTACACTAAGGAAAAGGAGATTATCAGGTAGTAATCTCAACATTTCCTGGTGTGTAGCCAGATGGACTCAGTACAAATGGGATGTACCAAAGCTTTACTCCCCACCTGGGTGGGAGGCTGCCTGAGGACCGTGTAATACTGCCCTGGTAAATGCAGAGTTCTCCCTGGCCTGGACATCCAGACGGTAGAATCTGGAAAAGGTATGGAGGGAGGACCATGTCGCTGCTTTACATATTTCCGCAGGCGATAGCATCTTGGATTCCGCCCAGGATGCCGCTTGAGCTCTGGTAGAATGAGCCTTGACTCGTAGAGGTGGAGACTTCCCAGCCTCCACGTAAGCTGCTCGGATAACTTCTTTAATCCAGCGGGCGATGATGGGCCGAGAGGCCGCTTCACCTTGTCTCTTACCACTGTGCAAGACGAACAGATGGTCCGTCTTTCGTAACTCTTGTGTCACTTCCAGATATCTGGGCAGCAACCTGCCAATGTCGAGATGGCGTAATAAATGCCCTTCTTCAGATTTCTTCAAACCCGCCGTGGTAGGCAAGGAAATGGTTTGGTTAAGATGAAACTGTGAAACCACCTTAGGTAGAAAGGAGGGAACCGTACGAAGATGGATAGCCTCTGGAGTGATTCTGAGAAAGGGATCACGACAGGACAGTGCTTGTAGCTCCGAAACACGGCGTGCTGAACAGATAGCCAGCAAGAACGCCAACTTCAATGTTAGCGACCGGAGAGATAGACCCCGAAGGGGTCGGAAGGTGGATCCCACGAGGAAATCCAATACGAGGTTGAGGTTCCATAAGGGCACAGGCCACGTCAGTGGCGGCCGAATATGCTTGACTCCTTGCAGGAAACGAGAAACATCTGGGTGCTTGGCGATGGTCTTGCCATCCCTCCTAGGACCATAGCAAGACAGCGCAGCCACCTGAACTTTGATGGAGCTGAGGGAGAGACCCTTCTGAAGTCCATCCTGCAGGAAATCCAACACAATAGGGAGTGTAGGCGTATGTGGATTGGTGCCATGAGTGTCGCACCATGCTTCAAATATTCTCCAGATCCGGATGTATGTGAGGGATGTGGAAAACTTGCGAGCTTGGAGGAGGGTATCAGTCACGGGCTCCGAGTAACCCCTTTTCTTCAATCTAGCCCTCTCAAGGGCCATACCCTAAGAGAGAATTGAGCTGGATCTTCGTGAAGAATGGGACCTTGACGTAGAAGGTCCCAGAGAGGAGGCAGGGGAAGAGGCTCCCCAGCCAGTAGTCTTTTCATGTCCGCGTACCAGGGTCTTCTTGGCCAGTCTGGCGCCACTAGAAGAACTAGGCCCCGGTGTCTCTGAATCTTGCGGATGATAGCGCCTAACAGAGGCCACAGAGGAAAGGCGTACAGTAGAATCCCTGGAGGCCATGGCTGAACCAGGGCATCAATTCCGTGTGAGAATGGGTCGCGCTTGCGGCTGAAGTATCTGGGTACTTGAGCATTGGACTTGCCCGCCAGTAAATCCATGTCCGGAATCCCCCAGTGATCCACAATCATCTGGAAGGCTGTAAGTGACAGCTGCCACTCTCCCGGATTTAGGCTTTCTCTGCTGAGGAAGTCTGCTGTAGTATTGTCCTTCCCGGCATAGTCTTGGAAAGCACGCTCAACTAGCGTGCAGGCACTCCAAACTGCTTTGGAGACGGAAATTACTGAATAGCTACGCTTCCTGTGGGGCTATATACCCCGTGCTGACGTCAGATCCGTCTCCAACTGCTAGCACGCGGATACTATCCCATTTGTACTGAGTCCATCTGGCTACACGCCAGGAAATGCTCTGTTTGCTGACCTTAAATTTCTGTGTGGGACATGTACTCTAAGTGCTGTGTTTAGCCATTCTGCTTTATGTTAGCAATTCTGCTTTATGTTAAGCAATTCTTGTCAGGTGTAAAATATGCATGCACATGTCTATAAAATAGATTGAAAAGTACACACTTTCAATAAATTGCTGATATTTGTGCATAATCAAACATATGCATGTATGTTGGGGTAGGCCAATGCGTGCTTTCTAATATGTACCGACCAGATACTCACAAGTTGATCTCCATGTAGCCATATATGCAATTATATGGGGCCATGTAGAGTTGTTTGAAAGTTATCTTCCCTGCAATCAATATACATGAGACTCTTTTTTTTTGTTTGTTTTGGACTTCAATATACTCAAGACACTTCCACAACTCCTGGATACCAATCTTTCTTATTTCTTCAAAAATATAAGATGAATTCTTTCGCAACAAATAAAAGATTTCCATTTTTATTTTTGTTTGTTGTTCCCTTTATTCTTAAGCAGTTGAGGCACCAGTAATTTTCAGCATATTCAGTGTGGTTAGGACTCTTCAGCTTGGAAAATAGACAGCTAAGTGGAAATATGATAGAGGTCTATAAAATAATAAGTGGAATGGAACGAGTAAATATTAATCAGTTGTTTACTGTTTCAAAAAGTACAAGGACCATGGTACACACATTGAAGTTACTGGGTAAAACATTTAAAACTAATAAGAGAAAATATTTGTTTACTCAACACATAATTAAGCTCTGAAATTCATTGCCAGAGGATGTGGTTAAAGTTATTAGTATAACTTCATTTAAAAAAGGTTTGGAGAAGTTTCTGGAGGAAAAGACCATTAACAATTATTAAGGGAGAGTTGCAGAAATCCACTGCTTATTCTTGGGATAAGCAGCTAGGAATCTATCTACCCCTTGGGATCCTGCCAGGAACTTGTGATCTGGTTTGGCCACTGTTGGAACAGGATACTGGGTTTGATGGACCTTTGATCTGACCCAGTATGGCAGTTCTTATATACAAATGTTTTAAACTTCTTGCTTTTATTTTTGTACTTCCTCCACCCATGAGATATCATGATATCATGAGAGTGAATCTACATACTAGGAAAAGGATAAAAAGGTTGTTTATTAAATATTTTAGAGGCAAGGATGATCTTGAAACCCATGTGGTGTGCTTATTCTGGCTTGCCAAAATATGAAAAGTCTCTGTACAGTGGTTTTTATAAGACAGAATTCATTTTATTTTACAGTCAATGTATATTTTTCTGCTGGAAATTGGAGACAGAGAAGGCAAATTATGTTGATTTCCCTTATAATACTTCAGTCAATTACAGCACTCCATAAACCTACCTGAATTTGAGTATAATTACGTAAATAGAAGAAATAAGCAAAGATAGAATAATCTGACAACAGAGAAGACACAATGTCTGAGAAAAATCCATACTGGCAGGCTAATCTGAAAGTTAAAATGGAATGTCAATGCAGGAAGAAAGATTGTACTTCACAGCCTATTGCCATCATTGGAGTGTGAATCATAAACATGCAGTCTTCTAAATCGACTTCCATAGTTTAAGAAACTCAAATCCCTGAACTATTTGATCTAATATAAGGGGAAAAAACTTACTAAAACATTACTGCTTATCTTAATATGATAGCAACTCAATTTATTCAAGTGCTGATCAATGCCAAACAATCAGAAGTTCATGCATTATGTATTTTGAAAGAACTTGGAGCATTTTAGTGGAATGTCACAAGGTTAACCAACTGTAGACATTGGGTCCCTAGGGTCCAATTTCAGCTGTAATACCTACAATCCGTTCAATGAAGAAACAATAGCGAAATAAAGCATGGATTGGAACATATAATGAACTGCTCTCATAAACCCCAACCTTCAGAAGTCATTACAATTTACAACTTGATACAAAAGACAATTATTGGGCTTCCATTTGGCTGGCAGGATCGAGGCATGCTTTTTCTCTATCGCTTAACCATGTCTCAGTAATTATTGATAGCACAATTGTCATAGATTGCCCTGTTAATACAAGTGCATTAGCAATTAAAACAGTTTGCTATCTATTTATTTCAAAGTACAGTACATTTAGAACTGTCTCCTTTTATAACTAGTAATGCTTATTTTAGAAAATGCTGAAGATATTGATCCAGAAGTATTTCTTTTATTGTGTGCTTTTATAATGATTCTACTATTTTGTTAAAGCTTCTATTATAACTACCATTCTAAACCTCAAGTACAAATATTGTCATTGAAGTTATTTTCTCATTAACTGCCTGTAAAATGGTAATTCAATTAAACAAAAATGATCAGATTTACAAAAGGATTTCTACCATTTTGTATTCAGAGATATCCTTAGTTCATATGTCCGAAGCTTTGTTCATTTCACATTTGTTTTACTATGGGTGCCCACAAAGGTCAGGGTACTGATTATATTTTGTCATAAACAAACTAATCCATGTTAAAGGGACCTATGCAATAAAACTCACAGTAAAATGTTTTAGCATGGGACTTTATAACATTTTTATGTGCACGTAAAAATGGAACTTATTATTTTATGCAATAAATTTTACAAGACCACAGCAAAACATACCTTAATAGCATGGCTTTGGCGATACATTAACACAAAAATAGTATAACATACACTCTAGGTGCTGAGATATCTGCCATGCTAGGTGACCCAAGGTAAAAAAGTCACTTAACATGGGGTATTTCAAAAAAGAGTGTGCATGGTAAAAATTTAACACCTTGCATTAAAGAGCGCTGGTAAACAGGTTGGGGACTGCATACTGAATTATTTACAGTGCACATGGTAAAGCTTTATTTGCAAGTGCTGTTCCTTTATTTATTTGCACAGTAACACACTTTTTAGGGTACTGCTGCTAACATCTCTTCAGACTGTTTTAACATACATGATAAAGCATTTTTATATAGCATGCTATTTTTAGCACATATAAAAGGTCCTTTCCATGCATGCTAAGCATTGTTGCACAGGTTCTAAAGCTGAACAAATATCATAGATATGTTATCAACTTTTTGCTCAGGAAAATCTACCATGTTTTCAAGGTATGTACTAAGAATTACATATATTGAATTATCCCAACTAAATTGATAATTTGTATACCTATTTTGCAACTCAAACCAAAGAAAATGTGATAACGTTTATGATGTGTAAGAAGGAATAAATACAAATATTAGCATATTTTGCAGATGATATTAAACAGTGTCATAGTGTAAATACACATCAAAGCATACTGGATTTACAGATGAATATAGATTTTTAGCAGTGTTTCTCAAACTAGTCATTGTGGACCACCTTCCCAATCTGGTTTTTAGCATATGTATTAGTGATATACATTTGTTTGAAATGAAAATGGAAAATTGGATGAAAGACCCTATCTTTGTTTTTTATCAAATGAAACAAATTAGTCACACAAACACTGAAAATGCTGTCCTGATTTGTTTTTGGCAATTAGTGCGCACAGTTTGCAATCTATGCACATAATTTACAAATGTGTATTCTCTACAAACTGTATGCAATGTTTCAAAAAACAAATAGGGACAAAAAATAGAACAAAATAAAATTGAAAAATTAAAGCATGAACACATATACTGGCCCTGCATATTCCTAATAAGCAAAGTGAATATGCCTTCATTGTATAAAAAATGTGTCTCATGCATTTCTTTGTGGATATCCTGAATATCAGACTGGATAGGTGATCCTGAAGGACTGGAATAAGAACCAATGCCATAGGGAAATGGACAGAAAAGGTAGATGGCAATTTATGTAGGGCACAAAAATAGTCAGGTGCAATATATTTGAAATTGGAAAACACAAGCTTGATAAACTACCTGGAAATATTAGTTAATGATAAACTTCCAATATGTACACAAAGCCAAAGATCAAGAATCAAAGTTTTATATGTTATTATACATTAATAAGAGACAACTGAAATTAACATTTTACTTCTCTCTCCCCATATCCTCTTAACCATGCTGTATTTTTTTAATTCAACCTGATTAACTTTTCTAACCCGTTAGCTCAAGATCTCCTTGTGTTTATATTCATCTCATCACAATCCAGTGGGAACATTGAGAGGAGAAGATCATCTTGCTGGATGCTGAAGAGGATCAGTAACTATTGTTTTGGTAAATTTTAGGATTTAAAAAGAATGGAGGAGAGGTGAAATAATGGGTATATTCTTTAGAGATATGTGAAGCCCAAACCTTTTAGTTCGGACTTCACTTTCAGCCCGCCGCGGGAAATTTCATATCTCCCGCGGTTCAGGCCTTTTACATTCGGGGGGACCCGAATTTCAGATTAGTGCGCACTAATCCTGAAAACAAATTTTTCATGAAATTTTGGGAAAAAATACGTTTGGGTTTCGGGCTCCCTGAACCAGGACCGAATTAGGAAATTTCATTGAAATTCCCTAATTCATCCTAGACGAATGCACATCCCTAATATTCTTTAGTGTGTGTTTGTCCCTGATATAAAAAGCAAGCCAAACGAGTCATTTATCATTTCATGTTAGGGACTTATCGCTTGCGATAATGCCATTAAGTGTGCAATAATACCGTAATGCACGATAAATAATGCAATGCAAAATGTGCATGCACATTAAACATTGAGTATGAGAGAGAGAGAGAGGAGTTTGGGCAGAGTGAATGGAAATGAGGGTCTTCTAATGTAGAATGTGATAAAGTAATGCATAGTCGCATACTATCACGGGATCTAATGTCAGAAATAACTACACCTTTATTTTGTGTTACGGTGAAAAAAAAGTTTTATCGTACACCCGCAGCCAATATCGTGGATCGCTGGTATTATCGTGGCAATTATCATGTCGAATAAAAAGAGGATTTATAACATACACACTTACCAGGCCTTCCTGGGCCAATAAAATCACCTATTATTACCTGGTCTAGCTTCCTAAACCAAAATGTTTGTGGCAAGTTTAATTGTTGGGGGATACTGATGCATCAGGAGACTCTCCGCAGACAACAACAAGAGGAACAACAACAGCAACAACCTCAAGAACAGGCAAGTGCAGCTCCAAGCCCTCCTAAGGTAGTCCCTGCACTGCAGGCAGAGCCATGGGTCCTGCAGGGTCGGGGCCTACAGAAGCGCTGGCATGCAGGCAGCAACAGTGTAGGAAATACAGGGAGCACATCTTTCCTGCACAAGCATCATTGTTGGGCATGCCAGAGGACTATGTGGTTTGCAAGTATCACCTCAGCTCTCAGGCTATCCTGGAATTATATGAAGAAATCCAAGGGGATTTGGATCCAGTCACCAAAAGTTTCCACACTGTGCCGGGCCTCACCAAACTATTAGCCACCCTGCATTTCATGACAACTAGCTAATGACAGTAAGGGGTTGTGGGGGGAATGTCTCAAACCACTTTTTCATGCTTTCTGGACCAGGTCATAACAGCAGTCTCTGACCAAATTAACCACCATATAGCAGGACTTGATGGACTTGAAGAGAGGCTTTTATGCCTTTGCACACTTTCCCAGTGTTCTGGAAGTTATCGACTGCACTCACGTGGCCATCATTCTACCCTGTGACAAGGAGAAGATGTACCAGAATAGAAAGCTCTTCCATTCCATCAAGAGGCTGTGACACTTGAATGTGCATCCTTGAAATGGTGGTCAGGACCCTAGGAGCTGCGCATGATTCCTTTATACTTGGGCAATTGGGCCTATGTGAAAATTTTGAGGACAGCCTGCACACTGACGGTTGGCTCATAGATAAGAGAGACACTTCTTTCTCTATTCCATCTCTGGCTCTGGGTTTGTGGCAAATGGCTCGGACATGGGGAGGTGGCTGGTGGGGAGGAAAAGCATCACTGCCATGACAAGTGGCTTGAACAGTTATGTCTGCAGCCCACTGCCCCAGGGCCTGACATTTTCTCTCCATACTGCAGAGGCCTGATAATCTTGTGACGGAAAACAATGCACTTGTCCTACAGCTTGGAGTGTGAACAGGTACTATACACTTTCTATGTGTTCACTTTCAAAATTGCCCGGTTCCTATCGTCCCATTGGGAACAATGGAAATCTCACTGGATAATTACAAGCTTGAAGTATCCACACTGCTGGTACTGTCAGATCATGTGTGGCCTGTTAGTGATGAGTCAGCTAGAATGTTGACCCTCACACAGCTAAACCAGAAACAGTGTCCTGTGCATTTTGGGTACTAGGCATGTTCCCTATGTCAAGTGCTCACAAATTGTTTTTTCTGGAGGACATACTATACAGCAGGCAGGCAGTTACTCAATCACACCATGAGGTAGCATTTTGTTTCAGCTAGCACAGGTGTGGAAGCTCTTATGTATAGCTTCAAGGTTGGCTGACTGCTACACACCAGTAGCCTTAGCTCTGTTTCAAGGGCCTGGTATGCATTTGTGGGAATCCCCACTCATGCTTTAGTATTCCAGAATTGACTACTGCTATCCTGCACATATACTGGCCCAGAACAATGTGGTATGCACTAAGGGTAGGAAAATTGGCTTTTAATGATCTAACAAAGCTACCTTCTACTGTCTTACAGCATGCAGTGGTTTGCCAGCCAGATCTGTAAGTGACTGTGCTATGATGTTCTTTCTGACTGTTGGAACAGAGTGTTAACTGATATGTGACAACTAGGGAGGAGAAGTGAGGGAGTAGTATCTTGTATTAGAATGTCCACAGGCCAACAGTAAAGGCCTAGAGGACTGATGCTGCTGGTGCTGCTTAGGACCAGGCAGACTTGCACAGACTGCCTGGCACCCCTGTACTAGGCTGGCTTGGAGATCTTTATAATACGTGTAAGGGAAGAATGACCTTACAGGTAGCATCTGTATAGAGATAACATTATCTGCATTAGCTACCACTAAAGATTTGGTTATAAAACCTGCAGATAAGGGGGAAGCCATAGTTTTACAGGATCATTCTAAATATGAATAAGCTATGATGAAACATGTTAACGATAAAGGTTTTTATAGTCAAATTGATCATGATCCCACAGTTTCATTACAACAACGAATATGATCTCTAATAGAACCTGCAAATTTTCTTACCAGTGAGAAAAAGCAATTTTTGTTAAATAAATATCCAAAAACACCTATGATTTATTCAGTGCCTAAAATTTATAAAAAGTCTTCAGACACCTCCAATTAGACCAATAGTATCATTGAAAAGCTCTCTTTTAGAACCCGCAGCGATCTTTGTTGATCAGTTTTTGCAACTACTAGTGATGCAAATGGTATTGTATTTGAAGGATACTATGCCATTTTGAATAAGTTGTCAACATTACGATTAGTTGATAATCCACTATTGTTGGTAATTATGGATAGTCAATCTTTATATATGCAGATTCCACAACAAACCACTTAGGATACATCAGGTTTGATGAATCATTTGGGCCCTCATCATATGCCTGGAATCTTTTTGGTGGAATTAGTGGAGTCGGTTTTGTTTAATATATTTTTTTTCATTTTTAAGGACAATTTTTACCATCAAAATCATGGTTTACCTATGGGCTCTTTGCTGGCTCCTCCAGTGGCCAATCTGTATGTGGCTGATTTTGAGCAGAAAATTGTATATACCTCTGTTTGGTGGAAATATATCCTAAATGGTATCGGTACATAGATGACAAATTCATGTTATGGACATCATCGGAGGCTGAGCTGCAGAGTTTAGTTAAATGGATTAATTGTTTAGACACCAATTTACAGTTTATATACCAATGTGATAGATGTTCTATACCATATTTAGACGAGTTGGTTAAAATCCAAGGGCATGATATTATCACAACTATTAATCGTAAATCAAAAGACAAAAGCAATTTGTTGCGATATCATAATCATCATGCTGTCTCTTTCAAGAGAGGATTACCAGTGAGCCAATTTTTTTCATATACACTGCTTATGTTCTATGTGTGAGGAATTTGAAATGCAGGCTAAGTTACTTATTAAGAGATTAGGACATCGGGTATATCCTCGGAGGGTTATTATGAAAGCTTATAAGCGAGCAAAATATTGTGAACATAATTAATTTTTAAAATACAAAGCAAAGAAGGAAAATGATTAGTTGGTGTGTATACTATAATAAAGTACGTTCACTTCAACTGTAATAGCATCTATTAAAAACATTGGAATGTTTCAGCTCTTTATGATATCTTTAAAGAACTTCCATTAATAGCCGCACCCCAAGGATCTAACATCTGTGATTGCACTGTACATTCTTATTTTATGTCTGATTCTGATACAATGATTGGCAAGCATCAGAAGTGCAATCCTTGTAGTTTATGTGAAAGCACCATCGAAGGACATATTTGGACAGATCCAGGTACAAGATATCGGGTGAAAAAGAAATCTAATACCAACTGAGCCTCTGAGGATGTAATTGATGCTGTGATAAGCCTGTGTCCTAAAGTGTATATAGGACACACTAGTCATGTGATCAAACTTCGGTTAACAGAGCACCATTCTAGATTGAACATGTCTACTTTGTCGGCTCCTAAAGTATCACATTGTGTGGAGTACCAACATACATTTAATCAACTTAATGGACAGTTATTGACAAAACTGAGTCTATTATACATGGGGGAAATTTTCTGGGATGTTTATATTACCATGAACAGTATTGGATTCACACTTTACAAATGGAGTTCCCTAAATGATTGAATGGATTGGTTGTCTTTGGTTTGGTGACATCTTAGGAATAAGTCTATTGGATAGTTTATAGTCACAAGTAGAATATTTAAATTTGAAAGTTTGAGATTGATTGTGTCTGCCATTTTGAAGCATATTATTGCAGCTGCTATAACACCGCTGTTATAAGGAGATTATCATGTTGCTGCCTCTGATGAAGGATTCACTCTGAAACTTGGCCATGTTGGGAGAACACAAAACTAAGTAACAGGTTAGAATTTGAATGATTCAATATATAGCTAATGGCGAGTTAAGAAGTTATACAAATGATTCTTATGGCAGCTAATGGTGAAATAAGAGGTTAAATATAGCATTTTACTGCATAAAATTATAAAAGAATAACAAAAACTATTTTTGTGGCACTGCAAACACAATAAAGTGGCTGGTGGTTTGTTTGTGATTATAACTGGTCTATTATTGGGTAACCTGGATGGGACCTAAAAATAGTGAATATATGAAACTATCACCATTCACCTATTAGATATTGAAATTTATAAAGCAGATTTTTCACATAAGCATAAGAGACTATTGAGGTGGGTTTTTTGTTGATTTGATTTTTCTGGATGAGATGATGTGGCATGGAAGAAGGATTTCATTTTGTAAGGAACTGGACAACCTTTTGGAGAAGAGGAAGTCTTTTCTGAAAGGACAGGCTCCACTTTAATGGGTGGAACATGGCTACTGGCGCTAATCTTTAAAAGGGAGATAGATCAGATTTTAAACTACAACAAGGAGGGAAAACTGACAATTCCTCAGCAGTACATGGCTTGGAAGGAGGTATCTTTAAAGGATACTAATGAAACAAGAGTTAGGGCATCCCAACAAAGAGGTTCCAATAAAAGCAAAAGTAGACCATGTGCCTATAGGTAAGGAATCACTTAAAGTTTAAGATTCCAACTTATCCCTCTCAACTGAAAAAGAGGTTGTTAATAAAAGAAAACAAATTACTTTCAAATGCCTAAATGCCAATGCTAGAAGTCCAAGTAGTAAGATTAGAGAGCTGCAGTGTATAGCAGTGAATGATGAGATAGATATAATTGGCATCTCAGAGAAATGGTAGAAGGAGCATAATCAATGGTGCAGTGCTTTAATAGGGTATAAATTATATCACAATGATAGGGAGGATGAACTTGGTAGGGAGTGGTACTATATGTCCAGGATGGCCTAGAGTCCAACAGGTTAAAGATCCTGCAAGAGCCAATAAGCCAAATTTAAAAAACCCAGTGCATGTGAAAATCGGGAGATATGGACATGGCTAGACCACGTGCACCACAGAGATTTTCAAATGCACGCAGCCACTTGCATATCTCCTGGTACATGCAGAACAATGGATTTAGGAGAAAGAAGCAGATCGGGACAGCAGCATTAGGCACTATCCTGCTGAAGCACGCACCAGCAGCCAACAGGCCCATGCAGCTTGCTACTGTTCTGGAGAGCAGGTAAGTAATAAAACAAAAAATGTATGCTAGTTAGCGGGTTTTTAGGGGTCAAGGTTAGTAGAGAAAAAGGGAGGCTTAGGAAGTATTCTCCCAGTCCACTCCTTTATAGGACCGTTAGATGATCTAAGGTTTAAAAGGGTACATAGGGAAGATAAGGCTATCATGGGAAGAATAAATTAATTCTTTGCTTTGGTATTTACTGATGAAGTTGTTGGGGAGATACCAGTTCCAGAGACAGTTTCAAGGGTTATAATTCAGATGAACTGAACCAAATCATGGTGAACCTGGAAGATGTAGTAAGCCAGACTGACAAACTGAAGACTAGCAAATCACTTGGACCAGATGGCATACATTCCAGGGTTCTGAAAGAACTAGAAAATGAAATTTCTACTTGGTGGCCAATGTAACTCTGATATTTAAAAAGTACTCTAAGGTTATCCAGGAAACTATAAACTGGTGAACCTGACTTTAATGCTGAGAAAAATTATGGAAACTATTTTAAACAACAAAATCACAGAACATATAGATAGAAATGGTTTAATGGGACACAATCAGCATGGATTTACCAAAGGGACACTTGCCTCACAAATCTGCTGCATTTTTTGAAGGGTTTAATAAACATGTGGATAAAGGTGATCTGGTAGAAGTAATGTATTTGGATTTTGAGAAGGCATTTGACAAAGTCATGGGATAGAAGGCAATGTCCTTTTGAGATTTGCAAACTGGTTAAAAGACATGAAATTGAGAGTAGGATTACATTGTCAATTTTCTCAGTGGAAAAAGGTAAAATATTGGAGAGTCTCAGGGATCAGTACTTGGACAGTGCTTTTTAATATATTTATAAATGATATAGAAAGGGGTGTGATGAGTGAAGTGATCACATTTGTAGATGATTCAAAATTATTTAGACAAATCACAAGCAGATTATGATAAACTGTAGGAGGACTTTGTGAGATTGGAGGATTGGGCTTCCAAAATGACAGATGAAATTTAATGTCAACAAGTGCAAGGTGATGCATATAGGGAAAAATAACTTATGCTGTAGTTATATAATTTTAGGGTCCATATTAGGAGCTACCAATCAGGAAAGAGATCTAGGCATCATTAAATCATCAGCTCAATGTGCTGCAGCAGTCAAAAAAGAAAAATGAATGTTAGGAATTATTAGGAATGGAAAGGGTAAATAAAACAGAGAATATATTGCACCATAGTGAGACCATATCTTGCAATTCTAGTCTCCGCAATTCAAGAAAGATATAGTTGTATTGGATAAAGTACAGAGAAGGGTAACCAAAAATATAAAGGACATGGAACAGCTCCAATATGAGGACATGTTAAAGAGGTTAAGGCTGTTCAGTTTGGAGAAGAGATGGCTGAGGGGTGATTATGATAAAAGTCTATAAAATCATGAAAGGACTTGAAATGTTATATGTGAATCAGTTATTTACTCTTTCAAATAATAGAAGGACTAGGGGGAACTCCATGAAGTTAGCAAGTAGCAGATTTAAAACAAAATGGAGAAAATTTGTTTTCACTCAATGTACAATGCTCTGGAATTCACTGCCAGAAGATGTGGTTAAGACAGCGCAGATGGGTTTAAAAAAGGTTTGGATAAGTTATTGAAGAAGTCCATAAACTGCTTTTAATCATGTTGATTTAGAGAATAGCACTGCTTATTACTGATATTAGTAGCATGGGATCTATTTAATGTCTGAGTATCTTTCAGGTATTTATAACCTGGTTTGTTCACTGTTGGAAACAGGATGCTAGGCCTGATGGATCCTCGGTCTGACCCAGTATGGCAACTTCTGTTCTTATGTACTAATAAATTAATTAGTTGCAGGTGATGCCCATTTTTTGAACTTAACATTTGTGATATATTTTTAAAAGATGTGCTTCCTTCATTGTCAATTAAAATAATTTTGCATTGACTTGATTAAGGAAATATAGCTTCATGTGCTATTTCGTTCCACAGAGCTATCAGTATCTGCTTTGTTATGGACTGTGTACACATAATGCATCCTAGCTTTGAAGTGTTGAAATGTGTTATTTGTGATGGGGCAAACAAAAGTAAGACTTTAGCCAGCTGGTGCCATTCTGAAAAATGATGGTGAGAGGACCAAAGCAATAGAGGATGATCCAGACCTTTGTTGGACCCCCAAGGAGGTTTCGGCAAAGATTGGGGTAGGGGATGCAGAGGTAGGTGAGCTCCAAGAGGTGGGGTTTTAATCACAAGAGGAGGGGTTTAGGGAGGGGATAGTACCTGCCATCCAGGGCCTTGATTTTGTTTAAACTTTTTTTGCTTCTTTGACCACCTCATATGGTGTTACATGGGTGGGTCTGTAAAGATCCCATTGGTTTTGAGTGATACTGCTCCCAGTATTCCCAGTGAAAGTTAGCTGTGGTTAACTTTCTAGAAAATAACATGACTTGCAATTTTTCTAGCAAAGCCACATTATTTTATTTTCATGAGTCTGCCTAGTATTGAGCTTCTTTGCATGCATTTTCATACAAAAGACTCATTACCATGTGTTATTGGGGGGAAATAACATGCAATATTTTAAATACCACAAGTTTTTGCTGTATTAAGCCATTTATTGCATAGTAAACATCTAATGCAGCTAAGTAAAGACCCCTGCAGATTGAAAGTCCTCTAGTGTCAAGGAAACATCCATATACCTGAATGTCATCTTGAGTAATCAATGAAAAGTTGTGAACTAAATAAATCCAAAATACTATACTGGGAATTTGAGTGATTTTTTATGAGATACTCAGGATCTCTGAGTTATTTTTTTATATGGTATGTTTAATATTAGATGCCAAATTTATCAAATATCATTTGATGAAATTTTTTTTCTATGCCACAATTTAGAATTGATTAAGACAATTTTTACCAAAGATTATTTGGTAAAAATTATATATATATATATATATATATATACACACACACACACATACATACACACACATATAGCTATAGATATATTATTAACTTGATCATCATCTCTTTAAAAGTATAGCCTCCATCTGAATAGATGTTCAGTTTTAGACACAGTAAAAGAAGTTGTGGCTTTAAAAAATAGTTAGTTTGTTAGCCTTTATATACTTACATAAGAATATGTTTCATTCTTAAATTGACTTCACATAGAGCTACCACTCAATATTCCAGTAATCTTTACTCTAGAAATTTAATGACTTCTTGTATCAATACTGAAACATTTTAATGCCACACTCAAAGTCAGGTTCAGAGATTGCATCAATTCCCAGCAATATTTAGTGCTGACTCTTTCAAAGTGCACAGTTAACAATAATTACAACTCAACAGATACATCTTTCATTTACTTTAGAGCTTTCAGTACTTTCTGTATTCTCACTAGTGGGAGATAGAAAATATTCATAGTCAAGAAAGAACTATTGTATTATTAGTGCCCAGTGTTTGGTTTTTTGTGGGTTTTTTTAAATTTTTTTCTTTTTATTAATTTGAAACTAACAATGAAGACAAATTTTGAAATAAGCAAGGTAGAAAACAGCATTTTTAAAGAAAAAAAAGTATCAGTACACTAATTACATTATCTGACAAGAACAAGTTCACATAAAAAAGAAAAACTACAAAAGTAGGCAAGGATTTTATAAAGTAAATCCTCTAATCAAGAAGGAAGAAAGATTAGAGATAAATAAATGTCATTATGTAGAAATATATCTATACTGCTCCTTGTTGTGCTGTCTTCTTCTGGTTTGTGAAGCATCACCTCAGCATATATTCTGGAACATCTCCTGGCAGCTAGGCATTCTCAATTGGAAAAAAAAAACATTTTAGGAATCTATAATATTCAAGGTAATCTGTAGTATAATAGTAACATAGTAATGATGGGAGAAATGGAGCAAAATGGTCCATCCTGTCTGCCCAGCAAGCTTCTTATGGTAGTATGAGTATTACAGATTCCTACAAGATTTTTTTTTCCAATTGAGAATGCCAATTTTCTTCCAGAAAAAGCATCATTACCGAAAACAAAAATGATAATATAGGTTTTGGAACTAACTATGGTGTGAGACATTTCAGACTGTACTGTTTCTTGTAAGATAAATCTGATGATCACTGTTTTAATTAGAGCCTGACAGGGACTGGGTATGGAACTTTCACTGCAGAAACTTGAACCATTGCTTTTGGGTATGAAAGTATCGTTATACCCGATAGATGACTTTCAGCTGTTCAGACCATGTTCTCGAAAGACATAGAAACAATTATAGTAAACCCTGTTGTAGAAAAAAACACAACTGAAAGTGGCAGGAGTATATTCTGTAGTAAATTGCCCCCCCTGGATTCACCCTCAAAAGTATGCACTGTTCAGCCTCAAGAGAAAGAAATTCTGCTGGTGAAGGTTCAGCTGAGAAAGAAACTATAGCAGGCCAATAAAATTTATGGGAACCAGCTTTTCAACATGACTGGTGGTGCTAAACATAATACTAATTAGTAACGATCACTTACTGGACACAGTTAAAAGTATTTTCTCAATATTGTGGGTTCTCAAGTTCCCACTGCACCCACAGAGCAGGCACACACATAATCCTATCTATTCCCATCATCACAATGATGGTCATTAATCAGAGGCCACAGATTGTGGCTTCCTCTATATTCCTGCAGGAGTGCTCCACAAGACTGGCCACCAAGTGTCCCCTTTGTGTCTTGGTTGGAACTGCCTTCCTCCTGGGATTTCTGCCTCCACAGAATCTCTCTTCAACGTGAGGAGCAGAATCCTGGCTTAGGAATTGTACTCAGATCTTCCCCATGACAGCATATGCTACTGCCATTCAGTTATCAAACCAACATCCCAGAATTTTGTGTAGAATTGCCATACTTGCAAAATGCATTTTCAATCAATCCAAACTACGTTTTATGAATCACATTACACTCAGTGGAAATCAGTGCAGCAATCACAGATCTGGACCCTTAATTAATTTCTTAGCCTTGGACTTACAACATGGAAAGCTTTAGTCTTCTTTAATATATATTCTCTGAGAGTAATTGAAACATGTCAGCACATTGTATGCTCCCCCCTTCAATATAGTTTAAGGGTGCTATTGACTCCTGGATTTTCTGGCAGAATGAGGACAGTTATAAATGGAAACGGGATCACTTTATGGCATTATATTGCCTGCCTTTTTAATAGCACTTTACATCAGATCTTTCATTCATCTGAACAGCTGACTGTGCAACTTCTTCTGACTATGTTGCACCTTGTTCACAATCTCTAAGTCTGTTTGGATATAATATAGTAGTAAGATAAAATGTACAAGGAACAATAAATGCAAATTATAGAGTTGCTGCAATGCCTTTGTTGATTAAAAAAAAAAAAAAAAAATCTTGTAATAATGAATGTTTTTTAACTTTCTGTTTTGAGGTTGGAAATGAGTGACCAAGTTAGGAAATTCTGTTGTTTGTTTATGCTGTTTTATGTACCTTTGTGGTTTGAAGAAAAAGTATTTTGCTTAAAAAAAAATATCAGTGGTGTCCCCTTGGATCAGCCACTAGATGGTCCCTGCTTAGACAGTCAACGCCCCTGTGCTCCTTTCATCTTTTTCAGCCTCTCCCAACATGGAGGGCTGGCATTGGTTGCCTCAGCCTATTTAGTAGAGCTAGTTCAGTATTAGAGGTGGTCACTTCAGTTAGCTCCAGAACCCTGAGGATGCATTTGTTCTTCTCCCTAATGAGGCCTCCCAGCCTCATGATGTACTTTAATTCTGAAGAGATCTCTCATCATGTACTCCCTGCCAGTGGGTCTCTCTCCTATCGGTTGCAGTGAGATAGATTTTTGTGCCGGATTCCTTACTGGGGCTCTTCTTATCCCTAAGGGCTGAAGACCTGTGAGATCCTCTCTACTACGTAGGTCAGCAAGATCAGTGACGGTACTTTCTGCATGAAATTTTAATGACTGAAAATGTATCCTGTTTTTAGTAGAGATGGCTGCTTAAACTTTGCCACCTTTGGAGAAGGCTGCCCCTTAATACAAAGGACAAGGGCTGAAGACCTGTGAACTCTAATTCAATCCCTGGATAGGGCAAGAACATTGGCAGTAAAGCAGCAGCCCCTGAGTGATTTTTTCATCAAGCAAGTATTCCTATATTGTTTTGTGGGGAGGGTTTGTGACTCACCCCTCCCGATGGGGATCCAGGGATGGGATAGCCCTGTTTCCATGTTCTAAAGACTTTTCCTGCAAGAGAAGTCACAGACACCAAGACTGAAAAGTAAGGACCAAGATCTCTGGAGATTCCCAACTGTATCTGTAACCTATGGGACCAGAACAAGCTGGGTGACCATGAATAAATAAGATTTACGTAGGACTTTTGATGTTTCAGGGGACCCCTATAATAAGATTCCTATTTGGCCTGCTGGGAAATCTTTGTGCACTTTAAAATCATCGTGGAAAGCTTTACCAAGATACCTCAGATAAAGGACACCTATCCAGAAGAAGAAAATTACCTCTGTACATCAGTCAGCTACATTTTCACCTTTACGGATAAATGGACATTAATTTAATTGTTAAAGAATCAGTAAACATTAAATTTAACACCCAGTGCCTTGTCTTGCCTGGTTGCAGCATTTAACAGCTCACACCAAAAGGAATACATCATTGCCTGGGCCATAAGTGAGAGCTTACCCTCACAATAAGATTTCACTCTTGGGAGAGAGAAGTTATGGGAGAAGTTATAGCCGGAGCAGCCTTGAAAGAATCAAATAATTAGTATGCCCTAGGGACTTAAACCTCCCCAAACAAGAGTTACAAGACAAAAAAATAATTTGTGTCATAATCTTGCTTCAAGGAAATATGGAGACTTGTGGAACAAAGATAGTAGATATTCTCTAAATTTAATACATTTCAATTTAATAAGGACATTGCTCCTTGACTGCTAATTGTTCTATATATATTTTAGAAGAAATAAGCCCAAAGTGTATGATTACAGTGAAAATAAAGAGAAGAGGGGTGATTTTGAATAGGCACACATTATTTGCAATGTACATGGACTGGTTTAACCCACTTCCATTGCTGTCAATTTTTCAAAAGGAAACAACACATGCTGCTTCCCTTTGAAAATTAGCAGCCACAAAGTAAGCATGCTAAAAGCTCCCATGTACTTGGCATCTGGGGATCTGTATTCATTTAAAAGGAATGTACAAAATGTGATGAAGAAGGTCCATTTGTTTAATTTAGGGGCCCCAAAATGAATCAGGGGCCCCCAAATGGAACAAACCTTATTAATTGCCTGAAACCGGGTCCTCACCTAGGGCAGGCCAAAGATGGGTCTTCAGCCAAGCCCTCCCCCAAAACAAACTTAGCTGATCCATTGGATATCTGCGGAAGCAGCCAGGCCAGGTACCGATGCCTGGGCCTCAGCCTAGGCTGGGGTCTGGACCCAAGTCCAACATCATGGCCTGGTCCAGAGCCTGGGTCCCAAAACTTTGCCTTGGCCTAAAGTCAGGGCAAGGCCCAGAGCCCAGGCCTTGGAGCAGGTCTGATGTCCTCTTCTTTTCATTTTCAACTGATGTCATTTGCTGTGGTTGTACCAGAGTTAATTTACTCCAGTGCATTCAGCCCAATGGAGAGAACCATTTTGATGTATGGTAATGTACGGCTATGCCAGCCATCAAAATGGCGCCATCCACTGGGGTGAATGCGCTGGAGTTAATGAACTCTGGTGTGACCCCAGCAGATGGCGTCAGTTGAAGAAGAGGACATTGGACCTGTTCCAAAGCTGGGCTCTGTGCCTGACCTTAGGCCCTGGCCCAGGCTTCGGTACCTTGACCAGGCCCTGGCATTGGGCCTGGGTCTGGCCAAATCTCTGATTCAGGACCTGGCCTCTGGACTGGGGCATAGTGTCAGGCCTGGGTCTGAGTTCCAGCCCTGGCTGAGGCTGAGAAATTGGCCTTGTTGAGGCTGAGGCCAAGTTTGTGGTGACCTACTGCGGCCTTTGGCTACACAAGGCCAAGGCTTCAGCCTGGGCTTAGGCATCAGCAGCTAATCCCCACCAGACTGGATAAGTGGGGTCCAAGGGGGATCCTGGCCCTGGTATTTTTCTAGGGGGGGTTGAGGCCTTGGGAGGCTCTGTTTTTTGTGTTTTTGGCTGATTTTTTATTTTTTTTTTTTAAATATTTGATTAATTTTTTTCACACAAATGTAACAAATCAAACATTCCATGAACCAAAATTTGTGGGAGGAAACCCCCCCCCTAAAAACAAAAACAAATTATTTTTCCCTGCACATCCTTATTTGCATCTGCTATTTATGTGAACAGCAAGGAGGCAGTAAAGTAACATGCGTTTTTCTGAACATGTTAAGTGCTCATACCGCTTTATTCCCCAACCTAATCACGCCTTTAGAGTCCCTGTTTTCAACTCTGTTGAATTATGCATGCTGTGACAGCCCGCCCATACTTTTAGATGAGCAGAGGAAGACATATTTCAGTCAAGTCCATTTACCCAGGTAAATAGAAGATTTTTTCAGTATGATTGCATAATTGCATTACATATGGGACATGTTGAACCAGTCTTAGATGTACCTCATTCCATCTAGGATTTACATACAAATGTGAATAAAGCAAAATACCATATGACCTATTTAGTTTGCCCATTCTCACCAACTGATCAGGTCTACAAGCCCTACCACTCCCTCAGAGATCACCTGTGCTTGTCCCACAGTTTCTTGATATTCAGATACTGTCCTTGTCTCTACTGATTCCACTGGAAGGCTTTTCAATCTATCCCCCACCATCTCTGTTTAGAAATATTTCCTTCAATTACTTCTAAGTCTATGCTCTTTTATCCTCATTCCATGACTCCTCTTTTTAGAGCCTCCTTTCCATTGAAAGAGGCCTGCTTCTTGTACATTGATACCAAGGACTCAGGAGTTATTTAAATGTCTACCATATCTCTGCTATATCACTTTTCCTATGGAGTATAAATGTTTAGGTCTCCAAAACTGCCCCCATATGCTGCTTTAGAATGAAGAACTCTAATCATTTTTGGAGTCACTCCCTGGAGTGACTCCATCCTATTTAAATCCTTTTGAAGGTATGGTTTCCAGAAGTCTACACAGTATTCTAAATGAGTTCTCGACAGGGACTTAATACAAGTGAAATAACACCTTTTCTCCCCTGACCATTCCTCTCCTTCTGCACTCAAGCATGTTTATATGGGTTTTTTCCATCATCTTATACATCTGTTTGGCTACCTTAAGCTCATGAACCCCAGCTGCCTCTCTTACTTCATGCTTAGAAGAACTTTACCACAAATTCCTTACAGTTTCCTTGGATTTTTGGCATCCAAATGCATGATGCTGCATTTTTTAGTGTTAAATATTAGCTTTCATAATCTAGACCATTCCTCAAGTTTTGCTTGGTCACTCCTCAAGCTTTTCACACCTTCCTGGCTGTCTATCTTGCTGCAGATTTTAGTATCATTCACAAAAACATAATTTCCTTATAGTTCTTCACAATATTGTTACAAGATTGTTGAAAAAACTAGGCCAAGGACTGATCTCTATGGCACACCTCTCCTAACACTGAACTCCTTTTACCACTACTTTTTGTCTCCTCTCACTCAACCAGTTTCTAAGCTATACCAAGAGCACTCATTTTGTTTAAAAGTTATCTATGTAGAACCATGTCAAAGGCTCTATTGAAATTCAAGTACCTATATCTAGGGCTCTATCACCCAATCAAAGAAATGAGATTTGTTTGACAAAATCTACCTCTGGTAAAACCATGCTGCCTCAAATCTTCTAATCCATTAAATTCTAGAAAATGCACCAACCTTTGATTTAGCAATGATTCTATTTATTTACTCACCAGAGAGGTCAGAGTAACTGGCCTGCAGTTCTCAGACTCCTTTATACTTCCAGTTTTATGAAAAGAAACCATATCCATCTATCTCCAATTCTCTGGAACTATTCCTCGCTCTAAAGAAACATTGAAAAGGTCAGCCAGAAAGCTACCAGAACTTCTATAAATTCCCTTAATATCCTCAATTTGGTTAATTCCTAAAATAAGGTGCTAAACTTAAAAATACAAATTCAGTTATTCATAATATATTTAAAAAAAATCTGAATACTAGGAGCAAATTAGAAATTAATTTGTGCATGTATATGCCATATCTCAAGAATACTACTTAAATAAAATAATCTTTATATCAGGGTACTATAAAGCTAGGGTGAGAGAACAGTGAAGTAATCTCATCTTAGTCTGACTTTCCTCACTCCAAATCACATCAAATCTTCACCGAGGTCTACTGTGCTGTTCGTATATCTCACTCTGCATGTAAAACTACCCCCAAAACCCTAGACCACCAACAAATCCTCACCTTGAGTTACTAGCTGGCCGTCCTATAGTGATATAAATAATTGACTATTATGTGTGCCACCCTAGAGTCTCTCTCTCTCTCTCTCTTTTAATGTACATTACAATAAACTCTCTATTTAAAGGAGTAAGGGTATGGTAACTCTAAAATTATCATAGCTGTGCCCCTTTTCCTTATTGTGGGCATTATTCATGCAAAAAGTATCACATTTTGATAAATCTAGGTGCATTAGCTGGGTAAACGTCTCCAGCTATATTAGAATTTTCAACTGTTCGGGCCACCTACTGAATATACCAGGCTATCTTAAAATTAGGGAAGTTTATCTAGCTAACTTTAGGACTGCTCTTTAGCTTACCTAAATGTATCTGGCTTCGTTAACTGAATAATGCTGAAAATTGGCACTATCTGGTTAACTTAGCTGTATAATGCCGCTCTGCTACTGAATAATGCCAGACTGGACATAGAAAGATTTCATTTAGCAAAAAACTTATCCAACTATGTAGGAATGGTCAGAGAAGTAGGCTTTTTAAATCCCAGCATTTGCCATGTTAACTGCCAAACTTAGGCCTGTATTCACCATTCTATCGCAGAATGGTGAATCCAGCGAAAACGGGAGACGGGCGGGCCTGCAAAAGCCGGCAGCCTTCGCACCACCGTGGTGTTTTCGCTGCTGGCTTTCACACCCAATAGTGCCACCGTGAAAGGTGGTGCTATTGGGCGTGCTACTGGCGACGATAAGTTTACTAACCTTATCGCCGCCAGCGAAGACATTGCCGAGTCTGTCCCCTCTCCACCCCAACTCCTCCCCTCGCCACCCCGATTCTGCCCCCAGCATGCTATTGCACATGATAAGCCTTTGAAAATGACCCCCTTAGCTGGACAAAGATGCTGAATTTGGATATTCATATAATTTTCTAATTACAAAAAGAATGAACATAGTATGACATAGCTGTAGAGAGAGTAGGTTTCTAAAGATATGTCTTTACAGAGTTGTATTATTTTAGGAGCTTCAAGTTTCTATTCGTTGGCATTTTAAGTTGAAATCCTAAGGGAAAAAGAAAATTGCCTATATCCTCAGTTTTCTAGAATCTTGGAAAGGGGAGATAATTTGTTGTTGATATCTTTATAAAGTACTGTTTTCTCTCTATTTTTTTTTTCATTCTGTGCTTGTGGCTGAAATATTTTGTAAAGAATCTATAATGTGCTTTATCACATACAATATTACATTTTTTACTTTTATAAAGGTCAGATTAGACAGAATTATAACATTTTAAAAGCTTAAGATACTGGTATAGTTCATTATTTTTAGATTATGCTATTATAATGCCATTATGTTATATACCACTAAAACACTTTTATTTACTAAAATGGAATATTATTACTGTATTTTGTTAGAGAATTCCTATCTCAAAGCAATAACCAAAACATGTGTTGTTATTAATAATGAATTTAATAGAAATATGATTTTTAAAGGTATCGTATTAAAAATGCATTGCCATATGTTATTAAATTCAGTATAATGGGCTTTATATACTATGTGCATATCATAATGTGTGATGTTTATTACTTATATAAATTAGTATTTAAATTTTTGATCAGTGTCTAATTCACTAAACTCTTTGGTGGAGGAAGGAAACACAGAGTCTTATTCCATACAATAGTTATACAAATAAACCTATTATAATCAGTCTTTTATTACTGATGAAATCATAGGTTGTGCTTCATTTCTGTATTCCATAGATGTACAAGGAATATGAAAACAAGGGTAGATCCGAAGATGTAATATCCAGGGTTGAATTTATAGTTACAAAGGAAGTGGAACTGTGGCATGGAGGATGGAGGATGGAGAGGCAGAGTGGGGGAACAAGGCCAGGCAGTAACATGTGTGAGGGCGAGAGGCTAGTGACAGGGGTGAATTTCATCTCCCTTAAACACACACACACCTACACACTTTCTCACATACACATATATCTAAACACACCCAGTAGCAGCAGAAGCGGTGGGACTGACAGGCATTCACTTTGTGTCTCTCCAACCTTTGCCATCCTCCATTGTGCCAGGAAATTGCACAAAATTCAAATCCATGTGGCAGCTCTCTAAGAGTGAGCAGCTCCAGCACTGTCTGCTTTCCTTTATCTGGGGCATCTGTGCCACCACTGTCTCTGCTAATTTATACTACCAGCTATGCTCCGTTTCCAGGGGGGGAAGCCAGAACTGATTTACAGCATCGGCTCCACTCTGCCTCCGTAGGTCCTTTCTGGGTTATTATGCCAGAAATGAAACCCTAAGGAACAGACACAACACGGGGTTGAATCAGCACACGTTTGGAACTTGTGAGCTGTAGGGCTTATCATCAAGGTCAGAACTGAGTTCTACTGCTCTGAAGTTTCAAACATGTGTGCCTTTCATTTGCTTCAGTATCACCCCTTCTCTTCTTGTTCCCTGCAGGATGCTTAAAGATTTGTGTCTGTAGCATATTAAAGTTTTATGTTCACATTTCTTCTACATCCTAAATTGGTCAGCTCTGTAAGTCGCTAAAAAGGTGCAGTGGTCAATTTTCAAAGTGATACAGCAGGCAAAGTAAAGCCTTAACTGACTAGATCAAAGCCTTTGAAAGCTGAATGGGTGAAAGACTAAATTGTAGCCACCCAAGTTTTGCCTAGTGGCTAATTTTTAGCTGGCCAAATTCTGGATTGACTTGGGGAATAGGGATAGAGATAGGTTATGGGGAGAAATTTTCAGTGTTAGTTATGTAACTTGGCCAGGCATATCGAGGCACTACTATAGCATTGCTATATCTGACTGGCTGGGGTTTCCCACTTTACTACCCCAAGGTAAAAGTTACTAGGCAGGGTGGGAAGAAGAGAACGGAGGAAAGGGCCCACTGCAATTCCCCTCCCTATTTCCTAAATGTAAAATAGATGTTTAAAAACAACTCTTCCTCCCACCCTCCTCACTTTAAAAAAAATGGCAAAAAAAAGGCCCCATGGCACAAATCCACTTTCTCCCAACTGTCAAAATGATTAAAAAAAAAAACAAAAACCAAAACAAAACATTTTCTCTATGGCCTGAAGCCCTCACGTTCCTGGTATCCCCCTGCTGTCAAAATTTAAAAAGCAAAGCCCTATGATTTGAAGTCACCTATCTTTCAGCTTTCCTGCTGTCAAAAAATGCTGCAGTGCAGCTGGAGATCCCTCCCTCTCTCCCTCTCTCTCTCTCCCCTCTGCCCCAAAGACTGAAGTGCTGGCTGTGGATCCCCTAGTACTTCATTCTATTCAGCTGGAGATCCCTCTCTCTCTCCCTCTCTCTCTCTCCCCTCTGCCCCAAAGACTGAAGTGCTGGCTGTGGATCCCCTAGTACTTCATTCTATTTAGCTGGAGATCCCTCTCTCTCTCTCCCTCTCTCTCTCTCCCCTCTGCCCCAAAGACTGAAGTGCTGGCTGTGGATCCCCTAAGTACTTCATTCTATTCAGCTGGAGATCCCTCTCTCTCTCTCTCCCCTCTGCCCCAAAGACTGAAGTGCTGGCTGTGGATCCCCTAAGTACTTCATTCTATTCAGCTGGAGATCCATCTCTCTCTCTCTCTCCCTCTCTCCCTTCTGCCCCAAAGACTGAAGTGCTGGCTGTGGATCCCCTAAGTACTTCATTCTATTCAGACAGAAAGGCAAGAGGAAGAGAGGGGGATCCCCAGCCCACAATTAAGCCTGTTTTTGGACAGCAGGGAGGGGATCCCCAGGTGCACTGTAGAATTTTTTGACAGCAGGAAAGCAGGGAAAGAGGGGGATGGGCCACAGGGATACCTCTTCTATTTTGAAAGGATATAGGGAGCTTTGGGCCCCAACGTAACTTTTTATTTTTTCATTTTAACATCAGGGAAGGAAGGAAGCAGAGGATTTGGGATTGAAAGGCCACTTTTTTCATATTGACAGTCAAGAAGAAGGAAGGGCATTTTGGACCACAGAAATATTCTTTTCTTTTTGACAGTTGAAAAGCAAGGGCTTGCTGCTTGTTTTCAGGAAATAGTGCAAACAGTTTCAAGTTGTGCACACTCTTTGCAAATAATCAGGGTCATTCATCAAACTACATTAGGGCCTTATTGTGGGCTTTAGGGCCCTAATGCCCACAATAACACCATAACGCATGCTTTATTTATCTCATCGCAAGATGTGTATGCAAATTTGTAAAATTTAGTCAAAAGGGAGGAGTTTATGAAAATGCGGGGTGCTAAACATTGTGGGCCGGATTTTAAGAGGGTTACGTGCGTAAATTCAGAGGATTTACACGCGTAACCGGCCATACGCACGCCAGGTCTATTTTAAAAAGGCCCAGTGACACACATAAAGCCCCGGGATACATGTAAGTCCCGGGGCTTGCAAAAGGGGCGGGGAGGGGCAAGGCAGGGCGGGGCAGAGGCAGAGGCGTGCCGGCAGTTGGCTGAAGTAAGTTTTGAAATTTAAAAAAAGAAGCAATCAAAGGTACGAGGGAAAGGGCGGGGGAGGTAGGGGAAGGGAAGGTGACATTGGTGGGTAGGGAACAGGGAATTTCGGAGCGGCCTGGGAGGGAACAGGGGAAGGCAGCGAGGCTCGGAGCGGGCTCAGCGCACCCAAGGTGCACAATTGTGCACCCCGTTGCGCACGCCGACCCCAGATTTTATAACATGCACAAGCCCAGCTTGATAGCAGCTAGGAAGAGCGTGCATCAAGCTAGGGTGAGAGTACATTGTACAAATCTCATCTTTGTGTACTTTTCCTCACTCCAATTCACATCAAATCTACACAGATGTGTACTGGGCTGTTGGTACATCTACTGTGCATGTAAAACTGCCCTCCAAGCCTGAGACCATCACCAAAACCTCACCTCAGATATTAATTGACCCTCCTACAGTGGTAAAAATAGTTGACTACTTATAAAGAGTCTTTCTCTCTCTCTCAGTAAAATAGCACACATTGCAGTATCTAAAACATTTCCCTAAGCAAGCCCCCTTTTTTTATCACAGGAGAAATTTATAGCAAAATGATGACTCTAGTCCAGTACGTGCTATGTCAAATAATGTACACTATTTGTAAACAGACCTGGAAAGTTTTTCAAAAATGCTATAAATATAGCAGAAATAGCTCTAAAAATGGGCATGTTTAGGCTAATTTCCCAGCTCCCGCAAAGCATTATTGCACCTCACAATACGTCTTCACATCATGTGCTGCACTATTTTTTGAGGGGGGGGGGAGAGAGAGAGAGTGCCTCTGTATAGAGTCAATATGACATGCTATATATGTACCACTGTAAGCTAGCTAGAGACTGCATTGAACAAATCAACTCCTTTCATTGATTCAAATAATAGAAATTCTTCATTGAATTCACATTTTCAGTTAATTCCTCTGACGGTGTACATAAACCTCTCTCTCTCTCTCACTATCATTTAGGAAGCCAGTCTGAGTGTTTCAATTCTAGCCAACAACTGTGTTTTAGGCAGCTAGATTTTAGATGGAGTCTACTAAATATCGGTTTAACTTAGCTGGTCAAAATTTGGTCAGATAGGTTAGAAACTATTTGTTTTTTAAATTGATCCAACAGTGCTCTTTAAATATGAATTTTTAGGCTAAGGCTTTGATATAATATGTTATCAATAAAAAAGTGAAGATTATTAAAAGATCTACTGTCATTCCTGTGAAGATTACTCAGAGATTAGTTCTCTGTGTCCTCATCTGGATCCAACTTTTATAGGCAGATGTATGAAGCATTGTCTCCAAAAACATAAAAGTGGGAAAAACCCTTTAGCACATTATACCCGTAATCAGAAATGCAATAGCAGTAACTGTGTCACCAAAAATAAAATCCCAAAAGGAAAAGTGGAAGTCAGTCTAGAGTAGCCACAGATGTGAAACAAACAAAAGCAAGACCAATGCCTTGGAAAGTAAATTTATTAAATACAGTAATGCCCGACTCCGGCCAAGTTTTGCCCTTTCGGCTGCATCAGGGGCTGTAAAAAGTAGCAATCAATTGTTTACATTACAAAATAAAATTAATAAATAAATATTACATATGTAAAAAAGTATTAAATAATTACATATATATTTAAAAATAAAATTAATAAGTCAATCCAATGTATAAATATGATTTTACATTAAGAATAAAACAAATTTGTGAAGTCCATTCAATCAGATGGAATATTACAAAAGTAAAACAACCCATTATAAAAGGATAGCCCTTTTTTCCCAGAGTTGGCCGGATAAATCAGCCTGCTAACTTAATATTGAATTAGCCAATTAATGTATCCAGTCGACTTCCTCCCAATCTGCCCATTTCCCACCCTTGATTTATCCAGCTAAACTACTTTTCTTGCTAAGTGTCACCTGCTTATGGTAGCCAGATGAATAGTCAATAAGGAAATTAGGTTTATTTGCAGCCCTCAAGGACTGGGGTGAGAACCTGTGGCCTAAATTAACTCATCAACAATCTGTTTTTTGGGATTGAGGTTTTGTGGGGGGGGTTTGACATTTTTCACAGCAGAATGTTTGCCTAGTATATGCAATAAAGAAAAACTTTAAAGAACATTTGAAAGAGCTCTTAAAAGTAAAAATATTTCCATGAGTCTGCTGTTGTGGGCTTCCCTATACTGGTATCTGAATGGCAGAAAATTCTGGATATATTTACTGTAATATTATTAACATCCGTAACTTTCATTAAAAAAAAAAAAAAGTCTATATAACTACCTGAAGCAGCTCCAACATTTCTCCTTCTCTACCAATGAACAATGATCCCTCCACTAATATCACCTTCCCTCCTCACGTACGCAGCCTTGGCGTCTCCCTTGACAGTCACCTTAACTGCAAAAAATTCATCAATAATACCCTGAAAGACTGCTTCTTCAAATTGCACACTCTAAAAAAACTCAAACCTCTGTTACATCTCAATGATTTTCGTACCATATTACAAGCCCTCGTCCTATCGAAAATAGATTACTGCAACTCCATGCTGCTGGGCTTACCTAAAAGCACCATTCAACCGCTGCAACTACTCCAAAATGCAGCTGCCCAGATACTCACCAACACCCACAAAAATGATCACATAACCCCTGTACTCAAACATCTGCATTGGTTACCCGTAGCATCGAGAATTACCTTCAAAGCTCTCACTCTAATTCACAAATCCCTTCACAACCAGAACATGCACTGGTTTAAAGAGCATTTCACCTTTCACAACAATAATAGACCCACTAGAAAACAATACCTGGCCACACTACATACCCCCTCACCCAAGCTGACTAAGCTTCGCGCCACAAATGAAAGGGCCCTCTCCCTAGTAGGCCCTTTTCTCTGGAACAAACTACCAACCTCTCTCCGCCAGGAAACTTGCCCAAAAATATTCAGGCAAAACCTCAAGACTTGGTTCTTCAAGCACTCCTACACCTAACCACCCGCACATTCCATCACTACATTGTATATATCTCTCCACGGCTACCCCAGTCTCTCACCGTCCTTGCAATCTTATCCCTGTACATCACTTATATATAGCATTAGCTTTGTATCCTACATGCAATCCTGTGTATATATGCTTTCTCAATGTTTACGAATTTAGTGCTCCACTAAGTTTATTTAAGTTTTCCCTGTAAAGCCTATTGATAATTTTTGTTCCTCCTTAGTTACGTGTTACCTGTAAAGCTTGTTCCTCTTTTAATCATGCGTTACCTGTAAAGCCTGTTGCTAATTTTGTTCCATGTAAACCGATGAGATGTTCCCAACGTTCGTTGGTATATAAAAGCCGTTAAATAAATAATAATAAATAAATAGTATTTTAATGAATTATAAAAGATAGAGATACTTCTTTGTGAATATGCAACAATGTGAACTGGTTCATTAGATCAACAAGAATCCTCATGCTATTGGCTACAGTATATTTAAAAACTGATAAAATATAATGCTGATTTACAATACCTTTGGGGAGTTTCAAAGTGTCCAGTTTTCTATTTCTCAGGTTAATATATTGGGATTGGATAGCAGAAAGGACAAGATAAGATGACATTGAGTCTAATACTTCTCTGGATAAAATAAGTAATTTGGCCACATATGCCATTCTTTATATAAAACCTAGACATGATAGACTGCAGATATAATATGTATAAAAGTTAAAGCAGGGATAACCAACTTCGGTCCTCAAGAGACACAAACAGGACTGTTTTTTAGGATATCTGTAATGAATATTGATGCATCGGATAGATTTGCATGCACTTCCTTCATTGAATGCAGATATATTATATGTATATTTATTGTGACTATCCTGAAAAACAGGCCTGTGCTGGGCTCTTGAGGACTGGAGTTCACCACCCCTAATATACAGCAAAAATTAATGCTGTTATAGTATGTTTTCCACTTTTATCCCTGGTTTACAGAACTTATTGAATAAATTATTTTGGTTTTCATTAAAAATTCTTTCTACAGGTTTGTGTACAAAGCTTTCATGTGTTGTAGAATGTGTCTCATTCATTTTAAAGTTTGTTCATCTAAGCTTACAGTTTTTTAAGCACAGAAATGGTACAAATACAGAGGAATGACTAGTATGTTGGTTCACTGTAGCATTCATAGATGATCCACCAGAGGCCGCTAATTATTTTATTCACTGGACTGGCACAACATATCAAAAAGTATAGCTTCCATATTTGGTTTTAAAGTTCTACTTTTGTTTGCCTGAGGCCTATATAATGACAGAGCTATACAAACCTAATATCCCCATGGTAGTTTGATCAATCAATGGAGTACAGATATATGCATTCTGTATGTTATTCCCTCTCCTCAGCTCCATAAGACTGGTTTCTATTGAGAAGTAGGAGAAGGAATAGTGAGCCCAAAAATCAAAAGGCTCTAGGGGGTAGATATTCAAAGATCAACGGTTATGCCACTGCACTGAATATGCCTAATGAAATTGCTAGTTAGCTGGATAAGTCTTATCCGGCTAACTTTAGACCTGCTATTGAGCAGTATGAATGTCGTTACTTATCCAGCTGTGTTGGATGGATCAGTAGCTCCGCTGTGGATACTGATAACTTGCCCACCACTTATCCAGCTAACTACTTAGCAAGATAAGTGCTTATCCAGCTATGTGGCTATTCAGTTGCCATCACTTATCCGGCTAAGTAGCACTGAATATCAATCTCTAGGTGCTTAACTAAGAGTTAGATGCCTAAACTTTTAAATTAAAAAATGTGTATGCTCTAAGCTTCTCAATTTAGTACCCTTAAATCACAAGTGAAGTCCCTAATACTGATACATTCAATTACAGCTCCACAGTCTGAGGTCACTATCTTCCTACAAGGTCCCAATCAACAAGAAGTATTCTTAAGCAGTATCGCCAATACCCTGGAAATCTCAAGAGATCCCCGGCCCCCCACCACCACTTTGTGATGTGGCCCAGTTGTAAAGTAAAAAAAAAAAGGAAAAAGTAAATGTGACTTATTTTTGGCTTCTCCCCTCCCTTTTGGAAAAAATATCCCCTGGACCTTGCCCCAACTGACACCTATGCCCTAATGTCCCAACCATCTGACCCTTACCTTGCAAGCCCTTGGTGGTCCTCGTCCAGCCAGTATCATTTTGAAAAATGTCTGAGCCGAGTCCCACTGGACCACCCGAACTAGCGAGGTAAGGGTTTGTTGTGGGATAAGATGGGAGCCAGGTGGGACACTATTTCTTTTTTACTACTGGTACTATTTCACTGGGTAATATGGTAGATAGGAGAGGGAGAGGGAGACTTTTAAGACCCCTGGGGAATTTGGCATTAGCATCCCAATGTTCCTAGGGAAAGTTAGCTACAGCTTTTCAGTTTTAGCTAACTTTCCTCAGAATAATGTGGCTTGAAAATTTAGATGCAAGCTGTGACATTTTATTAGCATGATATTGCCTAATGAACTGATCTGAATGCATCTGCATGCAAATATGCTCGTTACCATTCCTGCATGGCGCTGGATTTTTTTGGAGGGAGACAACATGAAGTATTTGAAACACTGTGTACTATCTCCATGTTAAGGATTTTACCACACTGTGAATGTGTTTATCACACATTAAAGCCCTAACACAACTTAGTAAATGACCACTTTAGACTATAAGCTCTCTGGGGACAGGGAAATAACCTACTAGACCTGAATGCAATCCATTCTGAAGTGGCTGACAAATCATGAAAGGTAGAATATAAATCAAATTAAATTAGAATTAAATTAGTAGAAGTAGTTCTATGCAAAGTCAATTAAATTCAGAATCGAAACAAATGGGCAAGTTATGAATCAAATTGTTCTGTTCTCCACAATGATTAAGGAAATTTCTTTCTTACTTCCAATTGTATTAAGCCATGTAAGACTCAGCTTTGATATTGGGGTCTACCGTCACATGTATTTTTTATTTAAAATCATTTCTAGCCTGCCATTTCAACATTTATGGAGGGTTACAAGATAAAAACATATATAAAAATGTAATATAAGAATGTAATAAAACACACCAACAAAACAATATATAAAAATATCAAAAAGATATGTTAAAACAAAAAATACCAAGCCGTTCCCAAAGATGACCATCTAAGACCTTATCTGAATTCAGTACTAAACAAGCAATCTGCTCCTTCCTTCAAATGCCTGCTGAAAAAGCCATGTAAGGCTTTCTTGAAAGTATCTGAATTACATCTAGTTTGCAATTACTGAGGGAGAGAGTTCCAAAGCGAAGGACCAGCCACCGATAAAGCCCAATCACAGGTCTCACTAAAGTGTGCCAATCAAAGGGACAGCACCTCAAGAAGACTGTTATTAGCTTATCATAAAGCATGCGTTTATCCACAATAGAGAAGAAATTCTGGAACTTGAGGTGTTATTTAATAGTTTAAATATCAACATAGCCATTATAAATTTAATTATCCAATAAACCAGTAGCTAGTGCCATGAGTAAAAATTGAAGTAATATGGTCATATTTTAGAACCCCAGTAATGATTTGAGCAGCAGCATTTTGAAGAAACTACAAGGCTATAATCAAGGCTGACAGTAGTCCAACAAGGAAGGAATTACACGTGCCATTTTCAAACTGATGCCTTGACCAGTAGGAGGTTCCCTCCTGCTGCTGAAGATCTCATACACATCTTATTCTGATAACTGCAGAACTGGAGAAAAGCAGGGCCTTGAAATTGGGAGAGTGGCGGGTCACCACATAGGAATCTACTCTCTTGGTGAGTATTAGTTGTCTGCGAAAGGGGTTTTTACTCTGATGATGAGTAGCTCTACTAGGGTAGGAAGTGGACAGTGGTTATTATTATTCTGCAAGAGGATTATTATTCTGATTGAAGTGAATTTCATTGTCAGGGGGTTGTTGCCTTCAAGGAGAGGGATGTCCTTTGGCGACCAGAAGGGTTGTTGTCTGTCAGTGAGGTCAAGAGGGATGGTGTTCTCTGATGAGGGGGGAGGGTGTTGTGGCATGCTGGATGGGGAAGGGCATGAACAATTTACAAAAGAGGGACACTTACTGCTGTCAAGGAACTGATTGAGCACTGTTCAGGAATGGCTGGAGTTTGGTTCTTGCCAAGGTCTACTTATTTCCTGTGTGGTAAGAGCCTATTTGACCACATTAGAGTCATGACCTGTAGCTATGGACTGTCAGTCTTGCTTGGAGTTATAGAAGGGGGGAGGGGACACTGCCTGGCGGTGACCTGACATGGACAAACATACTAATGCTTTGCTTACTCAATGCAAACCATGGATTCCAGAAGAATGCATATCCTTTAAACACCATATATGATCACTCCCTTATTTAGAAAGGAGATTTGGGGAGAGGGTCCTTAGAAAGGGCATGGGTACCAAAGTAAGATTCCCTTGTTAGGTCATCAATAAACTGCATACTTTATTATTCTACTCAATTAACATGTCTTTGATGATTATTTTCTTTGTATTGTTGATATCATTTCCTGCTAAGGGCTGTGGGTAGAAGCCAGATCACTCACATTTGACTATGTTATACTGACTAGTAACTCCAGCATTAATACCTAGTCTACTAGCATAGGTCATTCCTCCATTGAAAATAATGAAGATGTAGACAGAAATCTAGGAGCATCTTGGAGGCTATCCAGTCTTTTGCAATGAGAGCCACATGTATGATTATCTGCTTGTTGGTGTGATGTTGTATGTGTGCAAAGAGCTCCTAGCTTTCAGAGAATGAGTCCAATCTCTGGAGGCTAGAGTAGCAGACAAAGGAGCTGAGGCAGACAGGGAGGCATATAGAAGAGACCTTTAGGGACACAGTAGAGCGGTCCCAACTCTAATCAAGCAGCCTTTGTGCTGCTTTAGAGGAGCATGGTCACCTGTCAGGAGACCATCACCTTGGTGTGGTAAGAAGTGATCTTGTAGATAGAACCTGCTATCCAGATAATTCCTTAAAGTAGAACTTTAAAAGCTATGCACGCACCAAAATTGGGAAATGTAGGCGCATGTAGGACATGCACGTGTCGGCAAACTTTTAAAGCAAGTCCCAATGTGCAAATATCACACATCAGAGAAAAAAGGGGTGAAATATGGGCAGGGCATGGGTGGGGAATAGGTGTTCTGGGACAGGGCCAAGACATGTACATGTAAGTACCTAAGCACCTGGGAGCACACTCAGGTCCAGTGCCGCATAACTTTCCTTCTGTGATGGAGGAGGAAAAGGTCTTAATAGAACTATTTCCAGGCATCTGTGAGGGGTTTAAGGGGTCTGAAGTAAATGGGAGAGTGAAAAGTAAAGAACCAGAGAGTATTGGAGGACCTAGCTCAAGACTGGGTGAACTGGTGAATGAATTGGTGAAACTGGTCATGGCATGGACGTATGAATGTTATAAAATTCCCTCACTTATGTGCTTCAGACCTGATTTATGCTGCTGGATGTACACAAACTTAAAATTAGGAACACATATATGCGCACCTAGGCTATTTTATAGCATGCACGTGATTGTATATTATAAAATTGCCGCGTCTCTGAGCATGCACTAATGCACATGCATGTATGTGTGCCCATGTGCCTGTTTGAAAGTTACCATCTTATCCTCTTGCATCTAGGATGTGTCTCCAGGGCCATGTGCCCAAGAGGGAGGAAGGACAGCCATTATAGTGGATGATTAGATAATTGGAAATGTAGGTAGTTAGTTTATTTATTTATGTATTTATTTATTTGGAGCTTTTTATATACCGATGAATGTTGGGAACATCTCATCGGTTCACATAAAACGATAAAATCAGCAACAAGCGCTTTACAGTGAAACAAAGAACATATGGTAACAAAGATAGGGTAACATTGAATGATTTACAGGATTATGAATCATAAAAACATAACATAATTTACAAGAGTAACCTTATTTACAAGATTATCACTGTCTACACGGGTGTCGTGATGGAAATTGGGGAACAGATGATATGGATGGGAGTAGACTTCATGGGAGGGATGAGAGCTGATTGGAGTATGCTTGTTTGAAGAGGTGTGTTTTGAGGTCCTGTTTGAACTTTTTTGGGCATGATTCTTGATGTAGTGTGGGGGGGAGTTTGTTCCAAAGGGAGGAAGCAGCTAGTGACAGAGCCCAAGCTTTGGTGGCACTGAGCTTAAAGTGTTTGGGTGAGGGGATCTGCAGTGTCGCTCTGTGTTGCTGTCTTGCAGGTCTACTTGTGTTGTGGAATGTAAGACGTTCTTTTAGCCAGTGCATGTTTTGGTTATGGAGGGCTTTATGGGTTAGGGTGAGAGATTTGTAAGCTATTCTTGCAGTGACTGGGAGCCAATGTAGGTGAAGCAATACAGGGGTGATTTGGTCACATTTATGTGTGTTGGTTAGGATCCGGGCAGCAGCATTTTGGAGTAATTGGAGTGGTTGCAGTGAACTCTTGGGTACTCCTAGTAGCAGGGAATTGCAGTAATCAGTAGTAGTATGGCAGGTGGGCATGAGGATCGCTTAGTAACTTGCCTGCCTGGTGCGAAGGTAGCAGATCCTACACACCACTTAGATATGATTTTAGAGAGCGCTGGTGAAGAGCAGACTGTTGTAGTACATGTGGGTAAAAATGACATAAGAAAGAGCAAGGGGGAGGTTCTAGAGCCTAAATTTAGGCTCTTAGGTATGCAACTAAAAACCAGAACCACCTGGGTAGTATTTTCAGAAATGCTCCCTGTTCCACCCGCAGGAACCCAGAGGCAGGCTAAGCTCCAGAATCTCAATACATGGATGACATGATGGTACAGGGACAAGGTTTTTCGATTTGTTCGGAACTGGGGAACATTCTGGGGAAAGGAGAGCCTAATCTGGTAGGATGGGCTTTGCCTTAACTAGAGTGGAACCAGGCTTCTGACACTAATGTGTAAATAGGAGATAGATGAGCTTTTAAACTAGATAATGGGGGGAAGAACAATGAAGTATACTAACAAAGTTAGGGCATCTCAATGGAGAGATTACAATAAAGGATAAAATAGTCCAAGTGCTTTTGAGTAAAGAACAGATAGAATAGAAATATTTCAAATTACCCCTGTTAACTGATAAGCAGGTTGTTAATACAATCAAATACATATTTTGAAATGTCTGTAAAATGCTAGAAGTCTAAAAGATAAGATGGGAGAGCTAGAATGCATAGCACTAGGAAGCTTATGGTCTACCATCCACCAGGTAACCAGAGACTGTACAAGGAGGGTGGACTGCAGATAGTGTGGTAGACAGCCCGTTCCCAGAGGGTGCAACTGCAAGGTCCCACCGAAAGGAAGTGCCAGCCTACGTTGGCATGCCTAAGCCACGCGCTAAAGGGGCACACCCCTTGTAGATTTTCTTTTTGTTCTACGCCATAATGGGTAAAAAAAAGGAAGGGAAATTCCCTCCCTTCAACTCCTGCGACACCAACTTTGGCAAGAGGACCCATGGATTTTCACATTAGAAGACTTCACCCACAACTGCAAATTAATCTGAGTAACGTAAGTGAGGAAAGCTCCTTGAGTCCTGTACCTCGAAACCCCGCCCCCTCCCCCCCACTGATGCACTTTATTAATCAGCAGAAAGCTTTGAACCATCTTTTTCATTATCTGGAAATGAATCAGATGTACCCATTACTGCTCCTGAGATGTGAGTACTCCACTATTGGAAGCTACTTTGTTACCAAATGATACTAGGAAATCTTCTTTAACTAACCCTCAGGGATTAGTGGTAGCAGTTCCTATCCCTGTATCCCTGTATTCCTATATTCTTCTGGACTTACAGAACTTGGACATTTATTGTCTGGAGAATCAGATGATATTACCTTAAAGGATGTTTAGAGGACTGTCAAGAGAATTGATAACTCTCTCAAGTAAAATCTGTGAACGATTTCTGTACATTTTCAGAGGGAACAGCTGCTAATCTAGTAAATTTGGGCCAGGATTCATCATTACGTGTGGAATGATGAAGCCTGCACTAAAGAGGGCAAGCGGGGGGTGAAGCAGGGAGTGGGCGGGTAATAGCCCACAGCCGATTGTACCACGGTGGTGCAATTTCGCCTGCTGCAGTGCGGCTGGCTGCAGGCTATAGCAGGCATAGTGCCACCGTAAAAGGTGGTGCTATTTCCCATGCTACTGCTGGCGACGCCTCCCTAACTCCGCCCCGACCCCTCTCCTCCCCCTAATTTTAATGTTACTGCCATGAAAAGGCCCTTTTCATGTGTGATAGGGCCATATCACATGTGATAAGGCCCTAACACATGCAATAAGTCCTTATAAAATATTATAACCCCCTTACATGCTAGAATGGAAACCTTTGTAACTCAATCATCTCTTAATCAAGGGACTATATCATCTTGTCGGACCTCAATATCCTTATTAAAAAATACATGGCCAGCTATAGTTAAAGATAATTTGAATTTGCATTGTCATTTGAGCTGTTGGAAAATCAATGAGATTAAAAAATTTGAGAATTTTGAATTTTCCTTAATCCCGATTGTGTTCTGGGAATGAGCTCTTTAAATGATATGTTGTTGACATACTTCAGTTTATGCCTGATAACGTTTTTCTTTTATCAAATTGTTATTATTTACCTATTTTCAAGAGAGATCTGATGGATAGTGAAGGAGCTTTATATGTTTTGGATCCCTTATCTAGCCCTGATTTTTCCCAGTTTCTGCTAGGGATGTGAATCGTTTTAGGACGATTACAATTATCGTCCGATAATTTTAATATCGTCTTAAACCGTTATGGAACACAATACAATACAGATTCTAACGATTTATCGTTATAAATCGTTAGAATCGTGAGCCGGCACACTAAAACCCCCTAAAACCCACCCCCGACCCTTTAAATTAAATCCCCCACCCTCCCGAACCCCCCCCCAAATAACTTAAATAACCTGCGGGTCCAGCGGCGGTCCGGAACGGCAGCGGTCCGGAACGGGCTCCTGCTCTGAATCTTGTCGTCTTCAGCCGGCGCCATTTTCCAAAATGGCGCCGAAAAATGGCGGCGGCCATAGACGAAAAAGATTGGACGGCAGGAGGTCCTTCCGGACCCCCGCTGGACTTTTGGCAAGTCTCGTGGGGGTCAGGAGGCCCCCCACAAGCTGGCCAAAAGTTCCTGGAGGTCCAGCGGGGGTCAGGGAGCGATTTCCCGCCGCGAATCGTTTTCGTACGGAAAATGGCGCCGGCAGGAGATCGACTGCAGGAGGTCATTCAGCGAGGGTTCCGGCGCCTCGCTGAACGACCTCCTGCAGTCGATCTCCTGCCGGCGCCATTTTCCGTACGGAAAATGGCGCCGGCCATACGCGTATGGCTGGCGCCATTTTCCGTACGAAAACGATTCGCGGCGGGAAATCGCTCCCTGACCCCCGCTGGACCTCCAGGAACTTTTGGCCAGCTTGTGGGGGGCCTCCTGACCCCCACGAGACTTGCCAAAAGTCCAGCGGGGGTCCGGAAGGACCTCCTGCCGTCCAATCTTTTTCGTCTATGGCCGCCGCCATTTTTCGGCGCCATTTTGGAATATGGCGCCGGCTGAAGACGACAAGATTCAGAGCAGGAGCCCGTTCCGGACCGCTGCCGGACCCACAGGTTATTTAAGTTATTTGGGGGGGGGTTCGGGAGGGTGGGGGATTTAATTTAAAGGGTCGGGGGTGGGTTTTAGGGGGTTTTAATGTGCCGGTTTTTCGATTTTTTGATTTTTCACGATTTTTAACGATTTTTCACAATATTTTACCCCCCCAAACGGCAACAATACGATTCCCTCCCCCTCCCAGCCGAAATCGATCGTTAAGACGATCGAGGACACGATTCACATCCCTAGTTTCTGCATGATGACTCTATTACATCTAGGGCCACCCTAGTGCTTTCTTTTCCCCTAGAAATTGATAGAGAATTTGTATTTCAGCACTATTTTAAAAACAAAGAAGTAACTTTTTGTGGTCAAAAGTTCGTATCTTTCCTGATGTTTCTAGGGAGACACAGGTAAAGAGGAAGCCATTTTTGCAATTAAAACAAGTGCTCACTTTAGGGGGCAACTTTTTTCTAAAGTTTCCCTGCAAATGTTTGATAACATATCAGAGAAATAAGTATATCTTTTTGGAGCCAACACATTTGCAAACCTTTATTACTGATAAGTCTTAGTGATATAATTAATAGGGTGGTTATTTGTCTATTTAGTTTGTCTTTACTTGTGATAGGTTTGCTTTCCCATGTAATGTGCACTTGATTAGATTATTTGGAAGGACTGTATATGAAGTTTCTTTTATTTGTTTCTTATATTCCTCAATTTTTGTGTCATGTAATTTTTGAAGTAAAATTGAATAAAGTATAAGTTAAAAAAAATAAAAAATAAAGAATGCTTAGCACTGTATGAAGAAGTAGATATAATTAGCATTTCAGAGACCAGGTGGAAAAAGGTTAAACAATGGGTCACTGTGACCAAGATACAAATAATATCACAATGATAAGATAGATTAAATTGGTGGAGGGGTGGTGCTGAATGATAAAAAGGGCATAGAGTAAAACAGGATAAAAATTGTACATGAAACAAAATGTACTTTGAAACTTTTTGGATAAAACTTCCAGGTGGAAGGGGACTAGAATAAAAGTGTGGGTATACTACCATCCACCAGGCCAGAATAAACAGTCAGATGATAACATGTTAACAGAAATTAGGAAAACTAACAAAAATAACAACACAGTGATAATGGGTGATTTCAATTACCCCAGTATTGACAGGGTAAATGTCCTATGAGGATATGCTATGAAGGTGATGTTTCTAGATGAAATAAATGACTGCTTCATGGAGCAACTGGTAAAAGAACCAACAAAGAGGGGGAGCTATTTTTGACATAATCCTTAATAGAATACATGATTTGGTGAAAGAGGTCATGGTGTTACGGCCACTTTCAATAGTGATCATAACATGATTACATTTGACTTGATAACTGGAGGAAGGACACTAAGGCAATTTATTGCAATAATATTTAACTTTCAAAAGGGAGATTAAGATAGGATGAGAAAAATGGTTAGTAAAAAACTGAAAGGAGCAGCTGCAAATGTCAAGAGTTTACATCAAGCATGGACATCGTTTAAAAATACCATCTTGGAAGCCCAGACCAGATGTATTCCATACATTAACAAAGGTGGTAGGAAACCAATGTGGTTAAAAGGTAAGGTGAGAAAGGCTATTCTAGCCAAAAGAACATATTTTGAAAAATGGAAATGGGATCCCAATGAAGAAGACTGTATAAGCACTAGCAAATTATATGCAAAGCATTGATAATAGGGGCAAAGACAGTATTTGAAAAGAAGCTTGCTGTGGAAGCAAAACCTCAAAATAAAAACTTTTTAGGTGCATTCAAAGCAAAAAGTCTCTAAGGGAATCAATTAAACCAATGGATAATAGAGGGGTAAAAGGGGCTTTAAGGGAGGACAAAGCCAAAACAGAGAAATGAAATTAACTCTTTGCTTTGGTGTTTACTGAGGAAGATTTAATGTAGAAACCCATGCTAGAAGTGATATTTGAAACAAATCTCAGTGTACCTAGAAAATACACTAGGGCAAATTGACAATTAAAGATAGCAAATTACTTGGACTAGATGTTATACATCCCAGAGTGCTGAAAGAACTGAAAAATGAAATTGCAGACATATTGTTAATAATCTATAAACCATCATTAAAATCAGTTACAGTACATGAAGACTGGAAGGTGGCCAATGAAATGCTGTTTATTTATTTATTTTTTTTTTAATAGTTTCAGGGGTGATCCTGGAAACCACAGATCAGTAAGCCTGATTTCAGTGCTGGGAAAAAATGGTTGAAACTATTCTAAAGAGCAAAATTACTGAACATACAGATAGATATAGGGCCGGATATTAATTCACTTACGCGTGGCTGGGTTTACGCGTGCCGGGCCAATTTTCAAAGGGCCCGGCCACAATTGTAAACCCCTCAGGATGCGTGTAAGACCCGGGGTTAGTGAAATGGAGGTTTCAAGGGACGAGATGAGGTGGTCTGGGGGGTGGGGCTAGAGGCGCCTGGCACAGCGGCCATTTGCCACTGTGGCTGGGGATCGTGTGCCAGCAGGCTGCCGGCGTATGCAACTTGCTCCTGCTCAGAAGCAACCTAGCTTGATAGACTCTCTATCTGGGTACCATCAAGCTAGGTTAAGAGAACATTGTACAAATCTCATCGTTGTGTGAGTTTCCTCACTCTGAAGGACATCAAATCTTCACATGACTGATACTTCACGCATATCCAGCATAGCTCTCTGCTTCAACGGCAGGGGAATGAAGAAAAGTGGATCTATATACAGACAACAGCCAACAAGGACTGAATTACATAGTCTGGGTAAACAAATAAGCATGGGTGTAGCTTGCTTATTGCAGCAGTTATTACCCCTAACTAATTAAGCTAGATATTTCACTTAGATACAGTTCCAACACTGCTCTCTACATTAATGGTGGGGGTGGAAGGGAAATAGAACCAAAAGGTTACTAAGAGCCAAGAGAAACAGATAAGTATGAGGGGAAAAAAAAAGTGTGAAGCTTGCTGGGCAGACTGGATGGGCCATTTGGTCTTCTTCTGCCATCATTTCTATGTTTCCTAGTATTCTGTTCTGTTCGTACGTCTCTGCATGTCAAAGTGGCTCCTAACCCCTACACTACTACCTAAACCTCACCTCGAGTTACTAGGTGGACCTAGAGATATAAATAGCTAACTACTAGAAGGGCCTTATAGCTAGGCTCTCTCTCTCTCTCTCCTTAAAATGCTATTTGTGAGAAGATTGCAAAGTGCCATATTGCACAGCTTAACGCCAATGAAAAGGGTGTAGTTATTTCCAGCATTAAAACTGTATGATATGGCTTCACAAACTGCAAAGACATCCCACTTGGAGAGAAATTCCACCCAAACTCCTCCCCCTTTTCCAAATTAGCATCGCACCATGTGTTATAGTGCTTTTCACATGCGTTAAGGTCTTTTTCGCATGTGAAAATGCCATAATGCGGCTTGGAAAATAACCCCCTAAATTTGTTATCTATGGAGAAATAAAAGCTGTTTTTTATGCAGCAAGTTAACCATTTTAGCTAACATTCACCTAGATTAATCATTCTGCTATATTTATATTTATATCATTCTGCTATATTTATATTTATAGCAGAATTATGAGTCGTGAAAAAAAGGGGAAGGGAGGCAATAGTGGGCAGCCAGCTACATTGAGGCAGTGCATTTTCACCTGCCACTGTGTGGCCACGCCACACAATATCACCCTGTAGTGCCACGGGAAAAAGTGTAGTTAATTTCTGTGGTGCTTCCGGTGATAACGTGAAAAACATTATTTCCCGCAGTGCTGCTGTGGCGATAACTCTGCTCACACCCCTTTATTAGAATAATACTGCACGTGATACCAGCACATCGCAGAATAAAGAATGACCTGAAAGTGTAAAGTTTTCTCTAGAAGTCTGTAGGCAAAAATATTTTTGCTTGTTTTTATACTTTTTATGTGTTGTTGATTTTTTCCCATTTTTTTTGCAGGTGCACTATTTGCTAGTAGTGTATACTAAAACATTTTAATTCATATTTTTTACAGATAGCATTCAATTAAAGCTGGCAGACAATTATCCCAGTGCCTGATGACTACATCTCTTCCCCTATTTACCACACCCCTACGCCCAAATGGGAGAGGAGCAGGTTGCATTTGCCCTGTCAGTGCTATACTCCAACATTGAATTTTATGTTGTTTTAAACCACGGTTGTGCAAACTTGCACCTCAAGAGTCGAGTTTACAAGGTTTCCATGATGAGATATAGTTGCAGGCACTACCTGTATTGCGTAGATCTCAAGCATATTAATTGCAGAAATCCAGAAAACCTGACAGGCGTGTGGCACATTCCTAGTAACCCCTACTCTCAATTTAAGGTTGAATTTCAATGTTAGATAATGTTATGTGGTATTTCTTTTTTATACTATTATAGTCTTTTTATAGTACAACCATCAAAGTGGGGTCTGGATGTGGAAGAAGAATTGTTGCACTGTCTAATCCTAATGAGAAACCAACAGAGACATGGTAGTAAGCTTGTGTATTTAGGGAAGGAAAATGCATTACTCTCACGTTCTTTCTTTAAAATTATCCAGTTCTCATGAGCCATAAACAATTTCATTTGGTTGATTTAGCCTTTTCCAACATGCATGGTAACCATGATAGTCTGAATTGGTGTTCAATTAATTATCATAGTTGTTGAAAAAGCTTTGTTGAATTATCTCTGCTCAAAATTCACCTTCATCAAAGTGAAAGGTTTTTCAATAGTTAATTTGTTTTGAGGAAGAGAAAGGGTTTTTAAAGCAATGGGTTGATGTAAATTGACATGAACTAAATTTAAAAATGTCATTTTATGTGGTAGATATTTAAAGGGCTATTTTATTGGGATAGAAAAAAAATGTTTTTGCCTATCAAAATGCAAAAGATGCTATTAACTGGCATTTTACCCTATCATCACACCAGAAAATCCTTATTTCTCATTTAGTTTCAATGCTGTTTCCTGAATTACATGGTTTAGTATTTAGCTTGGTTGAAAAGAAAATCATTTCATTCAAGCTCATCTTCTTTAATTTGCACATATTTGCTGTTAGAATTGTTTACTGCAGTAGTGGAATGGTTTATCATTATTTCCGTCAGTTTAAAAAATCTCAGGCACTGTTAACATACTTTAGCCAATCTTTATGGTGGTAATCTTTCTTTCTGCTGCAAGTATTTTTGCATCTGCAATATCCCCAGAAGGCTGTACTATAATGTCATGTCAATTTTCATACTCCACTGGCAGGTGATCTGACTGAGTGATGCAAAGTTATTTACAATTATCTTTTTTACAAATCTGATTTAGGGCCTGATTTACTAAGGCTTTTCTCCCATTCTGTGTCTATGGGAAAAATGCTTAGTAAATGAAGTTCTTAATTGGCAAGTGACATTTTAGAGCTTATGCAATGAAGCTTAGCATGCATGTCAAGAACATTTCATGCATGTTAAAAATAGCGTGTTATGTAATAATACTTTATTATGAAAATCAAAGTTTGGGCAGCAGCCAAACACTCCTCCTGTAAGATCAAGCACCAAACACCTTATCTAAAGCATCAAGAACCCCTTCAAAGCAATACCTCAGTATCATAATGCTCCATTCCCTCCCACTCCTCTGGAATGAATCCCTGCAATTTTAGAGGGTCACCGTCTTTATCAGCAGGATGGTCATCAAAGACCTTCTGTCAGCATTGCAAGAGTAGCTGAATGATGATACTAGGGGTGCTTCCATGCTATCTTGTGATGGTGGTAAAGCACCCCTAGTGGCATCATTTTTGAAGCTGTGGTGGTGCCAACATGAAGTCTCTTATGTTCCTCATGCTGGTGAAAGCAGGGTTCCTTTTGAACTTGCAAGAATTCATTCTAGGAGTCATGGAAGTGAAAACGAGAACTCTAGTCACTAGGGTATTGCCTTGATGGGATGTCTCTGTTTTGAGTGAGACTCTAGTATTTGATGGTGCAATGTGGAGCATGATATTGTAAGTGGGTATTTGGATACTTCCCAAATTGGGAGAGTTTTCACTTGCTGACAAGGGGGAGGGGCTTGGATGAACCAAGGTGAAGATGTTGCAATGGGGAGAAAGATTATATGATACATTTGAGGGGCATTGCTTGTTCCTCATCCTCTTTGATCCATTCACTGCTTTTGACACTATTGATCATCATTTACACCTTGATATACTGTACTTGACTGGATTTGGGGACTCTGCTTTATCCTGGTTTTCTTCTTAACCCTCCCATTATACTTATATGGTATTCTCTAGTGATTTTTCCTCCACTGGTATTCCACTATCAGTCAGTGTACCTCAAGGCTATGTACTGGGCCCTCATCTCTTTTCTTCTCTTCTTTCCTCAGTGATCTGATCTCCTTCCTTGGCTTTCAGTACCACTTTTATGTTGTTGAACTCCCAGATCCACCTCTCTATACCTAGAAATTTTAACAAGATATCTAGTTTCTAAATCTCACATGAATGTCTAAACATTGCCACCTGGATGCCTGCCACCTTAATCTTAATATGACCCAATATGAAACTTCTTGTCTTTCCTCAAAATCTACTTCCCCTCTTCTTCTTCTTCTATCTCTGTGGATGGTGCTCTTATCCTCCCAGTTCCTTTGATTAGAGATGTGCATTATTTTTTAACAAATTAGACAATTTCAACAAAATTGTCTAATTTGTCATGATTCGGGAAGCACTGAAAATATGAAAGGAATTTTTCTGAAATTTCGGAAAAATTTGTATTTCACATAGTGCACACTAACGGGAGTTAATGCACACTAACATGTAGTTAGTGCTACTAAGTCCTGTTGGTACGCACTAAGTTTGCAGGCTTAGTGCGCCCTGATTGGGGCCTTAGAGCGCACTAACTCTGTAGTGCGTATTACGTCCCGTTAGTGCCCACTACCTAGTTTTTCTAATTCTGGAGTTAGTGTGCCCCTAATAGGACTTAGGGAGCACTAACTGATATTAGCGTGCACTAACTAAAGCTAGGTATGTTTTCTGCATTCCCATTGGCTGGTCTCCTTACTGTTCTTTAGAAGAAAACAGCCAATGGGAATGCAGAATCATACCTCTAGCTAATGAACTACCCCTCAGTTTGACACTTTTTAACTTATTGATAACATATTTTAATAGTGTGGCACTTTAGTTAATTCACACTAACAACCAGTTAGTGCCCTCTAAGTCCTTTTAGGGCGCACTAACTACAGAATTAGAAAACTGGGTAGTGCACATTAATGGGATGTAATGCACACTAACATAGAGTTAGGGTGTTCTAAGCCCTGTTATGGCACATTAACTCAGAAATTAGAAAACTGGTTAGTGCGCACTAGTGGGGGCTGAATGCGAACTAACATCTAGTTTCTGCACACTAAAGTCCCATTAAGGTACACTAACACGAAATTCGGGAAACCTGAAAAAAAACAACGAACCACGGGAAAAATGAAATTTCCCGCGGAGGACCCAAACCAAAGCACGAACTGATAAAATAAAACAAAGCACATCTCGCTTTGATCCATAACCCTAGGGTCATCTTTGATGCCTCTCCTCAACACACATCTAAAACACTGCTAAAGCATGTCATTTCTTCATCTATGGTACCACTAAAATTGTCCCTGCATTTCTGAGCATGCTACCAAGATGCTCATCTACTCTCTTATCACCTCCCATTTAGATTACTGCAACTTGCTCATTGCAGACTTCCCACTGAATCACTTTTCTTCACTGCAATCTATTCAAATTCAGCTGCATGGCTTATCTTCCTATGATCATGTAACCCCTCTTCTCAATTCACTATATTTGTTCCACATCTGCTTCCGCATGCAATTCAAGCTCTTACTCGCCTATAAATACATTCATGCTGTACTTCTCATTATTCATCTTCACTTCTCTCCCCTTACAACCTTCCTTGTGAACTCGGTCATTTATCTTCCTGTGCCCTTCTCTTCCAATTCCTGACTCCATGCTTTCCATCTTACTGGGCATATGCCTAGGGTAGATTGCCTGGAATTGGTGTGTTATGTTCCTTCTCGGTCCATATTTAAACCCAGTCTAAAAGGTTACCTTACTTGAGGCTTCTTTTAACTCCTAAGTACTTCTCTACAATAAATACAGTTTGCATTGACTCTTGTTTGTCATGATTGTTTGACTTGACTAGACTGTAAGCTCCATGAAGCAGTGACTGTCTCTTATGTATTTGTACAGTGCTGCATATGCCTAATTGTGCTTTATAAATAGAGATGTGAATCGTGTGCCCAATCGTCTTAACGATCGGGTTCGGCTGGAAGGAGAAAAAAATCTGATCGCTGGAGATGTGAATCGGAATCGGTTCCGATTCAAATCGTTAATTTTTTTTTAGTGAGGCCTGACCCTTTAAAATTGACCCCTTACCTTCCCCCACCCCCCTGAACCCCCCCAAAACTTTTTTTGAGTACCTGGTGGTCCAGTGGGGGCGTGGGGACTGATCTCCCGCTCTCGGGCCATCGGCGCTATTTTGACTGCTACTCAAAAATGGCACCGATGGCCCGATTAAAAAAAAAACCCAACCGACCCTTTAAAGATGACCCCTTAGCTTCTCCCACCCTCCCAATCCCCCCAAAACATTTTAAAATTACCTGGTGGTCTAGTGGTGGTCCCGGGAGCGATCTCCCGTTCTCGGGCCGTTGGCTGCCACTCATAAAGATGGCGCCGATGGCGCTTTGCCCTTACCATGTGACAGGGTATCCGTGCCATTGGCCGGCCCCTGTCACATGGTAGGAGCACTAGATGGCTGGCGCCATCATTTTGGCTGCCACTAAAAAATGGTGCCGATAGCCCGATAGCAGGAGATCGGTCCCCGTGCCCCCACTGGACCACCAGGTACTCGTAAAAAGTTTTGGGGGGATTCAGGGGGGTGGGGGAAGGTAAGGGATTAGTTGTATAGGGTCGGGGTGGACACTAACGGGAGTAATGATTTTTCACGATAAATCGTGAAAATTTCTATTGTATCACGCACTGTACCGATTTTTGACGATTTAAAAAAATATCAGACAATTTTTTTAAATCATCAAAAAACGATTCACATCCCTATTTATAAATGACTAGTAATAATGTATGGCCAAGGGCAGGGAATACTGTGAACTGTAAGAAGTGTGTAACTGAAATTTGCGGCAGTAGAGTGTTCACTGAGTTTGGGTGTACAGTGTGGTATTAGAGAGCTGAGCTCCAGTTTCCTGTGGCAGAATTTTCAAGATTCTGTGGAAAGAGTAGGCAAAATCTGTGGCAGGTTTCTAAAAGAAAAGAAACAGCTACTATTATGTGGAAAATTTACATAATTATCCATATATTTGCAAACAAATTTTTTCCTTTTTTTTTTACTTTCTATAAATAAGGTCAGACATTTCTGTGTCCTGTAAATTTATTTGGTTATTTATTAGAATAAAAAAGATATTAGTGATTGGGGCAGGGGAGGCAGGCAGAAGAGGGTCTGGGAATGGGAAGAGAGGAAACTGCAGAGGAGGGAGATGAAGAGGGAATCTTAGGCAGGAGGGTAGAGAGGTAAGGGATAGAGGAGACAAAATGGAGAGGATGAGGGATTCAGGGAGGATAAGGAAAGGAAATGAGGGGTGAGGAAGGAGCGGAGGTATGAGGGGTCAGGAAATGGGGAGGTGGGAAGAAACAGGAGTGGGGAAGGGAGGGAAGACAAGACAAGATTAGGATACCAAAGAGAGAGAGGACTATGGAGGTGATAAGAAGGGAAGGAAGCCACAGCACCCAGTCTCCCAATCACACCCCATTCCTTCTTTCCCTTATCCCTCCTTCCAAAGCCCCCTTTGATCCCCTCATTCTTCCTCTTTCACTTCCTCTCCCACCTGATTCCCTCACTCACCCTGGTTCCCTCTCCCTCCCCCCATGAACTCCTCATTCACCCAGGTTTACTTCTCTTTCAAAACCCCTTCACTCACCCTGTTTCACTAACCTCCCCCTACCTCACAAACTCCTTACTTACCCTGGTTTATTCTGTCCCACTTCCCCTGGCTCATGTAGTATTGTGATGTATATTGAGTATTGATTGTATTGTTATTTTAATTATGTGTGCTTGTATTGTAAACCGCCTGGACAGTAAGGTCTCTGCCCAATTCACGGTATATAAAACCTTTTAAATAAATAAATAAATAAATAAAATAAATGCATTTCCCTCCTTTGTGATTCCTTCTACCTCTTCTCAACTCACCAATTGCAGCCTCCTCCTACTTCCCTCCTTAGAATAAAAACCAATTCCAGCCTCCTTCTTCTTCCCCCACTACAATCATGGCAACCTCAAAGCTACCATTACTTTTCTGTTGGGTATGTGCAGTGACAAATTTCCTCTTCTTTCAGTCACTGAGGACAGACACTGTCTTACTTCCACTGTGGATGTCCCATGGTGCCTGTTTCCTTTTCTGCCATGCAGGCCCGATGCTCCTACTCCTTCCCACCCAAGGTTTTTTTTTTTGTTTGTTTGTTGTTTAATGTTGTCCTGGTAATCCTCCTCCTCTCTTTGCTCTTATATAATAAAGAGGAAAGTTTGCCTTTGCTTTTATTACCGGTATGCAAATAGAGCTCTGACCCTTCTGTCAGGGAGGAGGCAGAAACTCTATTTGCATACTGGGCAATGGAGGCACGGGGCTACTTTTCCTTTTATTATATAAATCATAGTAATGGTAGTTTTGATGTTGCCGTGGTGGTCGTGGGGGACTGTTTGATGCAGGGGATTTTTGAGCTTCATTGGGAGTTAAGGAGATTAAAATCCCCACCTGCGAAACTGGTTCTTTCATTTCAGGATGGTAGGCACAGTGAAAGCCCTGCTAACTTACTTTGGACTTGGTGCTATTTTTGAGTGAGTGCCCATGTTAGTATCTATATGCAAGTTGGTGCAGAAAAGCTGTTTTTTAACCAAGACACAGAATCTCATCAGATTGAAGTGTCCCTTGAGCCCCTGAGGAAGGAAATAACTTCCGAAACACGAATAGTGTCAGGCAGCACCACTTCTTTATACATTGTATTAAGATGTGTCTATGGTTTACATTTGATAAATTTGCATTCTAAAAGGTAAAATCTCAACAAAAATAAGAAAACAAGAACATTTAAAAACAGATTTTGGAGACCTATGATTATAAACATTATATGGGTATTTTATCACTCTTAGTGGTTTTAAAATATTAACCACAAATAAGTGAGTCCAACATTTACCCATAATTGATATGAGGTCTCTTTCAACTGCAGTTATATGAGTTTCTTATGCATATGGCTCTTTGCCTAGATTTATCAAAATGCACTAAATATCGCATGCAATAGGAAAAGGGATGCAAAGCACTAAGAGCAAATTGCAATAACTTTTTCACACTTTGTGATAAGTGCCAGAATTGTTGTATTTCCTACATACAACCAATGGGGGGACCATGTTTAGTAGTTTTAAGCTCCTTGAAAGCCAGCCTAGCTATCAGAGAGAGAGAGAGAGAGATGGAGAGAGAGAGAGAGAAAAACCATAATGCACTTGTACTAGATAGGTATATATCTCTATAGGAGGCCCGCTTAGTAACTCGAGGTGAGGTTTAGGTATTAGTGTAGGGGTTAGGGGCGACCTTGACATTCAAAGTGAGACGTACGAACAGAACAGAACAGTGCTCTCTTGTGAAGATTTGATGACCTTCAGAATGAGGAAACTCACCCAAAGATGAGATTTGTGCAATGTTCTCTCAACCTAGCTAGGTTGAGAGAACATTGATGAGATGAGATTTGTGCAATGTTCTGTTCATACATCTCACTTTGAATATCAAGGTGGCCCCTAACCCCTACACTAGTACCTAAACCTCACCTCAAGTTACTAGGCGGGCCTCCTATAGAGATATAAATACCTGGGCATAATGGTTAGTCTCTCTCTCACTCTCTCTCTCTCTCCTAGGCTGGCTGTCCAGGAGCTTAACACATCACAATAAAGCTCTTTCACACAGCTTTACACAAATGAAAAAGGTGTAGTTAAAATTCAAATTGCAAAACTGTGAGCCCAGGACCCTTGGCCAAAAATCCTCCCCTTTTTCTCATTTGCATCGCACCATGCGTTATGGTGCTTTCGCATGCGTTAAAGGTGTTTTGCATGCATTAAAGGCGTTTTTTGCATGCAAAAACACCATTATAGCACTTTGATAAATGACCCCCTTTGTGATTTATAAGAATTTATTTCCCAAATTATGTTCAGTTTCTATTTTCCATGTTAGTATCTAGCCATGCTATTGAGAGTTAGTTTTAGCATGCCTTCAGTAAAGTGTATTGCATAGGAAGCTAAGATTCATTTTAATGTAGACATTCAGAAGGTGATTTTATAACATGCAATGCAGGGCTAAAGTCTGCAAGTACTTTTTATCCACAGACATCTCACCTGAACATAAGAACATAAGAAAATGCCATACTGGGTCAGACCAAGAGTCCATCAAGCCCAGCATCCTGTTTCCAACAGTGGCCAATCCAGGCCATAAGAACCTGGCAAGTACCCAAAAACTAAGTCTATTCCATGTAACCACTGCTAATGGCAGTGGCTATTCTCTAAGTGAACTTAATAGCAGGTAATGGACTTCTCCTCCAAGAACTTATCCAATCCTTTTTAAACACAGCTATACTAACTGCACGAAACCACATTCTCTGGCAACAAATTCCAGAGTTTAATTGTGCGTTGAGTAAAAAGAACTTTCTCCGATTAGTTTTAAATGTGGCCCCAATGCTAACTTCATGGAGTGTCCCCTAGTCTTTCTACTATCCGAAAGAGTAAATAACTGATTCACATCTACCCGTTCTAGACCTCTCATGATTTTAAACACCTCTATCATATCCCCCCTCAGTCGTCTCTTCTCCAAGCTGAAAAGTCCTAACCTCTTTAGTCTTTCCTCATAGGGGAGTTGTTCCATTCCCTTTATCATTTTGGTAGCCCTTCTCTTGTACCTTCTCCATCGCAATATATCTTTTTTGAGATGCGGCGACCAGAATTGTACACAGTATTCAAGGTGCGGTCTCACCATGGAGCGATACAGAGGCATTATGACATTTTCCGTTTTATTCATCATTCCTTTTCTAATAATTCCCAACATTCTGTTTGCTTTTTTGACTGCCGCAGCACACTGCACTGACGATTTCAATGTGTTATCCACTATGACACCTAGATCTCTTTCTTGGGTTGTAGCACCTAATATGGAACCCAACATTGTGTAATTATAGCATGGGTTATTTTTCCCTATATGCATCACCTTGCACTTATCCACATTAAATTTCATCTGCCATTTGGATGCCCAATTTTCAAAGTGCACTCATGTGTACAAGTCAATTTTCAAAATGTGTGGCGGTCTCAATATGCATGTACACATAAGTGCACAAATTTACATCTTCTCCCAGACAATTGTAATTTTCTCCGTGTACATTTATGCCATGTATGAAAATCATAAATGTGTATGTAATACTTTCCCTCACACCTATTCTTCCCCCAGAATGCTTCTTGCTAGAGCAAATAAAAATATGTGTGTAATGGTGTTTTGCACACAACCCCCTAATTGATTTTCAAAATGCAACTTACAGGTATTTATTTATGCTACTTATTTAAAAAAATAAAGCCCAAAAGTTTTGAGTCACATACCAAATATTTTTACAGTGAGTTTTATTATAGGGATGCTATTAGTCCCTTACTAATACTTGGACAGGAATATACCATTTGGGATTGTCAGAGACAGATTGGTAGTTTGTTAGGGTTGCAGCTCACCCATGTGTCAGCTGATAATAGTCGAATATCCAGTTTTTTTCTAGAGACATCACCATTTTACCCTTGTGGATCCTTTTTGTTTTCAAGGAGGCAGCATGTCTTAAGCTGTGCTCTCATTTTTCTAATTCTTAACTTTATGCTCCATGGAGACTTTTGATGTGGATGAGAGTTTCTTTCCTCCCTCTCATTCCACTGCTGAAATTTTTACTTCAAACCTGGAGGTGAAATAGAGTTTTAACTTTCTATTGACTTCAGTGGGAAGTCAAAATCAGCTACCTCCCTCCCATACCCACCAATATAACACGAAATATATATCTTGATCTAAGAGGGTGATCCATTTCCCTTCCAATCTCACCAAAGTTCAAAAAAACAGTTGGGGCTGAGCATTCAGAGCAGGTGATCCCTCTTCCAAAAAGTAATGGCTGAGCCTTCAATCTCCCCACATCCAAATGTTTGAATTTGTAATGCACCCAATCCCTTCTCTAGCCCCCAAACTCCTAGATATTGCAGGGAGCTCCAGTGAGAGGAGGAAGGGATCTTACCTCCTCTTGCTGTGCTGCTGCTAATTTCCAGTACAGCTCTTAGCTGTCCCAGTATTGTTTAATATTCATTTATTCAATATACTCGCCACTGATTGGTCCTTTCTCTGACAGCTGTTAATGAAAGGATCAATGCCTCTTAAGAACTTGAGTTCTGAATGGAAATTGGTCCTTTCCCTGACAACTGATTGCTGCATTGTGAGCAGCCAAGTGGTGGGAGGTAAGCTCCTCGCTTCCTCCCACCAGGGCTCTCTGCAATGTTTGGGAGTTTGGTGAGGGAGGAAATTAAATGCATTATAAATTCAAACTTTTGGATGTGGAGTGATTGTTCAGTCACTACTTTTTTTTTTTTTTTAACTTGGGTAGGAAGGAGGGGTGTCACCTGCTCAGCCTGGCTATTTTTTTTTTTTTGAGCTTGGGATGGAGATCAAGTCCAGCTCTGCCCTATTACTTTTATTTGGTATGCATATGTGAATTTGTGCTCACAAATCATGTTTTATTCATAGAAAAATATGATTTCTGGATCTTATCCTTTTTCCCTTTTAAAATGTGCACTCAACCCATGAAAAAGGCTAGCACATATTTTAACATGCATTTCTGTGCACACATTTTTTCTGTTAGTACACATTTTTAACTCTCGATGCATTCGAATGACATTAGCTTGGTATGCTGTGAGTTAAAACACTTTTTAGTGCCTGCATTAAGAAACAGCAGACTGAATTTCAGTACAGTTTTAAGATATGGCTTATTATATTGGCATTTACAATATGTGAGAGAGATATTTGCAAACTGAGCTCTTTCATATATATTCAGACTAAATGCATATGGAAAATAAATTGACAATACTGTAACAACCAGCACTTCATGAATTGATCTATGCCAGTATTTTACTAAGTGAGCTGAGAACCATTGTCTTGCATTTTTATTTGTTTTTCCTGTATTATTACTCGCTGTTTAATAATTAAAACTGAGATATACTTAACATTTTTCCCTAGATAATGGGTAAATCCGTTTAGTACATCAGCTCTAAATAAAATACTATGATCAGACTTAAAAATGAACTGAAATGCTCCCAGATAAGAAAGCAAGAGTGCTTTCACCAGCCATGCTAAATTTGAATCAGGTGTTAGCCATAAAGAGGAAAACCTTCAAAGCTATTTACCCAGGTAAAATGGCTAGGCTAAAACCTGCCCTCTCTGCTCAGCTGAAAGTATGTTATGGTTTTCCCAGCGTGCATACTTTAAGACTACTGAAAAGAGGTGTTCCCAGAGGTCCTGAGAGTAATGCGGCATGCACATTCAGTTTCCAAATGTACACATGCTATTTTTTCCCTGCTTGGCCATCCACACAGATGATGCAAAGTAAATGGCAAATTTTAGCTAGGACTGAGGCTTTACTTTCACAAGGGTGGCCTTCTGAGTCAGGATTTTCCTCTCAGTACTAAGGGGTAGATTTAAAAGAAGCGCGATCAGCCTACTTTTGCTTGCGCATCAGACTCAAGCAAAAGTACGCTGGATTTTAGTAGATACGCGCGGAGCCGCGCGTATCCACTAAAATCCTGGATCGGCGCGCGCAAGGCTATCGATTTTGTATAGCCTGCGCGCGCCGAGCCGCGCTGCCTCCCCCCGTTCCCTCCAAGGCCGCTCCGAAATCGGAGCGGCCTTGGAGGGAACTTTCCGTTGCCCTCCCCTCACCGTCCCCGCCCTTCCCCTACCTAACCCACCCGCCCGGCCCTGTCTACACCCCCCCCTTACCTTTGTCGGGGGATTTACGCCTCCCGGAGGGAGACGTAAATCCCCGCGCGCCAGCGGGCCTGCTGCACGCCGGGCCGCGACCTGGGGGCGGGTACGGAGGGCGCGGCCACGCCCCCGGGCCGTAGCCACGCCCCATACCCGCCCCAAAACGCTGCCGACACGCCCCCGGAACGCCGCGACGACCGGGCCCGCCCCCCGACACGCCCCCCTCCGAGAACCCCGGGACTTACGCGAGTCCCGGGGCTCTGCGCGCGCCGGGAGGCCTATGTAAAATAGGCTTCCCGGCGCGCAGGGCCCTGCTCGCCTAAATCCGCCCGGTTTTGGGCGGATTTAGGCGAGCAGGGCTCTGAAAATCTACCCCTAAGGTTTTAGGTTTTATCTATCTATCTATTAGGGGTGTGCATCAATATTATCGGTTCGGATCTGAGTTATTTTTTTAGGTTCCATTTAATTTTAATTCATGTTCAGTATTTTTTCATCTTTTTATTTTTTGTTTTAGTGCACACTATTTCCATTTAGTGCACACTATTAAAGTTGTAATAGTGTGCACTAAAACAAAAAAATAAACAAAATTTAATAAAAAAAACCCTTGTCATTTCAATTTTAAAATGATGTGAAATGATATAGACAATGTTGCTGACATTGTTGTCATGAATAATGAAAACATATCCCTACTATCTGTCTAGATAGATAGCTACATAGATAGATTTATGAGGTCTCAGATATGTAGGCTAGATTCCCTTGTCAGGGTTTCAATAAAACTGTTGCCATATATTATTTCTAGGGATGTGCATTTTTTTGAAGCAAATGGATAAAATGCAACAAAAGAGACCATTTCCATTTCATTCATGGACCTTCTAAACAAATGGAGAGTGCCTATGAATTAAACAAAAAAATTATTTTTCTTTGTTTATGTTTCCCATTCAAGTTTTTGGTCCATTTTAAAATGCTGCAATGAGATTGGTAAGTATTAGGGATGTGCATTCGTCCTGGATCGGGGAGCCCAAAATCTGAAGGAATTTTTTCCCGAAATTTCGGGAAAGGTTTGTTTCGGGTTCAGCATGCACTAACGGGTGCGGGTCTCCCTGAATTTTAAAGGCCCAAACTGCAGGAAATACGAGATTTCCCACAGGGGCCGAAAACGAATCCCAAACCAATAGGTTCATGCTTTGCACATTCCTAGTAAGTATAGCTACCAAGAAATTCCTAAGTGAGGTAGTAGCCAGGACATAGCTAAGGTGGGAGAAGAGGGCAAGTAGACAGGATGGAGAACCAATCAAGGTGAAGCTCCCCTGTGCCTGGTAATATACCTTGAGGGTTACTCTCCTTTGCTGCTATACCACTAATGCTATACCTTGGGGGTCTTTCTTACAGTCAGCCTTGCTTCTATAGCAAAGACTATACATTGGGGCTTTTGCTGCCTCTCTGCTTTGCTGCCATACTCCAGACTCTAACACTTTGGGGTCTTCTTGCCACAGTGGGTGACTGCTTTGCACCTCTCAAGAGGGCCGATGCAAAAAAAAAAAAAAAATGCGCTAAAGCGGGTGCTGAGTGTGCACCAGCCAATTTCCTAACGTGCCCCCAGGCACCTCTCCTAGGGATGCCGTGCAACATTAAAATTAGGGGTCTCGCTGTCAAGAAGGTGCTAGGGTTGATTGAGCGCGTCTCGCGCCTCCTTGGCAATGTGCACCCAGGAGAGGTCGACTGTCCGCAGGGTAAGAAAACGGATACTGACTTTATCGGCGTCCATTTTCCTAATTGGCGCACAGCCACGGGTTCAGAAAGTGGACACTGGTTAACTGTCTGTTTCCTGAACCTCTTCCCCGGCACTTTAAACTTTTTTTTTTTTTATCTTTCATTCCTTGACAATATTGCCAAGATATTAAGTCAGAGGATGTACAAAAAAGCAGTATTTTCTGCACAACTTTTTGGGGTGCTCATAAATTAACACCTGCTCTGGGCAGACTTTAATTTCTGAGTGAAAAAAATGTGCATATTGCACGCACATAAGAACATAAGAAATTGCCATACTGGGTCAGACCAAGGTCCTTAAAGCCCAGCATCCTGTTTCCAACAGTGAACAAACTACGTAACATATACCTGGCAAATGCCCACACACACTAAGTAGATCCCATTCTACTAATGCCAGTAACAGCTAGGGATGTGCATTCGTTTTGAAGGAATGCGCAATCCGCAACGTATAGGTCTCTATTCATTGCATTCGTGGGGTTCTGAAATGTATGGCAAATCCCCACGAATGTAATGTATCACCAACAAAGCAAACCCCCACCCTCCTGACCCCCCCAAGACTTGCCAAATGTGCTCCTACCATGTGACCAATGGCACCGGTAGCCCCTGTGACATAGTAAGGGCAAAGGCTATCGGTGCCATTTTGAATACTGGCAGCCGACAGCCTGAGTGCAGGAGATCACTTCAAGACCCCCGATGGAACACCAGGGACTTTTGGCAAGTCTTGGGGGTCAGGAGGGTGGGGGTTGTAGTTAATTAAATGTAAAGGGTTGGGATGGGGTTTTGTTTTTTTTTAACTTTAATGGGAAACGAATACCGTACGTAATTAATGGATGAATTGTGGTCCCCCAAAAATGGATGTAACTGATTTGGGTCCTGACAAATACAAATACTGAATCAAATGTATCCATCCCTGCTGCACATCCCTAGTAACAGCAGAGGATATTCCCTAAGTCAACTTGATTAATAGCAGTTAATTAATTTATCTAAACTTTTTTTACACCAAGCTACACTAACTGTACTAACCAAATCCTCTGGCAAAAAATTACAAAGCTTAATTGTGCATTGAGTGAAAAATAATTTTCTCTGATTAGTTTTAAATGTACTACTTGCTAACTTCATGAAGTACCCCCTAGTCCTTCTATTATCCGACAGATTAAATAACCGATTCATATCTACCTGTTCTAAACCACTCATGATTTTAAAGACCTCTTCTCCAAGCTGAACAGTCCTAACCTCTTTAGCCTTTCCTCATATGGGAGCTGCTCCATTCTCTTTATCATTTTGGTCACCCATCTCTGTATCTTCTCCAGTGCAACTATATCTTTTTTAAGATGCAGTGAGCAGAACTGAACACAGTACTCAAGGTGTGGTCTCACTATAGAGTGATACAGAGGCATTATGACATTTTTTTGTTTTATCAACATTCCCTTCCTAATAATTCCTAACATTTTGTTTGCTTTTTTGACTGCTGCAGCACACTGAGCCAACAATTTCAAAGTATTATCCATTATGATGCCTAGATCTTTTTCATGGTGGTAGCTCCTAATATGGAACCTAACATCGTGTAACTATAGCATGGGTTATTTTTCCCTATATGCAATACCTTGCACTTGTCCACATTAAATTTCATCTGCCATTTGGATGCCCAACCTTCCAGTCTTGCAAGGTCCTCCTACAATTTAATACAATCTTCTTGTGATTTAACTACTCAGAAAACTTTTGTATCATCTGCGAATTTGATAACCTCATGTGCACATTTTTTTTTCATTTGGGATGGCTAACTAACAGCCTCATCAACATGCATTTGCATGTGATGCACACTTTTAGTTTCACAGTGTGTTGGATGCATGTTGTGGAGGCACACATCCCCTTTTAGCATAAGGGGCTGTGGATGCACCTACACAACCTGTATCCAACTTCGGGTTAAACAGTGCGCCTGGCTGAGCGTACTGTATTTCATCAGCCCCATGGTGTTTTGGGGTTTTCATACCACTCTTTGAGCTACTTTTTCCTTGTGTCAGTGCTTGTGGTTTTATTTCTGCCAGTTTTGCTCCTTTGTTTGCCCATTATGGGGCCTTACATTGTTCATGCTACTCTTGGTTTCATATGTCTCTTCGTGCTGGGGCAACGTGACCCTGAGGTCATTGCCACTTTTATTGATGGCTTCTTTTGAAGCCTTGTGATGTTTATGCCTCTCTTGCTGCTGCTTTGCTCCTCTGATGCTAGTCCCTTTGTAGCACCTTTTTGGTCCTTTAAGTGCCTTAGGCTATTCATACAACTTTTGGTCTTACTTTGCCACAGTGTTGATGCCATGGAGTTCTCTTCTCCCTTCTGATGATGTCTACCTACCAGCCTCGTTAGAACTGATTAGAAAAAAAAAAAACAATTTTGAAGCTCAAAATTGGGACTCCATGCTTCCCCCTTTGACTTTAATGGTAAACAAAATAAAAAAACAAATGAAATGAATAAACATGTATTTTTCCATTTGGAATGAACCAATCAAATGGAGGTGACAAAATGAATAAACAAGCTGAATTGAAAATTTAGTTTCTGCCCATTCTTAGTTATTTTCACTCGATTCAGATAAGTCTGTGTATTTATTGGTATATCAAGTGTATTTATGATGAAAGGAAGGGCCAAAAATACATTACAGTTGCCCCAGTTAAATAATCTGGCCTATCCAACAAAGTATAATAGCTAATATCCCGGCTTTTGGTGCTTAGCAATGTCAGATATATGAGGTCAAATTGTATCATCAAGGATTTCTACATATTCATAATTATACACTGTCTCTATGGACACAGTAATGAGTTGAAATCCATGATAATGCTATTTAATCATGTAAATAGATATCAATAAAGTGACTAACATATGGAACTATAGGGTTAGCAAGCTCATGTTGCTATGGCTGAATGAGCTGAAGGTTGAGGGTGAACCTGCGGTCATTCATGTTTTCCAGTCAGGATATCAAGGGCAACTTTAAGATTCTGGCTGTCAAAATGACACTGATAAAAAATGACAAAACAAATCAAATCAAAATTGAAATGCTCCTATATTAATTTGTTTACAAATCCTTTGTTAAAGCAACAACACAGTGCTAGCCTAACTAAAGTAAAAAATAGGAAACTCCTTGCATGAGCCAGAAACTATAGCTCAGCACCATTTTGTACTGCTTATCCTTTTAGATAATTCTGTTTGAAAATAGCAAAGGGGCTTAAATATAACTGCACTGTTTCATAACACACACACATGCTCACACATGTAGGCATAGTACAGCCACAGTCCTTTCTGAATGTAGCACAACCACAATTGGATATATATGACCTCCCTTCTTCCTCCCAACCTATGGAAGAAGATCTGAGTTTGGAGAGGTGGAACAGTCCCAGAAGATTGTAAGAAGGTGCATTATAGGCAGGGCCAGTGCTTCTATTAGGCAAACTAGGTGGTTGCCTATAATGCAAAAATGTAGGGGGTGATATAATCCCACCAGCATAAGGCCCAGAGGAGAAGGCCAATACTGCCAAAGAAGGGTGTGCTGTGCTGGAGCTGCTACCAATAGGTAAGATCAGGTTGCGGGGTGCATGACCAAAGATTTGCCTTGGGTGTCAGATACTATTATAAAATGTCCATGAGCTGATCTATACCTGCAAATGTGTGCCTGCACACTAGTTTAAAAATACCATCCCTGTGTAGTTTGAATAAGCAGAATATAACCAGTCAATGAACATAAGAAGAGTTTCTTATGTTCAGAGCCTAGCCTAGCCAGATGACAAAAACATTGTCTATGTAATGAAGCCAGGTAAGGCAGGCAGAGGGGTCAAAAATGAGATGTATATAGGTAAGTGGCCTCAAAATGAGATATATAAAGCCATGCAATATCTGGTGCCATTGTGGCATCCATCGCGGTGCCCTTGATCTGTTGAAAAAGATGGCTATTGAAAGTAAAACAATGTTGAGTAAGTGCTGTACGAGTAAATTCTGTCAAAAAGGGAACAAATGCAGAAAGAATTTTAGGGCGTTGTGAAAGAGTGGATAAAACCAAGCTAAGGTGTGTTAGTGTATAGGGATTCGATGTCTAGAGTAGCAAGTATATGATCAGGGGAGGGAAGAACAATTTGTTCAAGGGCAGTGATAAAATGGCTGGAGTCACAGACATAAGTTGGAGCTTCACGGATAATAGGTTTCAAAAAGTAGTCAATAAACCAGAACAGGGGGTTCAAGAAGTGAGCCTATACCAGAAACAATAGATCTGCCAGGAGGGTTGACAAGGGATTTATGAATCTTTGGGAGAGTATCAAATGTGGGAGTACGTGGCTGTAATTCAGAAAGGGACAGGGCTTCACCAACAGTAATCACTTTGGCTGCTAGGCATCATGAACAACTGAGGAGATGTGAATTTGCAGGGTCGAGATAGGGTCACCAGATAAGGGTATATAATACGAATAACTGGAGAGTTGATGTTCAGCTTCAGTGATATAGGATACACGATTGAAAATAGCAATACCCCCCTCCTTTGTCAGCGGGTTTGATTATAATGGAGTCATCTGCAAGAAAGGATTTTAAAACCTAGTGATCCTGTCGGGACATATTATTGAAAAAATGATGGCTGGCATGTTTTCTGCTTATTTAAATCTCATTGCCGGAACTTCCACCTTTGATGTGCCATTCAATATGTTTGAAGACACTTTGTTTTCGGGTAAGTGTTCTGCTCCCATATGCTTGTTTATGAATTGATTATTCTTTGTTCTGTAACATTTTTTAGTCCACCTTGTAATGTTATTTGTAAAATTTGTTTCTCTATAAATTAGAGATCCTTCCTGACGCGGTGTTGCGGTCTCCACCGCTTCCCCCTTACTGGCTGTAATCGGGGCTCACCTCCGAGGCCAGGAACGCCGCCTCTGCGGCTCTGCTGAGTATTCAGGGCGTCCGCCATTGCTGGGCCGTCTCGCTGCCGCCCCGCGGGGACGCGCGTTATGGACGTACGCTCACCGGAAGCCTGACCCCGCCTGAGCTGGCCACGCCACGCCCCAAGCCCGATATTACCGGTATTCTTCAGTCCTCTCATTGCCTTGCAACAAGGGTCGCTACAGTGTGTAGTTCTTAGTTGCACTTCCGTTGTACTGCTTCAGCCACCGACCTCTGCTCGTTCCTGACTCTGCTTCTGCCTGCCGCCAGCCACCGACCTCTGCTCGTTCCTGACTCTGCTTCTGCCTGCCGCCAGCCACCGACCTCTGCTCGTTTCTGACTCTGCTTCTGCCTGCCGCCAGCCACCGACCTCTGCTCGTTCCTGACTCTGCTTCTGCCTGCCGCCAGCCACCGACCTCTGCTCGTTCCTGACTCTGCTTCTGGCTGCCGCCAGCCACCGACCTCTGCTCGTTTCTGACTCTGCTTCTGCCTGTCGCCAGCCACCGACCTCTGCTCGTTCCTGACTCTGCTTCTGCCTGCCGCCAGCCACCGACCTCTGCTCGTTCCTGACTCTGCTTCTGCCTGCCGCCAGCCACCGACCTCTGCTCGTTCCTGACTCTGCTTCTGCCTGCTGCCAGCCTCCGACCTCTGCTCGTTCCTGACTCTGCCGCTGCCTGCCGCCTGCTTCAGTCCACAGCTCTTCAGCCGCAGCTGCAGCGCCCCTGTCCTCCGGACAGCGCCCTACGCAGGCCTGGGCTGGAACTACTGCCAGACTGTCTTGGGTCCTGATACCTGCTACTTCCTGCCAGGCTCTGGCCTACTCGCTGCTGGCTCCCCTATCGCACCCTGCAAGTTTCATTCAAGACATTACTGACTCTGACCCTGCTCCCGCTTGCTCTGTGCTCCCTGGCCTATTGGCTCTTGCTGCTGGACTCTGTGCTTACTCCTTGCCCGGGCCTTCCTAGAGAGACTGACACTGTGCATAAGTCCCAAGGGACTGGGACCCTACGGGCTCTTCCTGGGGGGTTCCGGTTCCCGGGTGAAGAGCTTATCAGCACTCCCAAGTCCCAAGGTTCTGGGACCCTACGGGCTCCTCCTGGGGGGTTCCCAGTTCCCGGGTGAAGGTCCTACGTGTGTCTCCTAAGTTCCAAGGCTCCAGGACCCTACGGGCTCCTCCTGGGGGGTTCCTGGTTCCCGGATGAAGATCTGTGCCTGTGGCTCCGCCTCCCGAGCTACTCTACCCAGGGTGGTTCGGCTCAAGGGTCCACTCTCGAACCGCAGCTTCCCAGACTGCAACAGATTGCAAGGCCATGGACTCGGCGGAGTCCCCCAGCTTGCAGGCGATACCTGGGATGGCGCAACGCCTGCAACAGCAGCAACTCTGCATTAACACACTTGCTGCCATCGTGGATCAACTGGCCTCCCGCCTAGAAGCTTCTACTCGCCAAAGGTCTTCTGTATCTGGCGCCGCACCCAATACCCAGTTGCCAGCGCCCAGCAGGTATGCGGGAGACAGTAAAACCTGCCGCGGGTTCCTGAACCAATGCCAAATACGGTTCACCTTGTTACCCAACCAGTTTCCCACAGAGGCAAGTAAAGTGGCATATATTTTTTCTCTACTGGATGGCAAGGCCCTAGAATGGGCATCACCTTTGTGGGAACGCACAGACCCTCTGCTACAGGATCTGCAGGAGTTCCTCCTCCAGTTCCGTCTGGCTTTTGACGACCCCGCGCGGCGGTCTACAGCAGCCTCCGAGCTTCTGCATCTCCGACAGGGCACACACCCTGTGGCTGAGTACATCATCCACTTCAGGACCTTGGCTATGGAGCTGGATTGGCAAGATGACTGTTTAAAAGGGATTTTTCTTGAGGGTCTGGCTGGCCGGATTAAAGATGAACTGGCGGGGCGAGAGAATCCTAAGGAGTTAAATGACCTAATGGATATTGCAGGCAAGGTTGACCGCCAGCTCCATCAGCGTAATAGAGAGATTCGGTCTAGTAGCAGGAGTCAGTCACGTGTCTCCTGCAGGCCTTCTCAGCAGAGGCGTTCCCCTGCGGTTAACAACCTCCGAGACCATGCAGCTGGGCAGGTCACCACTTACTCCAGACGAGAGGAGCCGTCGGCGCTCGTTAGGCCTCTGTCTATACTGCGGTGGTAAAGGACACTACCTGTCGTCTTGCACCGAGCGTCCGGGAAACGGTCGTGCCTAGATTATACCGAGGAGCTACACCTAGGCGCTACCGGATCCGCTCCTCTCTGCACTCTGCTAGTAACCCTTAAGTACCCCGGTGGGGAGGTCCAGATTCGGGCCTTTATTGATTCGGGGGCCGAGGGGAACTTCATTGTGGCAGAACTGGTGAACCAATTGGGTTTGCCCACCGAGCGTAAGAATCCCCCCTTACGCATTTCCTCGATACGAGGGACTTTGTTGCCTGGACATATCTCCTGCTCTACGAAGTCCGTAACCCTGCAGACGGGGCTATTTCACACTGAGGAGATTTCTCTACTCGTTCTGGAGAGAGCCGTGCATCCCTTAGTGTTGGGACTGCCCTGGCTTCGCCAACACTCACCCGTCATCAAATGGGATGACTTCCAGTTGGTTAGTTGGGGTCCTGCCTGCTTTGACCGGTGCTTGAAGCTTCCTCAGCCTCAAAGCACTCTGCATCTCTGCTCCACACCCCTTTTGCCCAAAGCTTATCAAGGATATCAGGATGTCTTTTCCAAAGAGATGGCAGAGATTCTTCCGGAACATAGGCCCTTCGACTGTCCCATTTATCTGGTTCCTGGCTCTACGCCTCCTCGCGGCCGGGTGTATCCCCTCTCTCTCCCAGAGACCAAAGCGATGTCTCAATACATCTCTGAGAACTTAGCTAAAGGATTCATTCATCCGTCCCGCTCCCTGGCAGGAGCGGGATTCTTTTTTGTGGGCAAGAAGGATGGGTCACTACGACCATGCATTGACTACCGTGGTCTCAACGCTATTACTAAGCGGAACCGCTACCCGCTGCCACTCATCCCTGAATTACTGGACCGTCTTCAAGGTGCCCGCATCTTTACCAAGCTGGACCTGAGAGGGGCTTATAACCTCGTACGCATCCGACCGGGAGACGAATGGAAGACGGCGTTCAACACACGTGATGGGCATTACGAATATCTCGTAATGCCCTTTGGGCTTTGTAACGCCCCCGCCGTCTTCCAGCACCTCATGAACGAGGTCCTACGAGAGATGCTTCACTCCCATGTAATTGTCTATTTGGACGACGTCCTTATTTACTCTAAGGACTTGAATTCCCACCGTCAACATGTCTGTCAGGTTCTTCAGGCTCTACGTGAGAATCACCTATATGCCAAGCTGGAGAAATGTGTGTTTGAGGCGGACTTTCTACCCTTCTTGGGATATATTATATCTGCTACCGGTTTTCGCCTGGACCCGGAGAAGGTAGCCGCCATTACCAAATGGCCTCAACCCTCAGGTCTTAAAGCCCTCCAGCGCTTCCTGGGGTTTGCAAACTTTTACAGACATTTTATTCCCAGATACTCTCACCGTGTGGCTCCCCTTACCGCCTTGACCCGGAAAGGGGCTGATGTCAAGCATTGGCCTAAGATGGCCATCGATGCCTTCTCTGATCTCAAGGAAGCCTTCCTCTCAGAGGTCTGTCTCCGCCACCCAGATCCTGCGCGGCCATTCATCGTGGAGGTCGATGCGTCCAGCATCGCTGTAGGAGCTGTTCTCAGCCAGCACTCCGACTCTGGGCAACTCGTTCCGTGTTCTTATTACTCCCGGAAGTTCTCACCCGCAGAGATCAATTATTCCATAGGGGATAAGGAGCTGCTGGCAATCAAGCTCGCCCTCGAAGAATGGCGGCAATGGCTCGAGGGCTCCTTACATACAACCACCGTTTACACGGATCATAAAAACCTGGAGTTTCTGACTCAGGCTCAACGACTGAACCCCCGTCAGGCACGATGGGCCCTGTTCTTCAGTCGATTTGATTTCATCGTGCAATATCTCCTGGCGGCTAAGAATATCCGGGCTGACGCCCTGTCTCGTGCCACCTGTGCCGAAGAGGAGGTTGACTCCCCGCAGTTCATACTGGATCCCTCCAAGATTGGCTCTCTGCTCTGACTACCGTCTCGCAGGACCGCACGGCGCTCTCTCGCCGGGACCGGTTGACAGCACTACGATGGGCCCATGATTCCTTGGTTGGAGGACATGCCGGACGTGACAGGACGTTGGAACTGATTAACCGGTACTACTGGTGGCCTACCATTCGGCGTGATGTCGCCTCTTATGTGGCTTCTTGCCCCACCTGCGCTCGCCAGAAACCCAGTCCTGGTTCTCCTTTTGGCCTGTTATACCCTCTTCCGGTTCCGACCGAACCGTGGACCCATATAGCCACGGACTTTATCGTGGACCTGCCTCCCTCTCAAGGACACACGGTTGTATGGGTCACGGTTGACCGTTTTTCCAAGATGGTCCACATGGTTCCTCTACCCAAGCTTCCCACTGCACCAGAGTTGGCCCTCCTGTTCACCCAACATGTGTTCAGGCTCCATGGCCTTCCACAGGACATTGTTTCTGACAGAGGTTCGCAATTTGTGGCTCGCTACTGGAGAGCTCTCTGCAAGTGTTTTCAAGTGAAGCTTAGCTTTTCTACGGCATTCCATCCGCAAAGCAACGGACAGACTGAAAGAATGAACTGGACCCTTAAAGCTTACCTGAGGGCCTTCATTAATGAAAGACAGGATAACTGGGCCGAGCTTCTACCCTGGGCTGAATTTGCCTATAACAACCAGGTTCATGCTACCACGGGCAAATCACCATTCCATCTAGTATATGGAAAACCCCTACGACCACCACTTCCGCTAGAGGCTCCCAGTGCCTCCCCTGCTGCTCAAGTTACAGCCCAGCAACTCCAGACCTTGTGGAATTCCACCCGAAAACAGATCCTACAAGCCACTGCCAGGGCCAAACGGACGGCCGATCGCCATCGTCGACCTGCACCTGTATTCCAGCCAGGAGACAAAGTCTGGCTCAGCACCCGAAACTTGCACCTTCGTCTACCTTCACGACGATTCGCACTGAAGTTCTGCGGTCCCTTCCGAGTGGCTGAGCGAATAGGACTGGTATCTTACCGACTTCGGTTACCCTCTTCGTTTAAGGTACACAACGTCTTCCATGCCTCCTTACTCAAACCAGTGGTTCTTTCCCGGTATCATCCCACACCCCCGGATCCTGTTACCACTACCATTGATGAGGACCCAACGTACCAGGTGCGGGACATCCTGGACATTCGATTTCATAATCGCCGATGGGAGTACTTGCTGGCATGGGAAGGATGTGGTGACGAGGACAACACATGGGAGCCCAGCCGGAATATCTTGGATAAGGATCTCCTGCATCAATTTCACCAAGCTCACCCTGAAAAACCCGGTCCTCTCAAGAGGGGCCGTAAAGGGGGGGGTACTGTTGCGGTCTCCACCACTTCCCCCTTACTGGCTGTAATCGGGGCTCACCTCCGAGGCCGGGAACGCCGCCTCCATGGCTCTGCTGAGTATTCAGGGCGTCCGCCATTGCTGGGCCGTCTCGCTGCCGCCCCGCACGCACGCGGGGACGCACGTTATGGACGTACGCTCACCGGAAGCCTGACCCCGCCTGAGCTGGCCACGCCACACCCCAAGCCCGATATAACCGGCGTTCTTCAGTCCTCTCATTGCCTTGCAACGAGGGTCGCTACAGTGTGTAGTTCTTAGTTGCACTTCCGTTGTACTGCTTCAGCCACCGACCTCAGCTCGTTCCTGACTCTGCTTCTGCCTACCGCCAGCCACCGACCTCTGCTCGTTCCTGACTCTGCTTTTGCCTGCCGCCAGCCACCGACCTCTGCTCATTCCTGACTCTGCTTCTGCCTGCCGCCAGCCACCGACCTCTGCTCGTTCCTGACTCTGCTTCTGCCTGCCGCCAGCCACCGACCTCTGCTCGTTCCTGACTCTGCTTCTGCCTGCCACCAGCCACCGACCTCTGCTCGTTCCTGACTCTGCTTCTGCCTGCCGCCAGCCTCCGACCTCTGCTCGTTCCTGACTCTGCCGCTGCCTGCCGCCTGCCTCAGTCCACAGCTCTTCAGCCGCAGCTGCAGCGCCCCTGTCCTCCGGACAGCGCCCTACGCAGGCCTGGGCTGGAACTACTGCCAGACTGTCTTGGGTCCTGATACCTGCTACTTCCTGCCAGGCTCTGGCCTACTCGCTGCTGGCTCCCCTATCGCACCCTGCAAGTTCCATTCAAGACATTACTGACTCTGACCCTGCTCCCGCTTGCTCTGTGCTCCCTGGCCTATTGGCTCTTGCTGCTGGACTCTGTGCTTACTCCTTGCCCGGGCCTTCCTAGAGAGACTGACACTGTGCATAAGTCCCAAGGGACTGGGACCCTAAGGGCTCCTCCTGGGGGGTTCCAGTTCCCGGGTGAAGAGCTTATCAGCACTCCCGTCCCAAGGTTCTGGGACCCTACGGGCTCCTCCTGGGGGGTTCCCAGTTCCCAGGTGAAGGTCCTACATGTGTCTCCTAAGTCCCAAGGCTCCAGGACCCTACGGGCTCCTCCTGGGGGGTATCTGGTTCCCGGGTGAAGATCTTTGCCTGTGGCTCCGCCTCCCGAGCTACTCTATCCAGGGTGGTTCGGCTCAAGGGTCCACTCTCGAACCGCAGCTTCCCAGACTGCAACACGCAGATTGTCAAAACACAGTTCCATGTTGGGGGACCATGTAAAGATTTTGTCTTTAACCTTCAGTATCATCCAAAGCTTTAAATAAAATTGAAAACTTCTGCAAATCTTGATATTTGTGGACTTTGAACTTTTTGACAAGTCCACTTCTTGCTTGTGGATATTTCTTTGCAAAGATACAGGGATAGCAGAACCCCACATCAACTTTCCAGTAAGAAAAGTCAAGGCAGATTGGGTGAGGAAGGCTAGGGCTATGCCAACCACATGCAATCCCATTCTACATGATCAATTGTTGAGCATGTGGCAGATCCTGCCTTCAGTGGCAGCAGAGGCCTTCAAGGGACTCTTTTCTCAGCAGCCTTGTTGTTCCCCTCTTTTATTTCACTTTCCTTTCTACTTTCACAACTTCTCTTAGCTTTTCCAGATATTATTGCCTGTCCTCCTTTTTCTGCCATCTCTTGTAGTTCATGAACAGTAACCTTTCCTCCCTCGGTTGTTCAGCCACTTTAGAAAATCACAGTGACTTCCTTTCCTCTGACCTTTATTTTCTTTCCTTACGAAAAGGTTTGTTGTCCTAATAATATCTCCTTTTAGTTTTGCTCATTGCTCTTGTAGTGCCACTCCTTATTCATTTCTTCCTACTCTGTCTTTCCTGAATATATAGCCTGAAATGTAATCCACTTTGAAGTGGCTGAAAGGTAGAATATAAATCTAAATCTATTACAATATTTCAATGATGTTTCTCTGTGTACCATGTGCACCTTCAGAGGATAAGCCTTCTGTCTTTGTTTTTAAGGGTCATCAGATTCAAATTCTGTCTCAGCTAAAGAGATTAGGGGTTATTATTAATTCAAATTTGACCATGCATCCGCAAATTAATGCTGTTGTTAAAGCAGCATTTTTCAAATTGAGAGTGCTGCATGATTTAAAACCTTTGTTGAAAGAATAGGATTTTTGTACATTATTGCTTTCTTTGCTATTTTCAGGTTTTGATTACTGTAATGTGCTATATCATGGAGTCACAAACACTGCTGCATGTATACAGACTGGGTAAGGTAGACAACACATTTCTCCAATCCTGTGCAGGCTCCATTGGCTACCTGCAGCATGAAGAATTAAATATAAAGTTGCCATGATAATAGATAAACTACTAGATAGTTCCAAATCACTTTGGGTCAATGCTATGTTCAGAATTTATAACTCAGTCTGTGCCTTACGCTCTTCACAGTCTCTATTCCCTTGGTTAAAGTTGCATGCCTGACTGAGACCAGAGAACATGCTTTTACTATAGCTAGCCCAGCCCTCTGGAATTCATTACCTGAACAAAATCATGTACTACGAGTTTCAGGAAGTCCCTGAAAACGCAATTATTCCAGTTAGAATTTAACTCAGAACCCTAGATAGAGGGAATGCCTACAGGCTGGAAGTAGTGTTAATGATTTGCACCATTTGGCTGTTCTTGCCACGAGTGTATACAAATGTTTCAATTGAATTTGTGTGTCCTTACTTGTTTGTCATCATAAATGGTCCAGTATTTTTGTCTTAGTCATTGTTTTTATTATTTTTATTGTGTGTTTTTATGTATGCTTTACTGTTAATCACTTTAAACTCTATCTAAGCGGGCTAAACATTTTTTTAAATATATTAAATATCTCTGTGACCATCACTGTATCCAAGTCATTCTCTTCCATGAATGCCTCTAGATCTAGGACTTTATTTCCTACACTTAGGAAATAATTTTAAAAGGCATTATGCACTTACATGTGTATGACCTATGGGCAAGTCAGTAGTATTGTAGCAATTTTCAAAAGCCCTCATACACAGGTAAAGTGCATTTACACATGTAAAAGCCAATTTTAAGCACGTAAATGCTTTTTAAAATCAGGCCCGAACAGCATTACTTTACATTGCTTTCCATGAGGATGCTACTTGCAGAACTGATTTAAAATGGATGAGGTTGGACTACAAATATAAGTTCAAAAATCATATAAAAAATTTCTATGCAGAAAATGGGTCATGTAGTTTTTCAAATATATTAATGAGGTGTATAGTTTGTTTTTGGGAAGTAGGAATAGCCTAGTACAGGCTGTGTCTAAGGAGATATTGTATCTTTTTAAATTTTCCACCATTCAGTGGTTTGCCATTTGGAGACTGTTGCTTTAAATCAACAGAAGCATTCCACTAGATACAGAATTAAAAAAAAAAAAAAGGTTTGCACAGAGGGACGGTAACTTTTAAACAGGCATGTGGGTGAACATGTGCATGCGTTCGTTGGCCCGTGTCCATGCGCGTAACATACGCATATATATGCACACATGATATAAAATAGCCTGACTTCACACACACGTGTGCGCAAGTTTAAGTGGGTGCGTGACTAAGTGCGCAAATGCTGTTTCTACTGCGTAAGTGGGGGGATATTAAAAGACTTGCGCACCAACTCTGTTACCAGTATTCCCAGATCATTTCCAGTTCAGGTAAGGAATAGGACTTCCAATCCCACCTAGATTAATAGCCTCCCTTCTCCCCGTTAGCTCTAACCATTTAAACCCCGCCGATCTGTCTGTTTGTCTTTATTTTATTACTTGCCTATCAGGCATAGCAGAAGTAAAGTTACACGACAGATAACCCTGGCGCATGCCTGTGCGTGAAAGTATTTATGCGCAGATTTGAATCTGAAGCCCAGGAATGCCCATGCCCCACCCAGACCATGCCCACGCCCTGCACCTTTTTGGAACTTTTCATTTAAGCATGTAGTGACAAGTTAAAAACCACTCAGCACACACCGGCCCAACTTGTGCACGTATCTCCCAGTTTGGGCACATCCCATGCTTTTAAAATTCACCTTAAAATGTCAGTGTTGCAATAGTATCCCTGAAATTTACATCCTTGCCTTACAGTTACATTACCATATGATTTGACCATTCCAAGTGTTCATTAGTGAGAATGAGTTCCTGAATTTTTATGGGAAACACTCTCCGGTGCACCAGAGATACACCTTCATTTGAGCTAACAGTCTTTCTTCAGAATTTGTTTGTTCAAAAATGGCATGTTTTCTGGATTTTTCATGGTAGCACAAATATCATAACATCTATTTTTGGTACTAAAAAATATTGCATTAAATTCTGTCTAAGTGCCTTAGCTTTCTGGATTCATATTTCCTCTTCAAAAGACCTCTTCAGAGTTTTTATTGGTTAGTTAGTTAGCAACCTATGCATTTCAAATTTTGCAATCTGTTTGTAAATAGACACTGTATAGTATGTAAAACACCTTTTATATGTGGGCAAAGAACTATTTTATTAAACCACTCAAACCAAATATTTTGCAATACCTCAATTTTGTTTCAGGATTGCATTTGGCTCCTTGATAAGCACAATTCTATCACACTGCATTAAATAGCAAATATCATGAGTCAAGAATGAAGAGACAAGTTCTTAGCTAAAAGAACCTCAAATCATGATATTCTAATGTGTGGAAATAAAAATATTTTACGTTTTGTGTAAGTTCTAGTCCCTGTGTTATAGATCTACTTTTTCAGTTTATATTATTGTAACTAGAAAGAGAGCTGATACATGCCATAAGTCATTTCTCTTCCACTCAAAGGAAAAAGGTAGCCTCACAGTATCAAACCTTGCACTGGCAGAGCTCACTTATAAAAAGAAAAATGTAATTTACTACATTCATGCTAGGAACAAATTATAAGAGTTGTCAGAAAACTGGTTTGCAGATCTGTCTACCAATTACCTGCACAGTTTCTACATAATTCATACCATACTCTGTGTTAACATAAATCAGGCATACTTATAGTCTTGTGATAAGAGGTCTCTGTCTTTGATCACTCCTCTTTGTTCCCATATTCACCTAGCTTGCTGCAATTATATGTCTGATTCTTTTTTTTTTTTTTTTGCAATGCTTGATTGGTTTAAGAAAAAAATGTATAACAAAGCATAAAATACTACAATGGTGTTATGCAACAAAAGTGACAAAATATGCCACAGTCTATAACATCTAATAATATACCCTATCTGTACACAATTAATTTATTGCCAGGAGCCTGAATCAATATTCATATGTACTGCCATTATTTTAAATTCTTCATGTTGATAGTTCCTTAGTTTGAGTTATTTAGGGAAAGAGAGAATTTTACTTAGGTTAGTAAAATGAGATTTTTCGCAAAAAATTATGCTGGCTTCTAAGTTTTAACAAAAATGCAACATGAATCATCTAGCATACAAATAGTATTGGTAAGATCATGAAATTCAAAGTTAGAGATCAGAGCTTCTACAGAAGTAAGCATTGCCTGCATTTGGCATGCTTGAAATATGGCAGGTGTATATCCATAGAATACATTTTCAGTAGGGTGCCTAATTGCAAAATTGTGTGTGCACTTTCAAGAGCACAAAAAAAAGTGCCAGTTTTCAAGCACAAGGACAAGTTTCAAAGTTGGGCATTTGAAAAACTTAGGGCCTAATTCATCAAGGCATTTTTCATAAATACAGAATGGGAGAAATGCCTTAGTGAATCTAGCCCTCTGCTGGATATAATTTAAGAGATTAAGTTACACTTCGCTGGATAAGTCTACCTGGCTAAACTTAGACCTGCTCTAAACTCAGACATACATTTATACACCTAACTCTTAATATCAGTAGTTAGGCGCATAAGTTATATATCTAACTCGCTCCATCCCTGATCCACCTAATGTGCACACCCTGTTCTGGGGCTTACGTTTTAGCCATATAAAGGACTTGTATGACTACGTGGCAGCCACTGAATGTACGTGCATATTCAGTGGCCTTTACTTAGCCACATAAGTCTTGCTTAAGTGGCTAAATCATGCTGAACGCATTTTGATTATTGACCTCACTGTACTTGCCTAAAATTAATTTGAAAATCAAGTTGTTATGTGGTGAAATTTGTGCTCCTTTATATACGTTATTCAAAAGAAGGAGGCAAAGTCAGATGGGTTATCAGTATTCCATTTACTCATGTACCGTTGGAAAATGTAACATAAATGTACAAATCTAATTGGATGACCTTGAAATGTGCTCCCCTCCCCACTCCTTTTTAGAATGCCTCTTTTATATACAGTCACATTTGTATGTGGAATAGCAGTACATACATTGTTTTAGGCCTGGATTTATCATTCTTCACAGAATGATGAATGCTGCAAAAATGGGGGGTGGGCCTGCGAAAGCCCACGGCCTTTGCACCATGGCGGTGCGCCGGCTGCCAGATTTCGCACTGAATAGTGCCATCGTGGAAGGTGGTGCTATTCGGCTTGCTACTGCCAACGATTATGTTAGTAACGTTATCGCCAGCAGTGAAGCCAACGCTGACTCCACCCCCTCCCCTCCCCCTCACTTGTATTATATTGCATGCAAAAAGGCCCTTTTAACATGTGATTATGGCCTTATCACATGCGTTAGGGCCCTAATGCAAGCGATACATCTTTAGAAAATAACCCCCTAAGGTGGCTGAAAATCCACTTAAGCACTTTCAGCTAATCTGCATGTGGGGAGGGCAATTTTCAAAAGCCATTTACATGGGTAAATGACTATTTACATGGAGGAAGTGTTGTCTGAAAATTATCCACCCCCTATGTAGATAAAATTATGCATGGGGATCAACACACACATTTTTACCCATGAGAAAATTAGGCAAACTCAAAGATGGGGTTAGGTTGTTTTTTTTTGGGGGGGGAGGCAACATGCAAATGCAAAATGATTTGCATTTTCAAAAGTATGAATGTTATTTTGCAGGGAAAAATGTATTTGCAGAAAAAAAGCAAATACACAACACTATGAACACTTTTTTCTTGGCAGTTTTCAACGGGGGACTGAAAGCTGTGAAAAGCTTGGATAATTTCTTCATATTTTAGTTGGTTTATTTGCTTTTACTATTGACTTTCTTCTATTGGGTTTCAATTGTGGTATTTGCTTTGGCAGTGCCACTTTTACTTCATTGCTCTTTTCTGTTTGTTAATTTTATAACTTGGGTTATTTTTCTTTTTGTTATATCTGATGTAGCGTTTGTTTTCATTGCATCACATGTATTGTAGTCCATAGTGCTTTTAAAATAATCATTCAACTACATTCATATTGTATTTCTTTCAAACATTTAAATAATTTCAAAATATGGTAGTTGCATACTTTGAAATGATATCAAATTGTAATTTTTTTTGGAGGAAGCAAAATATGTTGTATAAAATATTTTTTTCTTACAATAATTGAATGGAGTCCCTGGGGCCTGTCTTGCTCTGGAGACCCACCCTGTACCCAGAATGCCTTATCTAAATGCTGACTGGGGCCAGCTTACAGGGACCGGTCCTTTAAACTGTTCTGTTGGTTTCTCAGGCACACTCTTTTACATACCCTCCCCCCACCCCCAGTTTAGTTTTACCAAACTGAGCATCTGCCTTAGGAACCTGCACTGGCTGGTCCTGTACTCTGGAATACCATGCCACTCGAAATAAGACTACAGACACATCTGAAATTATTCAAAACTAATCTGAAAACCTGGCTTTTTAAACAAGCATTTTATAAAGATACAGAAAAGGAGAAAAATAGTTGAGCGATAAGGATGCACCAAGCTAGAAGTTTTTAGTAACCTACATAAGCATATTAATGTTAAAATCAAACTGCCTAATTTGTTCCTAACAATCAGGTTTAACTTACACACCTAGTTTATTATTTTACATTGTTACCGTACTATGATGGCACACGAGTAATTTGTAATCTATACCACCCATATTTCTCTTTATCGTGCCCTTCTGTAAACCGTTGTGATGGTATTTAACTTAACGACGGTATAGAAAAAATTGTAAATAAATAAAAAATAAATATTCTGTTGCTTCATTTTTCCCATAACTTGGAGCTGTCTGTTTCCTTCTCTGACCCTTGCCAGTATTGGGTTATGACATTCTACATTAGGAACTGCTTCATTCTTTAATTCAAAGAAATCCACCTCAATTGGGGTCCTTTCACCTTTTCCCAAGCTACCCTTTCCCCATCCATTTGGGTCTCAGCTAAGGATTTTCTGTATAATCCCACTTTTTCTTTTACCAGCCCCACATTACTCTCTTGTTTCTCTGGACCCACCTATTGGTAAGTCCCAGAATCCCACTCTATAATATTTGGTTTATAAGCCCCATCTGACAACTTGTCATTTCCAAAATGGATCACCGGGACCTCCATTTTCTATCCATTTTTCATGTCTCAGGCAGCAAGGATTCCTACTCCTTTTACATTCTTATATTTGGCCTTCTCTGCCTGCTCCACTTTCTGATGGTTAGTGGCCAGTGCTCCTGAATACAATCTGACTCTTCTTCAGACAGCTGAACATCCTGCTCATGGAGGGTTCCTCCTCCTCAGTGCATTTCTTGCCTCTTTTTTTCCTCTGGCTTCAACCCTTCAGCTCCCTGTTTGATGTACTTCATGGGGAGTGGGCTAGCCATGATGAGACACTGCCGCTAATCACTAATGTACTGCTGCTGCTCTCCAGCTTGCAATAATGCTTTTGCCTCCTGGATTCTACCAACTCTTCCCCTGACTCAGACTCCATTCTCAGTCCACTGGGTACCTCAGTGCAAGGAAGCTACATCAGCATCAGTACATTCCTTGTCTCTCCCATTTAGTGCATGTACCACTGGTTCTCATAATTTATTTTTTACCATGATGACTTCTCTGGTCAGTTGCATCACCTTGCTTTCTGCTTGTGCCATCTCTTCCACAATCTCTTTTATCTCTCTGAATAGCCTGGACTTCTAGGAATGGGTTCTCCAGCTCCTCTACCTTGGCTAACATTTCTGGCTGCATTATCTCTTCATCCCTTGCCAATTCCTCCCTTGCTTTGGGCAGACTCTAATTCACTTTAATCCTATCTAGCTGGGTGGAACTAGCTTCCTTGGTCCATCACAAGTTTAAAATTTAAAACTGTTCTTGCTGCCAGGGACCTGGGAAATTTTTTCTCTGTTTTTTATTTTTTTTATATGTCTCTTTAGACTATGCCTTGCTTAAACCCAACTTCCTTAGCATAGAAAAATAAATAATTTTCTTTTCTTCTTTTTCCTGGTTTCAGCACCGCTCTGCTTTCTTTAGTAAAACAAGTTCCCAAACAGTGTAAAAAAAATATCCTCCTTTCCTGGAGGCTTGAACACTGCTCTACTTATATATAGCTAAGATTCTTCTGCAACCAAGTCTCTACTCTGTACAACATTTTTGAGCAACCATACTCCAAACAAGCTTCCTTTCCTGTTCTGAGGCATGGATCTCTGGCTGTACCTTGTTTAGTACAGAAAATCCCCAAGCTGATACATATGTGTCACAACACATGAGCAATCAAGGCTTTTCTCCAAGTGCTTTAATTATAATGCAGTAAATAGAACATTTTTTTCATCAACACAGGTTAGAACATCAACAGGCCACCTATGTTAAAGTGACTATGTTTCCCTTTTCATACATGGTTAGGACAGAAATGTTACTGAAGCTGCCTTCTACTAGAGTCCCTGGGGCCTGTCTTGCTCTCCTCTGAGTCTAGGCTATATCCCTGCTCAGGTGAGCCACCCTGCACCCAGAATTCCTTGTCTTAAGTTGGACCAGGACCAGATGGATTTGCCTGGTCCTTTAAACTGTTCTTAAGCCATAGATGGATGGATTTAGGATTTTACAATCCCTAGGAATGTTTTGTGCTTTTAACTCCCCACCTCCTGTAAAGGTCTGTTATAGGGTAGCAGAAAACAATTCTCTTCTGAATGAGATTCAGTAGAGGTGGAAGGCAGCAAAACTTAGCCAGCCTTCAGCCTCTAAATGTTTTCTATCCTAGGTACAGATATAATGGGTGCCTATTGACAAATCCAAAGCTTTTTCAGGCATGCTCCTTCACACACTTTTCTTTCTTATTTATACTGTGGGGAAAGGGGTTAGTAAAGGTGAAGCCTGTCCTGAGCATGTCTTCCTGATGGCTTGGGCCTAGTGGTTCGCTTGGTAGGCAGTGCCAACTACATCTCAATGCAAAGGCTTACTGACCGTGACATTCATGCCACTCTTGGTACCATACTGCCTCTTGAGCTGCTTTCAAGGGTTCATGCCACTGTTTTTATTTCCTTCTTTTAAATCATTGTGGTGTTTTTCCTATTCTTGCTTCTTTTTGCCTCTGATGGTGCCTTGTAGAAATCCTGCCACTTCTGATACCCCTTTGCCTTATGCTATTCATGTTACTTTTTGAGCTACATTGACATAGTCTTGATGCATTGGCATGCCTTTACCCTTGTCATGATGTTTACATACCATTTTTATTAGAAATGAGAAAACCGCAAATTTGGAGCCTAAAACAGACTACTGTGCTCAGCCTTTTGACTTTAATGGCAAATAAATGAATAAATAAAACAAAATCAATGTTTTCTTTATTTTAAATTAATAAACAGAATGGAGGAACCCTAAGAAATGAATGAACAAACCAAAATAAAAATTTTCTTCAGCATGTCTCTAATTGGCTGCTTCCATTAAAATGTAAGACATTAATGGTTCTAACTAGCCTTCTTTACTCTTCAGTTACTACAATTTTGGAGGTCAGTTTTGATCAATGTTGAGAGGAGATGCAGTGTGGTCTTTCCATATCTTGGCTTTTATGGCCTGGGTTGAGATTTCCTTCTACTTAGTAAAACTGTCCTTACACAAGAGAACATTAAATAGGCCTGGTCACTCCCATCTTCAGTGAATGGGGAGGAATATCCAGCTGAATTAGCATTGAGTAAAGACTCAAGCAAAGAAGACACTTAGGTGAAAGAGTGGCCGCAACAGTGACTATTTATCCAGTGGATTAGGGGAAGAATTTGGGTTTTTTTACAACCTTAACCTCTATAGTGAGCATTATCTGGAAATATACATTATATAGAATAGCCTTGATCCCAACCATTCTGGATAAAAGGTGTTCTACTATATATTATAATAGTTCAAAAAATAGGTATCACCTACAATATGTATGTTGATCTTTTTTTATATGTATCCAAGTGGACTAATTACTGATTTTCAGTACAATTGTATTTTCTAAATTTATTGGTAGACTTTCTGGAAGATCCCACCATTTTGAATGAAATATTCTCTGTGTGACAAGAGTTGCATTACCATAATAGCAAGCTCTCTGTCTGTTAAAATCTTTACTGGCAAATTTGATGAAACATTTTGAAATGGGTAGCAAATGGAGCATTTTGCAATTAGAAAGTTAGATTCAATTCTATCTCTATCTCTTTCATTTTTTAATGACATCATAGTAATATTTTCTAGTGGTGAGGTCACAGATTTAAGAGCAAACCAAGGCCTGGATTTATCAAAATGCAAAAAAATATCACATGTGATTGGAAAGGGGGTGTGTTTTATGGTAATAGGCTGTTTATTGCAAAGTGCACTAATACCTATGCAAAATGCTAACCTTTTCACACATTTCAGAATTATTGTATTTCCTGCATACAGCCACTGGGTGGACCATTTTCAGTAGTTTTGAAGCTCCTGGAGAGAGAGATGGAAAGAAAGAGAGAGAGAGAGAGAGAGAGAACCTACCTAGCTATAATGCCTACCCACTAGATAGGTATTTATATCTCTATGGGAAGCCCACCTAGTAACTCAAGGTGAGGTTTAGGTATTAGTGTAGAGGTTAGGGGCCACTTTGACATTCAAAGTGAGATGTACAAACTGCACAGTGCTCTCTTGTGAAGATCTGAGGACCTTCGGAGTGAGGAAACTCACCCAAAGATGAGATTTGTGCAATGTTCTCTCAACCTAGCTTGATGGACTTTCTACCTGGGTAACATCAAGCTAGGTTGAGAGAACATTGCATAAATGTCATCTTTGGCTGAGTTTCTTCACAAGATAAATGACCCCCCTGGTGATTTCAAGCACTTGCACATAATTTAAAATATACCTTACTTCACTTATAAATCAGGGTTTATGCAAATAAGTTATATTTTATTTCATGCATAAAATCTACAAGCTTATGTATATACAATAGGTAGAAAAATCATGTGCTTTCAATGCATTGCTGATATTCACATATACTGAAACATAGGCACACATATTGGGAGGGTGAACAAACACATATTTTATAATCTGCACAGATCTGATACACTCAGGTTATAAAAATACTATAGTAAATCTCTACATGCCCATATATGTACATATATGGGGACGTGCAGAGTTATTTGAAAGTCATCCTACATATTTTTACATTTTCATTCATTTTATGTTTTAGAAAATGGTACATTTGACACTGGGTGGATATAAGGTAATGATGACATCATTATAATATCAGATGTCAGCAGGAATTAAAAAACACTAACTTTAATGTTAAAAGAGGTATAAGAGATATACTTTTTATCTATATTTCTGTTCACGTTGATGAACATCAAGATTGTTCTGATCAAAATGCTGGTGGTTGGGGCAGCTGTATTATTTAACATTTACTTTTATTTTATTTTCTTCTTAATTGCCTTTCCTTTCTCCCCAATATAGCATTAAAACATGACAGTGAGAGATTTTCTCCTCAGTTACACCTTGAATCATGAGAATAAATACAAATTACCCAAGCACTAAAGAAATTTCCAAGTAAAGTATAATCTGGCATGTTTTCATGCGACATAATTTTTATCGTGGTTCTTGATTTTCCTTAATTTTAATTTATGATGACACAACATTAATTTTACAACATGAGTATTACCTCCGAAAGTGAATTAATCAGACTAAAGCTTGCTTCTGGGAGCAAGGCAGGCCGTTCAGTATTCTTGAGAATCACCAAAACCATACAGTGCTATAATGTAAAACATCAGTGACCTTGTACAAAGGTTGAGTGTTGTAATATTTTTTGTTATGGGAATACTACATTATATACATTGGTCCTCATTTATGTGGACTGTCCTGCTCATCTGCAGTACCAGAAACCAAGATTTCATTAAATGTGATATACACTACAGTGCAGAGGTACACGCTAAATGCATTATCTAACAATTTGATTGACTAAATTCTGCTTTACCTGCTAAATATTCTCTTTATAAGCTATGTATATGCCTCTTCTACATGTTTCAACTCTGCTGCAGAAATGTTGGAAGCTTGGGAGATCATTTATCAAATCACTTTACGGCACTTTACTAACATTATTGTCGGCAGTAGCGCGCTGAATAGCACCACCTTTCACGGTGGCGCTATTCAGCATGAAAGCTGGCAGCTGGTGCACCGCTGTGGTGTGAAGGCTGTTGGCTTTCGCAGGCCCACCCCCCTTTTGCCGCCCTATCCCCCCATTTCGCAGGATTCATCATTCTTCTGCGATGAATCCTTGCCCAGGTTGTGAATATCCCACCAGTCCGTCTTCATGTCATTGAGATCATCCCAGTATTTTATCCTGAATCCCCCCCCCCCCCAGTTCACCCAGACCTCTCTACCAACAATAGCAGACTGACGAGTCTAATATCATTTGCACTAGATAATTAGCAGTTGTAAAATTGCATGAATAAATTGCCTAATTCTCATAAATCTATTTTAAGATACAAATTTATGCCCAGACATCTTGGCCCCACTCCGGAACATCCCAAGACCACCCGTATTTGCACAGGTAAATGGACACGCAAAATATAGTGTTATGGCCACCGGAGGCGGCAAGCCGCGACCGGGACCAGCTTACTCACCGGCGCGGCAGACCGCTCCGCTCGTGGTGACTGCCTCTGCATCGTCGGGCTTGTTCCGCAGCAGCTCCTGCTTCTCTCAACATGGCCGCGGCGTCGGCCGTCCTCCTTGCTCATGGCTGACTCCGCCCCCGCTGAGCTTCCTAGGGCTGTGCACGCGGCAAAAGCCGATCCTTAAAGGGACCTCAACAGGAAATGGCTGGACACCTTCCTGTGAACTGCTACTGGGATTGGACTATTTAAGGCAAGGCATGAAGTCTCAGACCTTGCCTTGGCTTCTTGGCTCCTGTGGTTTGTTTGGTCTTGTACCCTGTTCCTGATCCATTGTTTGTCCTTCCGTGCTTGACTCTCAGACTGGCTGCAGAGTATCATTTGGCTCTTGACTCCTGGACTGGCTGCGGAGTATCGTTTGGCTCTTGACCCCTGGACTGGCTGCGGAGTATCATTTTGCTTTTGATCCTTGGACTGGCTGCGGAGTAGTTATGACCTGCTGGAGGCGCCAGCTATCTGGACCACACAACCGGCAGGAGGCGCCTGCATCCAGATTTCTCTCTACAACTTCACAGGATCTTCCGAGTCAGCCTCGCCTTCCGACGTAAGTGACTGGCCTCACTACGCTGGACCAAGAGTCCACCACCCGAGTCATAACATATAGGCATATAATTAATACTTATAAAATAGCACATATGCAAGTACAAACTACTTTTACAGGTATATGCTAACTGTACATGCATAATTTTGAAAATTAATGCAATATGTTATGAAGGAATTTCAAATAGAAAAATCTAAATGACTTTTGGATTATAACAAAGGCAGATGAACCCCATAAAAAAACAAGTGATACTACATTTATTTATTTATTTTATTTGGAACTTTTATATACCGACATTCATGTGCAAAATACATATCACATCTGTTTACAGCGAAATGTTAAAATCATAAATGAATGCATTACATCAAACAAGGGATACAGTTAACTGGGATCAAAGTTACAAATAAATACTAAGCTCTTCCTGCGAGCAAGAAACGAAAATGCACAGTATCACATTTCCAGGATATATATCAGGGGATCAACTTTGCTAGAAAATTAAGTCGAGAAGGAATAAAACATATGAAACTGGGTGAGAACGGACCAATGGGTAAATTACCCGGGGGATGGGATAAGGTGGAGACAATAAGCCAAAGGATGAAGACAAATTTACTAACATGGGTGGTAGAAAGATGCATAACCTGCCTGCAAAGTTATGCCTTGTTCAGAGAACGTAAAGCTAACTAAAAAGATAGTCTAGTTATTAGAGAGAGAGATGGATGGATCATCTGCATTAAGAAAAAGCTCGACAGAACAGCCAAGTTATGAGTCTTTTTTTGAAGGTTGTCGGGCACCGTTCTTGCCGGAGGTCTGGTGGGAGAGCATTCCATTGCGGAGGGCCAGCTGTGGAAAGTGCTCGTTTTCTTAAAGAGGATTTGGCATCATTAGAAGTTAATAACTTCTAATTTGCCAAATGTATATTTTCAGCATCATTTCTTTGTATTCTCCTGGAAATCAATAAACATTGTATGAGGCCGATTTTCAGATTCCCCATGGAGCTTGCAGGCCCATAGACTTTCCCTTGAAAATGTCAGGTCTGATGGTGCCCATGAGTACGTAAGTACCAGCAGAGTAAGCAGGTATAAATTACCCACCAGGAAGTATACATGGGGAATTAAAATTAAACTCCTAATGAATACTTTGCAGGAAAGCCTTGACCTTGCCTTGGCTCCACCCTGCAGCGGTCTTCTTTTCCCTGCACGTGGGAAGGAGGCAATTTTCAAAGGGACTTTCTCAATTATTGATTCCCTGTTTACCCATGGAAAATCCATTTGTAAATTGTTCCTTATTTCTATTAAAATCAACACCAAGCCTCAATTTTATGTTTCCATGGTAATGGATAAGCATTATTACGAAGTAACATCTGAGTACCTTGCCTTGTTTTTAATAACACATTCATTCATTCATATGAACTCTTAAGACTCATCTTTATGTGGTCTCAAGGAAACTTCAAACATTGGGATAATTTACTAAGCATTTTTCCCATAGACACAGAATGAAAGAAAACCTTTAATAAATGCACCCAATGGGGCCTGATTTACTAAGGCATTTTTCCCATTCTGTGTCTGTGGGAAAATGCCTTGATGAACCAGGCCCCATGGTGATGTGGTAATATCCAGGCAGCTTGTCTCATTCCTTTGTGTTGCTATTGAAACAAATTCTGAGATGTTTCACTGATATCAGCCCAGGGTATTGTTCTGATATATTTCTGTGTGAGTATATACACATTTTGACATAATGACTGATTAACACATAGGTGTTTCTATTTTTATTGACAGATATAGAAATGGACAACCATCCCAAGCATTCTGTTACGCTTGGGCTCCGGTCAGGAGTCGTGAACACCACCCAGCAGGGTGGCTCCAGGTGGAGAGAGACAGGAAGCTAGAAACAGTGTCAGGTTCCAGGCTGGGTCAGGGCAGGCAGCAAGTATCAGAGTCTGGGTTCAGGCTGGGTCAGGGCAGGCGGCAAGTAGCAGTGTCTAAGTACAGGCTGGGTCAGGGCAGGCGGCAGTCAGCAGTGTCTGGGTCCAGGCTGGGTCAGGGCACAGTAAGCAGGGCAAGGCAGGTCAGAAGGCCCGTAGGCCACACACACACACACAGAAGGCCCGTAGGCCACACATCAATAGCGGGGCAAGGCAGGTCAGAAGGCCCGTAGGCCACACACAAACAGAAGGCCCGTAGGCCACACACCATAAGCGGGGCAAGGCAGGTCAGAAGGCCCGTAGGCCACACACATACACACAGAAGGCCCGTAGGCCACACACCATAAGCGGGGCAAGGCCCGTAGGCCACACACATACACACAGAAGGCCCGTAGGCCACACACCATAAGCGGGGCAAGGCAGGTCAGAAGGCCCGTAGGCCACACACACACACACACAGAAGGCCCGTAGGCCACACACCGTAAGCAGAGCAGGCAGGTCAGAATGCCCGTAGGCCACACATACACAGAAGGCTCGTAGGCCACACACCGTAGTCAGGGCAAGTAGGTCAGATAAGAAAAGCGAGGAAGAAGGCCCGAAGGCCGCGCAGGGCAAGGCAAGGAAAGGCCCGAAGGCTGCGCAGGGCTAGAGCAGGGAGCCCAGGTGAGCTCGATGCCGAAGCACCGAGGCAACTGTCAGGCAGGGTTATAAGGGCACACCCAGAGCATAGAGTGGACAGGGGAGATGGACTGGGCCTGTCAGGAAAGCCAGCACTAGAGGGACCCCTGGTGGTGAGGCGGTTGCACTGCAGCCAAAACTGTAACACATTCATCATAGGTGTGTAACTTTTGGTGTGTTCAATAGCTTGTTTGAAATGTATTATCTTTCATGCCCCAATAAAAATAATGGAAAAAAAAAGTGTAATTTATATGCCATTTATTTTTATTACACAAAATAGCATATTATCTGTAATTTTTATGTTTTCATGTAAGATATTTCTGGTAATTTGTGAATCTTATTAGTTATCAGATGTTAATGATATGATTTTTATAGATTTATTTATGTATTTATTTAAAAGAATTTCTCAATTGCTACACAACAAAGATCTTGTGGGCTTACAATAAAAAATGCATAATCAAGTTGCAAAACTAAAAACACAAATGAACAAACTTAAAATCATGGACAGAAAACATAGGATACTGATGGAAATTTAATGAAAAATCATGACGTAAATGCTTAAGAGAGTAATTAAAGTATGGATCTAATTTCATTTTCACCTTGATGAAGGTCCAGATTTTTCAGATAGAAGTGCTGGTGTTTATAGGTAAAGGTATTGTTTTCACTTTATTTTCTTCTTGAGTACTTCATTTTTCCTATTTATTTTGTGCAATGTTTGGGCTACTGATATCAACCCCAGACTTTTTTCTTGTTTTGCTTAAGCATATTTAAGTCTGGACCATTGAACTGCAATTTTTTTAAAGCTATTTTAGGCTATTTTCTGTCAGGCTGACTGCTCAGGAAGCAGTTACAGAGAGCAAAACGTTTTATGCTAGATAACCCTATAAACCACTTTAAAAATCAAATTGCATAGTCTACATGAGCATGCCCTTTTTGTGATATCATTATACAAAAGCAGAGAGTGGAAGTTTACAGTCAGCATTTCATGGACCATTGGTTAAGGTACTTGTCATTGACCACCATTGTATCTTTGTCTTTAGCAGAATTTGCATTACTCAGGTCTCAGACACATAGGTCTGTAGGAATAGCCTCACAGATAAAGAATTTTATTAAAATAGCAAGGCATATCCTCTCTGAATATAAAAGGAAAAAAACGATAGCTTTATTTTCTTAGAATTCAATTCAAACTTCTTTAGATAGGGAATACGTCACATAGAGTGGGAAAATAACCACTGAACCACTGAAAAAGGTGAATCAGCCAATCAAATTGAAATCTTCCATTACATCTCTCCCTCGATCATAAGAGTAACAGTAAGTTCTCAAAACCTTACAGCAATACTATGCAGTTGATTCATTAAAGTTCAGATTTTTTTTTTTTTTTTTTTTAGGCCAGGGTGTTACAAGAAGAGGAAGTGGCCTGACTTTTTGGGATCCATATAGGCTGAGGGCTAAAATCTAGGTGGGGATATCTGTGGAAACAGGCTGGGTAAGTCTGCTGAGCTTAACAGCCTATACAGGGATTGATAGGAAAAAGTGTTTGATTAAATAGAGAGCTTATGTAAACCTACATAGGAGACATTTGTACTGTACTGTACTGTAGGGAAGACCCTATGAAGTGAATGGATATATGTTGCTGAATTTGAAGGAACAGGCTATGGGGCCTATTTACAAAAGCACGTTAAAAACATACATTATCATATGTTGTTAATACGGCATTTACACTGGCTCCCCATCAAAGAAAGGGTAAAATTTAAGATCATGACCTTAATATGTTAAACTGAGCTAAGATGAAGGAACTAGTTATTTATCAAAGCTGTAATTTTTGATCTGGAAATGGCACCTTGTTCATCATCCCTGGGGTAAAAAGTGATAAAAGGTTAGCCTTTCGGAATAGGATATTTTCAGTGTTTGGGCATGTACCTTTATACATCAGGTTGATAGCAATTATCTGGCATTTATGAAGAAAGTAAAGATATGGCTCTACCCAAGAGCATAATAGAGTTGGCAGTCTGTTCAGGTTTTTATATTTTTGACTGTATTGTTCTGATTTTTATATTGTTTTATGATGATGCTGTAAACCACTCTAATCAGTTTTCTGCCTGTGTGGTATAAAAATGCATGTAAGTAAGTAAATAAATAAATAAATATTGATTTTTAACTGTTTTAACCATGGCTAGAATGTGTGTATGTTACAGACAGAGAAGAAATATCTATAAGTCTAAGTCAGGCTCATCAATCAAATTTGACATTAATACAAGGACTGCAAGAGCCCCATTGGGGAGAAAACATCAAGGTCACAGCTTTATCAGACCAATACAGGATGTGGCAGTGGTTCTGCTTGTCAGCTAAGTAAACTGGATAGATGGACCGGTGTCATTATGGGAACCAAAATCATCTTTGGGGTCACTGAGGGCCTGGATACCACAGCAGAACTACATGACAAGATGGAAGGTCTATAGTTTATTATCCCCAAATAAGATCCAATGTCCTGGGTTGCAATCTTCTCAAAACAAAGTTCTTAAACTTGAATGAACATTGTGCGGGTTGAAAGGTGGCAATGGAGGATGGGGAGGGGAAGACACAATGTCCTAGAGAAGGAAGGTAAAGGTGAACTAGAACCCAGGATATAATCTTGGTAGGGGTATTAAGTACCGGAACAGTAAGTGAGATTTATTTACAGTATTTATTTATTTAAAGGACATTTATATCTTGCTAATCCAAAAGACTGGTTCTCAGTGGGGAACAATATAATAAAATAATAAAATATTTTCAATATACATAAATAATTATATATATATAAATTATTAAAAAATTGTCACGATTATGCCATCATCGCAGCTCCCTCGACCGCTCGTCCTGGTTGTAGGGTACCTCTTCGGCCGGGCGCCCCTTTCTGTCCACCCGTCTGGCCCCTAGCACTGCTTCTCTAGACTCACAAGTTCCTTTAGTCAGAGTGCCAGGCCTAGCCCCGGCACTCCGAAACAGTATAACAAAGTTTTTTATCAAAGCAAGGTTTAATGCAGTTCCTATAACTTGCACGCTGTTGTCCATGCAGTAATACCTGGCTGTTCTCGAGAGGACAAGTCTCAAGCACTTAGGCTATCCTTAGCCAGCCACTACCGCTCCCAGTTAGGGAAACACACAACTCGCCCCTGACTCCCCTCCTTGTGCGCGGCTAGGGCCTTCCTCTGCTAAGCTGCTTGTGCCTGAGGAGTGCTGCCCTTATAATAAGATATTCCTCTCACAACACTTTAGCTAAACAGGTTTTGGAAAGCTTTTAAACCAAACATTGCTTTCACACATTTCGTCCAAAAACATTCCTTTTAAAATATCATTCTTTTACCATCCCCCAACCTCACGGTCATTCCATCTCCATAGCACAGCTGGTGGATCTTTCCCCCTCCGATCCTACCTCCATTTCCTCCTCCTCTGATTCTGAGGAGCTAGGCTTTTGTGGCCAACGCTGAGTCATAATCATTAGTCTGTACTTCCCACACCTGATCCTGCTCTCCCTCAACCCAGGGGTCAGGTGATGGTTCTGGGAACCTGGGAGCTGTAGTTCTTGCCACCTTCCTAATCGCCCTCTGGTGTATATATTTAGTACTGCCTGCCTCTGTTTTTCTATATCTAGGCTGCTTCTGCCCCTGGCTAGGTTGTACTGCATCACCCCCCCCCCCCCCCCCCTTTTAAAAACCCTGGAACTCCTTGAAAGAGTTCCAGTCTCCTCCCCTAACCGGGAAAAGAAGTCAGCATTAACATGGTCCCTGCCAGCTCTATGCCTAACCGCAAAACAGTATGTCTAGAGGGTAAGATACCACCTAGTTAAGCGGGCTTTGGACTCCTTCATAACATGTAGCCACTTTAGAGGTGCATGGTCTGTAACCAACACAAAGGGGCATCCTGCTAGGTAGTACCTCAGCGATTCTATAGCCCACTTAACCGCCAAACATTCCTTTTCAATAGTGGCATATTTTTCCTCATGCGGGTGGAGCCTCCGGCTTAGATACAGAACCGGATGTTCCTCACCCTGGTCAACTTGGGAGAGAACTCTCTTCAACCCACTCCCAGAGGCATCTGTTTGTATCAAAAAGGGTAGCATGAAGTCAACCGCCTTCAACACGGGATCTTGGCACAAGGCCTGTTTAAGCTGCTCAAACCTCTCTACCACTGGCGCTCCCCACTGCAACTTGTTTGGGGCCCCTTTCCTTAGCATATCATTCAAGGGGGTGGCCAGATCCGCGAAGTGCAGTATGAAGCATCTATAATATCCAATCAAACCTAAAAAGGCTCGCAGATGCTTATGGGTTTCAGGCAGAGGGTAGTCTCTATGCACTTAACCTTATCAAGCAGCGGTTTTACCACCCCTCTGCCCACCAGATGTCCCAGGTATTTGACCTCCCATTAGGCAATCCGACACTTAGCTGGGTTGGCCATCAACCCCGCTTCCCTTAGGAATTTCAGTACCGCTTTAACTTTTGTCAGATGGGATTCCCAGTCAGTGGAGTATATGACAACGTCATCCATGTAGGCCGCCGTATACCCTATATGGGAACGTAATACCGTGTTCAGGAGGCGCTGACAAGTAGCAGCAGCTCCTAGTAGGCCAAATGGCATGCAAACGTATTGGTATAACCCCGCTGGGGTGGCAAATGCTGTTTTCTCCCGAGATAACCTTCCCAAGGGAATCTGCCAATACTCCTTGGTCAGGTCTAGCATGATTAAATATTGGGCATTGCCTAGTTTCTCTATTAATTCGTCCACCCGAGGCATGAGGTAGGCGTCAAAGGTGGAGATAGCGTTTACTAACCTAAAATCTATACAGAAGCATAGGGTCCCATCTGGCTTAGGTACTAGGACAATGGGACTACACCAGGCGCTGCTGGATTCTTCAATGACCCCCAGTTGTAACATCTCTTCAACCTGCCTCCTAACTTCATCCTGCATGGCCTCTGGCAGGCGATATGGCCTCCTCCTAACCACCTGTCCCAGCGGCATTATTATATCATGTGTGATTAGCGTGGTTTGCCCCAGCATCGGGGAGAACACGTCTTTGGCCTGTTTGACTACTTTCTCTATCTGAGCTCTTTGCCTTGGAGTTAGCTCCTCTCCTATCTGTACCCCCTCTTTTTGGCTTAGTTCCCGTACTTGTGGACCTAGATCCACCTCTTCTTCAGGTATCATGCCGGCTGCCATACCCTGCCTCTCTATCCAGGGTTTTAGCAAGTTTACGAGGTACACCTGAGGTCGCTTAAGACCTACCTTGACCTGATAATTTAGGGGTCCTAGGCATTTTAAGATTTTCCCCGGACCTTTTCCCTTGGCCAAAAGCTTGTTAGGTGATGTAGGCACCAGTATTAGGACCTGATCTCCCTCCTGAGATTCCCGGTCCCTAGCCCCTTGGTCATAATAGGTCTTCTGCCGCTCTTGAGTCTGCTTGAGATTCTCCCGAGCCATTCCCTAGTAGAGATGTGGTTCGTTTTTCACCCTATTTAGGAAATTTAACGAAATTTCCTAATTCGTTTCTGTTTCGGAGTATCCGAAACACGACATAAACGCCGTTATTTCGGAGCCCCCGAAACCGGAAACAAAATTTTCCCCACAATTCGGGGGAAAATTCGTTTTCGGGTTTGCCTGGGGAGAGGGGGCACAAATTTTTTTTTTTATTAAAACCCACCCCAAACATTTAAATTCACTATAATACACCACCCCCCGATCCCTCCCCAAGACTTACAAAGATCCCTGGTGGTCCAGCGGGGTCCCGGGGTCCATTTTCCCTCCGTGCCCGGTGTGCTGTGCTGCAAGCCGTGCGCCTCAAAATGGTGCCGAATAGCCCAAACTACCATGTCACAGGGGCTTTCGGCGCTATTGGTCAGCCCCTGTCACATGGCCATCGGCGCCATCTTGTGCTCCTATCATGTGACAGGAGCTGACCAATGGCGCCGAAAGCCTCTGTGACATAGTATGGGCAAAGGCTATCGGCGCCATTTTGGTTACTGGCAGCCGAAAACGAAATCGCTTTCGGACCCTTGCTGGACCCCCAGGGATTATTGGCAAGCCTCCCGATGCAGCCACCGCGAAACACGGGACCGTGTCGGGGGACCTGTAATTCGTGACTGTTACTTTGTATGGAGTTGCCACAGTAAGGATATTGGAACATTTACAATAATAAAACAGTGATTTATAATTGGATGGAAAATATACTGATTTACTTGCACCAGTGTTCTTGAGTACTTGCTTATGTGCAAGTTGTGCTTCTGTTTATGATTGGATAGATTTCAATTACCCCAATATTGACTGGGTAAATGTATCATCGGTACATGCTAGAGATATAAAGTTCCTGGATGGAATAAATGACATTTTTATGGAGCAATTGGTTCAGGAACTGACAAAAGAGGGAGCAATTTTAGATCTAATTCTCAGTGGAGCACAGGATTTGGTGAAAGAGGTAACAGTGGTGGGGAAGCTTGGCAATAGTGATCATAATATGATCAAATTTGAATTAATGACTGGAAGGGGGACAATAAGAAAATTCACGGCTCTAGTGCTAAACTTTCAAAAGGGAAACTGATAAAATGAGAAAAATAGAAAAAAACTGAAAAGAGCAGCTACAAAGGTAAAAAGTGTGCAAAAGGTGTGGTCATTGTTAGAAAATACCATCCTAGATGTACAGTCCAGGTGTATTCAATACATTAAGAAAGGTGGAAAGAAGGCAAAATGATTACCAGCATGGTTAAAAGGGGAGGTGAAAGAAGCTAGTTTAGCCAAAAGATCTTCATTCAACAATTGGAAGAAGGATCCAACAGAAGAAAATAGGATAATGCACAAGCGTTAGCAAGTTAAATGTAAGACATTGAAGAGAGGATTTGAAAATAAGTTGGCCGTAGAGGCAAAAAATCACAGTAAAAACTTTTTAAAATATATCCAAAGCCGAAAGTCGGTGAGGGAGTCGGTTGGACCGTTAGATGATTGAGGGGTTAAAGGGGCACTTAGAGAAGATAAGGCCATCATGGAAAAATTAAATGATTTTTTTGCTTTGGTGTTTACTGAAGAGGATGTTGTGGAGGTACCTGTACTGGAGAAGGTTTTCATGGGTAATGATTCAGATGTACTGAACCAAATCATGGTGAACCTAGAAGATGTGGTAGGCCTGATTGACAAACTTAAGAGTAGTAAATCACCTGGACCAGATGGTATAAACCCAGAGTTCTGAAGGAACTAAAAAATGAAATTTCAGACCTATTAGTAAAAATTTGAAACCTATCATTAAAATCATCCATTGTACCTGAAGATTGGAGGATAGCTAATGTAACCCCAATATTTAAAAAGGGCTCCAGGGGCAATCCAGGAAACTACAGACCAGTTAGCCTGACTGCAGTGCCAGGGAAAATAGTGGAAAGTGTTCTAAACATCAAAATCACAGAACATATAGAAAGACATGATTTAATGGAACAAAGTCAGCTTGGCTTTACCCAAGGCAAGTATTGCCTCACAAATCTGCTTCACTTTTTTGAAGGAGTTAATAAACATGTGGATAAAGGTGAACAGATGGATGTAGTGTACTTGGATTTTCAGAAGTCTTTTGACAAAGTTCCTCATGAGAGGCTTCTAGGAAAAGTAAAAAGTCATGGGATAGGTGGTGATGTCCTTTCATGGATTACAAACTGGCTAAAAGACAGGAAACAGAAAGTAGGATTAAATGGACAATTTTCTCAGTGGAAGGGAGTGGACAGTGGAGTGCCTCAGGGACCTGTATTGGGACCCTTACTTTTCAATATATTTATAAATGATCTGGAAAGAAATACGAGGAGTGAGGTAATCAAATTTGCAGATGATACAAAATTGTTTAGAGTAGTTAAATCACAAGCAGATTGTGATAAATTGCAGTAAGACCTAGTGAGACTGGAAAAATTGGGCATTGAAATAGAAGATGAAATTTAATGTGGATAAGTGCAAGGTGATGCATATAGGGAAATATAACCCATGCTATAGTTACACAATGTTAGTTTCCATATTAGGTGCTACCACCTAAGAAAGAGATCTAGGCGTCATAGTAGACAACACATTGACATCGTCATTCAGTGTGCTGGGGAAGTCAAAAGAGCAAACAGAATGTTGGGAATTATTAGAAAGGGAATTGTGAATAAAACAGAAAATGTCATAATGCCTCTGTATCGCTCCATGCTGAGACCGCACCTTGAATACTGTGTACAATTCTGGTTGCCGCATCTCAAAAAACATATAGTTGCGATGGAGAAGGTACAGAGAAGGGCTACCAAAATGATAAGGGGAATGGAACAGCTCCCCTATGAGGAAAGACTAAAGAGGTTAGGACATTTCAGCTTGGAGAAGATTTGGCTGAGGGGGGATATGATAGATGTGTTTAAAATCATGAGAGGTCTAGAACAGGTAGATGTGAATCGGTTATTTACTCTTTCGGATAATAGGAAGACTAGGGGGCACTCCATGAAGTTAGCATGTGGCACATTTAAAACTAATTGAAGAAAGTTCTTTTTTACTCAACACACAATCAAACTCTGGAATTTGTTGCCAGAGGATGTGGTTAGTGCAGTTAGTGTAGCTGTGTTTAAAAAAGGATTGGATAAGTTCTTGGAGAAGTCCATTACCTGCTATTAATTAAGGTGACTTAGAAAACAGCCATTGCTATTACTAGCAACAGTAACATGGAATAGACTTAGTTTTTGGGTACTTGCCAGGTTCTTATGGCCTGGATTGGCCACTGTTGGAAACAGGATGCTGGGCTTGATGGACCCTTGGTCTGACCCAGTATGGAATGTTCTTATGTTCTTAATTGGCACCACAGACAAATCTGAGGGGGCAGTTGCAGGAAATGTTTTTGCGAAATGACTCCTGGATATTCTTCTGCTCAAGGGAAATAGCACTCTGATTAAATCTGACCATGCATACCATGCCCTCACTTTGGTCTTGGTGGCGGGGGGAAGACCAAGGGCTGTCATTATAAAGCTGCATAATTTCAGCAATGAGCAGCTGATTCTTAATACTGCCAGAGACAAAAAAGAGATTATGTACCAGGCAATATGCATAATGATCTTTCATGATTTCTCTGCTGAGGTTCAAAGGAAATGTCAGGCCTTTGCGAGGGTAAAATGTGAGTTGCAACAGCTTAACTCACATTAACTCAGCATTAACTCAGATTAACTCATCTTAACTCAGTTAACTCAGCATAGCTCTCTGCTTCAACGGCAGGGGAAATGAAGAAAAGATGTTTTATATTCAGACATATACCAACAAGGAATGAATTACATAGTCTGGGTAAAACAAATAAGCATGGGTGTAGTTTGTTTGTTACGTCGGTTACTATCCCAAATCAAGCCCGATACTTCACTTAGAATACATAATCCAGCACAGCCCACTGCTTCAACGGCAGGGGGAATGAAAGGAGGATTTATATTCAAAGACTGAATTCACAGGCTGGATAAACAAGTGTGGGAGAAGCTGGCTTATTACAGCGGTTACTACCCAAAACCAATTAGCTGAATACTTCACTCAGATGCAGCTCCAGCACTGCTATCTACGATGTTGGGGGTGAAAACCAAAAAAGTTATTTAAAGGGACAAGAGTAACAGAAAAGTATGAAAAAAAAAGTGTGAAAGCTTGCTGGGCAGATTGGATGGACCATTTGGTCTTCTTCTGCCGTCATTTCTATGTTTTTATGTTTCTATATGCCATGCTATACCTCGCAAGGCTTCGGATCCTGTGCAATGGCCAGCAGGTCATTCTGGATAGCGTGGCCGCAGCTGAAAATTGGCTTGCAGAAAACAAGCACCGTGTCTCGCCCGAGTAGTGAAGGGGTCTTGTACTAAGTACGACAAGAATTTCTTAAGGGCCTCCAAATGCACAGCAGGAGTTTTAATTGGGAGAACAGAACCAAGTTCACTGTGAAAGTATTAGGGATGTGAATCGTTTTTCAACGATTAAAATTATCGTCCAATAATGTTTATATCGTCTTAAATCGTTATAGAACACGATACAATAGAAATTCTAACGATTTATCGTTAAAAATCGTTAAATCGTGTTAGTGCGCACTAACGGGAGTTAGTGCGCACTAACTCCCCGTTAGTGCGCACTAACTCGATTTAGTGCGCACTAACTGAAAATGATACAAATAAACACTTTCCAGGTCACTGAAGGTCAGTTAGGAATGAATATGTGTTCCTATTGGCTGGCTGCCCTCTTATCTATTGATATTACCAAGGTTACCACTGAGGTGATGGTTGGGGGGATGGGAAATGGAACTGGAAACTAACGAACACCAACAGAAAATGAAACAAAGTGTTCACACTTCCCAGGTCAGTAAAGGTCACTTAGGAATGAATATGTATGTATGTATTCCTATTGGCTGGCTGTGCTCTTATCTATTGATGTTACCAATATGGTTGGGGGGATGTGAAATGGAAACAGTTGGAAGCTTGACAAAAAAAGTAATGTAATGATCAGCACTCACGTGACTAGAACTTGTTTGTTTATTATTTTTGTTAGCAGGCACCTGAAATGCTAGTGCATGTTGAATTTGCCAATCACTGTGCATTTTAGAAAGGTGGTCCTGGCTGGAACTGTACACAGTTCAAATATATGTAATTGATTGTTGGTAAGTGTATTTTTTAAGTAGCCACACTGGCACCAGTATGTTTACTTTTCCTCCTACTTAACTCACTACCTCAGCTTTGTAAGAAGGGCTTCTCTGCTTGTGTGTTGTTTTTGTTTGGTGTGAGGAGAGCAGAAACATCAGATCTTTATTCAATCTACTACAGTCATCTCTTACAGTGCCCTATCCCTATTAATACCAGGAGTGTTGTGATCTTCCTGCACACAGTGCCCTAACCCTGATACCAGTCTGAGACAGCTCCCTCCCTGCATTACTAGTGAGAGGCTGGCTTCACAGACAGGGGGGAGCTGCCTGACCCTCACTCCTGACTTCCCCCCAAGTCCCAGCTAGTGAATGGTGTGTGGGTGAGGGGGGGGGGGGGGAGGATGGTGAAGTCTGAGACAGCTCCCTCCCTGCATTACTAGTGAGAGGCTGGCTTCACAGACAGGGGGGAGCTGCCTGACCCTCACTCCTGACTTCCCCCATGTCCCAGCTAGTGAATGGTGTGTGGGTGAGGGGGGGGGGGGGGAGGATGGTGAAGTCTGAGACAGCTCCCTCCCTGCATTACTAGTGAGAGGCTGGCTTCGCAGACAGGGGGGAGCTGCCTGACCCTCACTCCTGACTTCCCCCATGTCCCAGCTAGTGAATGGTGTGTGGGTGAGGGGGGGGGGAGGATGGTGAAGTCTGAGACAGCTCCCTCCCTGCATTACTAGTGAGAGGCTGGCTTCACAGACAGGGGGGAGCTGCCTGACCCTCACTCCTGACTTCCCCCATGTCCCAGCTAGTGAATGGTGTGTGGGTGAGGGGGGGGGGGGGAGGATGGTGAAGTCTGAGACAGCTCCCTCCCTGCATTACTAGTGAGAGGCTGGCTTCACAGACAGGGGGGAGCTGCCTGACCCTCACTCCTCCGGGGTATTGTGATCTTCCTGCACACAGTGCCCTATCCCTGATACCAGGGGTGTTGTGATCTTCCTGCATGCAGTGCCCTATCCCTATTAATACCAGGAGTGTTGTGATCTTCCTGCATGCAGTGCCCTATCCCTATTAATACCAGGAGTGTTGTGATCTTCCTGCATGCAGTGCCCTATCCCTGATATCGGGATGTGTGCAAGAAGATCACAACACCCCCGGTATCAGGAATAGGGTACTGTGTGCAGGAAGATCACAACACCCCCAGTATCAGGAATAGGGCACTGTGTGCAGGAAGATCACAACACCCCTGGTATTAGGGATAGGGCACTGTGTGCAGGAAGATCACAACACTCCTGGTATTAATAGGGATAGGGCACTGTGTGCAGGAAGATCACAATACCCCTGGTATCAGGGTTAGGGCACAAGTTCTAGTCACATTGACTGATCACATTACTTGTTTTGTCAAGCTACCAACTGTTTCCATTTCCCATCCCCCATATACTGTCAGTAGGAAACTTGGTAACATGAATAAATAAGAGGGCAGCCAATAGGAATACATATTCATTCCTAAACTGACCTTAACTGACCTGAAAAGTGTCAAATTGTATCATTTTCAGTTAGTGCGCACTAACTCCCAGTTAGTGCGCACTAACTCGAGTTAGTGCGCACTAATCGGAAAAAAACGATTTTTAACGATTTTTTAACTAAAAATCGTGCCTAAGACGATTTTCTTGCCCTGCCACACGATTTCTATCGTTAAGACGATATGGAAAACGATTCACATCCCTAGAAAGTATGTCTAAAGTACAGACAGCTCTCACTGACTACAATTCATCTTGCAATGGGCAATTGCTACTAAATTTGTCTTTAGTCACGGTTTAATTTAATTTTCTGTGCTATTTTGGTCATGTGCTTCAGTTGTCCCCATTGCCATCTTTACTCAGTCTCATGTGGGACCTCTCTGGTGGGATCACTGAGTGATGCTGGTCTCTGATTGCTGTGAAACAGGTTTTATGTAGCGGCTTGTGAAATAAAGGACTGGACTTGTCGTGTAGTAATGAAGCAATATTACATAACCTCCTTTTTTTTCTCATTTCTGAAGGGTTAAGGTACTCACTGTTTCACAACAGCTAACAACTAAGGTTCTCACTATTTTATAACAGCTACCAATTAACCGATACACAATGTCGTGGGAAAGAATTTAGAAGGCAATATTTTATAGCAATAGTATCAACCCTGTCTATATAACTGCTCACAAATAAACATAAACAGGTACACTAAAATAGTGCAGTGCCTCCGTCTATATCGAAGATAAAGTATACAATCAGAGGTCCTATACGCAGTACTATATTCTACAAATAAATCTTTTTTATTAAACACATTCAATATAAATCATCCTCCTCTAATACATAGGAACTCCTAACTAGACAATAATTAATAAAAACCACTCACTCATTCATTACCCCCAATCATACTTTCCACACACATACCATTCTCTAAAAAATACCCCAACATGATTAATATGTCGACAAATATCTTATGAACATTTCACATAATATACAGCGCACTCCCTCTCAGTGTATAAACGCATGGAATATTAAATGTCTATGTATATGTTCAATCACCCCGACGATGATCTCGTTTCGTCCGCCGTAGCAGACTTCCTCAGGGATATGTTCATAAACGCATTAGTTAATCACGTTGAAGTTGAGTATTGCACCTCCCGATCACCATAATAACACCCTAGTTCTTCTCGATGACCCTAACTCCTTAAAGTGCCTTCCCACGCCTAGCAGGAACTCCTAAAACAGTACACAAGTGAAACAATTTGTCAATTCAAAACAAATTCACATTTTGTAACCTTAACTTTCTTGAGTCAGTTGAATCCCCCTCCATACCAAAACATTAGCTGACCACATCTAATAGCGAAAATAGCCAAATATACTCCTTTCACTTCTGTCTCCTTATGTTCTGTTAAAGCTGTTGGTATTCACGGTACTACCGGTCTTCTTCACATATGTCTTCCCTTCATCTCCTGAAATTATATAGTACCATAATATATATTATATATATCCCTCTACCGTGGCTATCGTATTCAAATACCACTATACTCCTTTATCGAAAGCCAACTCTTAAAACACATACCTGCAGCCTTTAACTCACATAACCTTTTACTTAAACCAAACAAGCAAATCTTCTTCTTATATGCCTCTTAGAACCAACATGTTGTCTTCTTCCGTATCGGCACGCTATGCTTAAACGTTCTGCTACCAGGAAGTAGCCGCGTCCTTTTAAAGTATCTCTCAACCAATCAAAGCCGTGCCCCACGAATGCATATTGAATGTCTAAAACTTTATTCAAAAATGTAGGCATTACAATCCACTCCCGACATCCGTGAAACGTCTCTCTATAGTATAGTAGGAATTAAGGAGATCTACACCAATGAAGGGTGCTGATAAGGGGGGTGCGTTAGTCATAATGGGCCACCCTTGATTATGAAGCTGAAGCCTGGTCACAGTTGAATAATACTGATTTTTACAGTAAGATAATAGGGGGATCCAGGGCATGATATCATGACTAATATCATGACTAATATCATGACTAATATCAATCAGATTGTTACCAGAGCAAAGGAACAGAGTGTTATTTCACATAAGGAGGCAAAATATTTATACATCGAGTCTTTACTACTCCATATATATATTTTTGTCCCAAAGATACACAAATCTTTAGTGAAACCCCCTGGACGGCCAATCGTTTCGGGGAGAGGATCCGTGTTTGAGAATGCAGCAAAAATTTATTGATCAAATATTACAAACCTTTGGTAAAGACAATCAAGTCTTATGTCAGAGATACTACAGATTTTATAAGTAGTTCAGGACATGTAAGCAAGATCAAATGGGGGTCTAAGCTGGTTACGGCAGATATCACGGCACTTTATACAAACATACCCCAACAAGAAGCCCTATCTATAATTAACATTTCTCTAAGCAAAACAGGTATAAGAGCATCTAGAAAAGCAGTAATTAGTCAATTAGCAGAAATTATCATTACTCAATTTTATTTTCAATTCAAGGAGCACATGTTTACTCAAATCAAAGGGATTCCGATGGGTTCTCCTCTAGCCCCCTCAGTAGCATGCCTCTATGTAGGGATTTTTGAAGATAAATTTATCTATACTTCTCAATATTTTACACGTATTTCATTTTTTAAAAGATATATCGATGACGTGTTTCTTATTTGGGAAGGCGATGAAGAAGGACTTGTTCAATTCATCCAATATGTAAATTTGTGTGATCCACATTTACAGTTTACCTTTCAATCGAGTGTAGTCCAGTTACCTTTTTGGATATGATGATTACTGTAAAGGATGGTAACATTGGTTTTTTGCTGTGTATATTAAACCCACGGATCGCAATACTACATTGCATTTCCAGAGCTTTCATCCCAAGAAACTAAAGGAAAGTATACCGATTAGTCAGTTTCTTAGGTACAGACGGATTTGCTCGTCTGTACAGGAATACAAAGTTATGGCTAAAAGGTTAATGAAGAAATTTGAAGAAAGAGGTTACCCACATAAATGTATCAGAGGGGCTTACAAACGAGCATTATATGCCAACCGTGATAATTTATTACAGCTTAGCCCCCGTAGTACAGTGATGAGACCAATTTGCACGTTACCTTTTTCCACTAAGGTATATCAAATTAAGAAATGCATATTGAAGCATTGGCAGCTGGTGAGAGCACTACTGGGGTTTGAAGAGCCACCGATTTTTGCCATGAAACGTGGAACCAATATTAGATCGTTGTTATCCAGAAACGGATTTGGTTGCGCCTGTAGCACAATGGGGACAACACAAATGTACAGATGTTCAGTGTGCGAAAATGTTTTGGAAATCCAAACATTTAAGCCAGCTCAATGGAAACAACCCTTTGTATTGAGATGGGAATTTTTCTTGCGATTCAGCTATGGTAATCTATGGGATAGTGTGCCCATGTGGACTCTTATATATCGGTTATACTACACGAAAAATCAGGTTGAGAATTACAGAACATAAAAGTAGATTAAGAACCGTAAAAGAAGGTGCTCCTTTGGTGGCACACTGGATTGAGGCAGGGCACACTGTAGATCAGGTACGTTTTTTTGTGATACAACAATGCAAAATTAAGACTCAGGGAGAAGTTGACACACATTATGCATAAAATTGAACAAAAATACATTTTTCAGTGGAATACTGTACGTCCAAGGGGGTTAAATGACTCATTGGAATGGGAGCATTTTACTAATATACTATGTGAGGTGGTCTTTCAATTTTACTAAACACTTTAGGTAAGCATTGGAGAAATACATGGGTTTTTGATGGCAAGATTATACCTTGAGAATAGATACTTGAGGACATTCTTTGATACGTGATATTTGGAGAATAGGACATTTTCCGAATCATTTATTGTATTGTTTTGAAAGTCCAAGTTTGATAGATGCAGAATTGATGTAGATATCCTTAATTCCTACTATACTATAGAGAGACGTTTCACGGATGTCGGGAGTGGATGTAATGCCTACATTTTTGAATAAAGTTTTTAGACATTCAATATGCATTCGTGGGGCACGGCTTTGATTGGTTGAGAGATACTTTAAAAGGACGCGGCTACTTCCTGTTAGCAGAACGTTTAAGCATAGCGTGCCGATACGGAAGAAGACAAACATGTTGGTTCTAAGAGGCATATAAGAAGAAGATTTGCTTGTTGGTTTATTAAAAGGTATGTGAGTTTAAAGGCTGCAGTATGTGTTTTAAGAGTTGGCTTTCGATAAAGGAGTATAGTGGTATTTGAATACGCAATAGCCACGGGTAGAGGGATATATATAATAGATATTATGGTACTATATAATTTCAGGAGATGAAGGGAAGACATATGTGAAGAAGACCGGTAGTACCGTGAATACCAACAGCTTTTCACAGAACATAAGGAGACCGAAGTGAAAGGAGTATATTTGGCTATTTCGCTATTAGATGTGGTCAGCTATGTTTTTGGTATGGGGGGGATTCAACTGACTCAAGAAAGTTAAGGTTACAAAATGTGAATTTGTTTGAATTGACAAAATTGTTTCACTTGTGTACTGTTTTAGGAGTTCCTGCTAGGCGTGGAAGGCACTTTAAGGAGTAGGGTCACGAGAGAACTAGGGTGATTATTATGGTGATCGCGAGGCTGCAATACTTCAACTTCAACGTGATTAACTATGCGTTTATGAACATATCCCTGAGGAAGTCTGCTACGGCGGACGAAACGAGATCATCGTCGGGTGATTGAACATATACATAGACATTTAATATTCCATGCGTTATACACTGAGAGGGAGTGCGCTGTATATTATGTGAAATGTTCATAAGATATTTGTCGACATATTAATCATGTTGGGGTATTTTTTAGAGAATGGTATGTGTGTGGAAGTATGATTGGGGGTAATGATGAGTGAGTGGTTTTTATTAATTATTGTCTAGTTAGGAGTTCCTATGTATTAGAGGAGGATGATTTATATTGAATGTGTTTAATAAAAAAGATTTATTTGTAGAATATAGTACTGCGTATAGGACTCTGATTGTATACTTTATCACAAATAACATAGACACACATACTTTAATATCAAGAGCCATAGTTTTACTGATACTGTGCATACTTGTGTCAACATCAGTATAAATCCAACAAAACAAGTCCCAAGTTTCCCTCAGTAGTCCATTTGTCACACCCAGCATATTGGGCTGTTCCTAGGTCACTATGACTTGCAGGAACAGATTGGCTAGATGTGTAAATATTGATGTGCATCATGAACTTGAGGCCTACTGCTACACACACAAATTGAGTAAAATGTGCAGGCCTAAAAAGATGCAAACATGGAGTTTGGAGCCAAGATAATTTTGGCAACTTTATATAAGACTATTTTTCATACAGAGGAGAAGAGACAGTGTTTGTTTCTCCATATCAGAAAGTTGTTATCACCTTCAAATGAGAGGAGAACTATGAACATCAGAACTATGAAACATGTCCTTGGTAAAAACTTTGTATCCAACTATGAAATTGGTACTGTTCTAGCACCTGTTTTGCTAACAGACTCTCTGAACTTCATTAACCCATATGAGAATATTCCTATCTGTTAGGATACAGAGAACATCCTTTCCATTCCACTAATCCTGTGTCTATAGGATGTGGTGACACCCAATCAAGATCAATTATGGACCTTACAGAACTGAATATTGAATTAAATTTGTTTTTGAGAGACAAAGGACTCTGAGGTACCCAGTCCATACTTTTTTTTTTCCACGGGGTTTTGCTATGGTTCCTCCTCACGTGAATTACCCAGAGCTCTGCTAAGAGTGCTTTGCTTACTTAACTTTGTTGTAGTAAACCTACAAGCTAAAACTGAGCTTCAGGTACTCAATACAATTTCTCCGAAATATAGAGGCAGCTGTACTTGCCAACATCCCTTGAAAAACTTTGGCAAGCTAGTAAAGTTACCTTTTTTCTGCCATCATATCTCATGGAGACATCTGTGAGATTTTGGGTTTTATCTATCATGCACCATAAGGGGCTTCGCTGTCGCTGGATTACCCCATGGTGTCGAAACAATGAAATGTTATGTTAAATGAGTGACCATGGACTTGTGCAGTACCTTGAAGGGTAAGAACAGTGACAATTACTGTTCAACTGGGCTAGTGTGGCAAATAATTCTAAGTGCAAATTTGGACTTAGAGATAATGCTAATAAGTTTTTATTATCTTTTACCACACTGTCTTGTGCTGTGAAACTATAACTGTAACAAATTAAGCCAAACTAAAGAAAGAAAAAAATACAACATATTAAACTATTTTTACTTATGCCACTAATAAAATTAACATACTACCTCATATATGTGTTTTTAACTGCTCCCTAAAACTAATAATTTGTATCATAAGGTTACCAGAGTAAATTCTGTTAATCAAAGGTAAGATATCCACCAGATATTCCTATAAATGCTGCCATCATCCACTGTACAGGAATTCCACCAGGTGTGACTGCTTCCAATTGCACCAATGATTTCTAGGGTCTCCTACCTGGTCTACTTAAAGCAAAGCAATGTGTATCCACACTGTTCTGGACAAGTAATGGCTTAGGTATCCCACCCCCTATCCTAATTGTGACACATAGAAAGGTCACATATAGATACAATAAATTAGTATATAGTAAGAGAGTTGGTGGGAGGGATGCTTGTCAGTGTAAGGTGTGAAAGAGGGGGATCTTTACTTTCCTTCTCCTTTATTCCTGCAGTGGGACCTCCTCTCCCCAAATGTTTGCACTGCAAAACCACTAACCAGTAATAGAGATTTTCCCACCACATGGTTCAAAAATGCAGTTTTGATTTCCCTTACTTACCATAAAGCCCATCAGGTGAGAAGCAATCTGTAGCAGGGCCTAGTGCTAAGTTATCTTCAGCAGCCAGTATCTAGCCCAGCTGCCACCTCAAGATTAAGGGAACTCTGCTGGTTGAAACAATTACAGCAAAGATGAAATCTGTTGCATGCCCCGTCCACGGTAGGCCCATGACCGGGCCTACTCACCTCAGACACCTAGCTCCCGGTCCTGGCCCATCTTCCCTTGCGGCTGTGTGCAGCCACCTATGCTTCCGAGTTTCCCTTGCCTCCTCGGCCACCTCTGGCTCCACCACGGACCTCCCCAGCTCCTGGCGGGTCTCCCCATGTGTGCCACGGGGAGACGCCGCCATCCAGCATCCTGTTGCTCTCTCGGCACACGCACGTGTGCCTTGCCATCCCTTAAAGTGGCCACGGTGGGAATCCAACCCACAGCCCTGAATGATGAAGTCACCGGGCCCTGCTTTATATAGGTAAGGCCTGCCACTAGTTCCTTGCCTTGGCAACAGGTCTGCACACTTGTCATTTATTTATTTATTTAAAAGTTTTTTTTATTTAAAAGTTTTTATATACCGCGCATTAAGGCATTTACATGTCCATCTAGGCAGTTTATAATCATCCAAGCATAATTTAAAAACAAACTTAGTAAGACAAATAAAACAAATTTGTAAAAGGTTTAGCTTCAAAGTGATACGACCTGAATAGTAATACTGATTATTGTATTTTATAAGCATCGTTGAACAAGTACGTTTTTAACATTTTTTTAAATTCTTCATGGTTAGATATTCATCAAATATATTCAAGGAGGGAGTTCATAATGTCGGACCTGCTATGGAAAAGGTTCTTTTTCTTGTTAAAGCTAGACTGGAAATTCTGACTGATGGGATTTCTAGTAAACATTAGGGATGTGAATCGTTTTAGGACGATTAAAATTATCGTCCGATAATTTTAATATCGTCTTAAACCGTTATGGAACACAATACAATACAGATTCTAACGATTTATCGTTATAAATCGTTAGAATCGTGAGCCGGCACACTAAAACCCCATAAAAACCCACCCCCGACCCTTTAAATTAAATCCCCCACCCTCCCGAACCCCCCCCCAAATAACTTAAATAACCTGCGGGTCCAGCGGCGGTCCGGAACGGCAGCGGTCCGGAACGGGCTCCTTCTCTGAATCTTGTCGTCTTCAGCCGGCGCCATTTCCAAAATGGTGCCGAAAAATGGCGGCGGCCATAGACGAAAAGATTGGACGGCAGGAGGTCCTTCCGGACCCCCGCTGGACTTTTGGCAAGTCTCGTGGGGGTCAGGAGGCCCCCCACAAGCTGGCCAAAAGTTCCTGGAGGTCCAGCGGGGGTCAGGGAGCGATTTCCCGCCGCGAATCGTTTTCGTACGGAAAATGGCGCCGGCAGGAGATCGACTGCAGGAAGGTCGTTCAGCGAGGGTTCCGGCGCCTCGCTGAACGACCTCCTGCAGTCGATCTCCTGCCGGCGCCATTTTCCGTACGAAAACGATTCGCGGCGGGAAATCGCTCCCTGACCCCCGCTGGACCTCCAGGAACTTTTGGCCAGCTTGTGGGGGGCCTCCTGACCCCCACGAGACTTGCCAAAAGTCCAGCGGGGGTCCGGAAGGACCTCCTGCCGTCCAATCTTTTTCGTCTATGGCCGCCGCCATTTTTCGGCGCCATTTTGGAAAATGGCGCCGGCTGAAGATGACAAGATTCAGAGCAGGAGCCCGTTCCGGACCGCTGCCGTTCCGGGACCGCCGCTGGACCCGCAGGTTATTTAAGTTATTTGGGTGGGGGATTTAATTTAAAGGGTCGGGGGTGGGTTTTAGGGGGTTTTAATGTGCCGGTTTTTCGATTTTTCGATTTTTCGATTTTTAACGATTTTTCACGATATTTTACCCCCCCAAACGGCAACAATACGATTCCCTCCCCCTCCCAGCCAAAATCGATCGTTAAGACGATCGAGGACACGATTCACATCCCTAGTAAACATTTGTCCATGGATCTGAGTTGTCTTGAGGGTTTATATATATGCAACATGGAACAAAGCCATACAGAGTTAGGATTGTAGAGTAGGTTATGAATAGTAGACAAGATTTTGTATTTAATAGAGATGTGAATCGTGTCCTCGATCGTCTTAACGATCGATTTCGGCTGGGAGGGGGAGGGAATCGTATCGTTGCCGTTTGGGTGTTTAGAATATCGTGAAAATCGTTAAAATCGTGAACCGGCACACTAAAACCCCCTAAAACCCACCCCCGACCCTTTAAATTAAATCCCCCACCCCCAAATGCCTTAAATTACCCTGGGATCCAGCGGCGGTCCATAGCTAAATCGGGGGAAGGGGGAGGGCAGGAAAACCGGCACACTAAATCCCCCTAAAACCCACCCCCGACCCTTTAAATTAAATCCCCCCCCAAATGCCTTAAAGTACCCTGGGGTCCAGCGGCGGTCCGAAACGGGCTCCTGCTGTTGAAGCGTGTTGTCTTCAGCCGGCGCCATTTTGCAAAATGGCCGCCGCAAAATGGCGGCGGCCATAGACCAACACGATTCGACCGCAGGAGGTCGCTTCCGGACCCCCGCTGGACTTTTTTCAAGTCTTGTGGGGGTCAGGAGGCCCCCCCCAAGCTGGCCAAAATCTCTGGGGGTCCAGCGGGCGTCCGGGAGCGATCTCATGCCGCGAATCGTTTTCCGTACGGATAATGGCGCCGGCAGGAGATCGACTGCAGGAGGTCATTCAGCGAGGGTTCCGGACCTCCGCTGAATGACCTCCTGCAGTCGATCTCCTGCCGGCGCCATTTTCCGTACGGAAAACGATTCGCGGCAGGAGATTGCTCCCGGACGCCCGCTGGACCCCCAGAGACTTTTGGCCAGCTTGGGGGGGCCTCCTGACCCCCACAAGACTTGCCAAAAGTCCAGCGGGGGTCCGGAAGCGACCTCCTGCGGTCGAATCGTGTTGGTCTATGGCCGCTGCCATTTTGCGGTGGCCATTTTGCAAAATGGCGCCTGCTGAAGACAACACGCTTCAACAGCAGAGCCCGTTTCGGACCGCCGCTGGACCCCAGGGTACTTTAAGGCATTTGGGGGGGTTCGGGAGGGGGGGATTTTAATTTAAAGGGTCGGGGGTGGGTTTTAGGGGGATTTAGTGTGCCGGTTTTCGGCCCGTTTCGGACCGCCGCTGGACCCCAGGGTACTTTAAGGCATTTGGGGGGGGGGGGGGATTTAATTTAAAGGGTCGGGGTGGGTTTTAGGGGGATTTAGTGTGCCGGTTTTCCTGCCCTCCCCCTTCCCCCGATTTAGCTATGGACCGCCGCTGGACCCCAGGGTAATTTAAGGCATTTGGGGGGGGGGGTTCGGGAGGGTGGGGGATTTAATTTAAAGGGTCGGGGGTGGGTTTTAGGGGGTTTTAGTGTGCCGGTTTTCCTGCCCTCCCCCTTCCCCCCGATTTACGATTTTTTGACGATAAATCGGGGGAATTGGTATTGTATTGTGGCCCTAACGATTTTTGACGATTTAAAATATATCGGACGATATTTTAAATCGTCAAAAAACGATTCACATCCCTAGTATTTAATGCAATGAGTTATGGGAAGCCAATGAAGGTGTTGCAGTATGGGGGGTGATATGTTCTTTTCGTGGTAAATTAAAAATCATTCTTGCAGTTGCATTTTGGACAAATTATAACAGGTGTAATGTGGATAAAGGTAGTCCTATATATAGTGTGTTACAGTAATCCAAGTTCGATAGTATTAAAGCTTGTGTGACTGTTCGAAAATCAGATGATAGTAATAATGATTTGAGTTTTTTAAGCATATGTAGTTTAAAGAAAGATTTCTTGATGAGGTCTGAAATGTGTTTAGACAGTGATAGTTTTGAATCAATAGTTATCCCTAGGTTTCTTGCATGAGGTTTTATGGGTATACATTGTCCGTCGAATGTGAAAGTTTTGGGAGGTTGGTGAGTGGAATCTGGTACTGTGGATAAATAAATTAATTCCGTTTTTGCTGTATTTAATTTTAATCTGTTGTGAGATAACCAGGTTCTTATTGTTGTTAAGTAAATTTGGAGTAATGAGAACGTTTTAGCCCAGGAGTCAGTGAAAGGTCATATGCTCGTTGCTTGTTCCTGACTTTATTCCTGGTCCCTGTTCCCTATTCCTGACTTCGTTCCTGGTCCCCTCTAATCTTGTTTGGACTGACCTCTGGCTTTGACCCTCGCTCTACTTGACTTCCATACCTTGCCTCGCCCACTGCTGCCCAGATGCCCTTAGTCTCCTGGTGTCTTCCTGGAATTGGCCTTCTCAGGCTCCAACCTACTACTACCCGGGCGCCACTTGTTCTTGCTCCTGGCCCTTCTTGGCGCTCAGGTCTCTGGATCCCTGCCTTGTCCGGATCTGCTGCAGCCCTTCTGTTACCTCTTCAGGTTCATGGCTCACTACCACCTCTCCAACTGGGAGTCATCTGACGGAGGCCCACCTAAGACCAGCCAGCCCCGGCACCCAAGGACTTAACCTGCGAGGAATGCAGGCTGGTATTGGCGAAGCTCCAGTTGGCCTCCGTCTCCTGACCATCCCCACCTCCTGACAGTGGGGACCCGTAGGGCTTGCCCTGCGGGTAGCGTCAACCCCACCTCGGGCCAAGGGTCCACCCTCAACGCAACAAAATCTTAAACAATAACTTTCTTAACTAGCAATAAAAACTGCTGGCTTTTTAAATGATGGAATATTGGAATGAATATAAAATGCCAGATATCAGTATTGAATTAATATTACAAATTATTTCTATTAGAAACCAAGTTTATGTTGCAACTATACAGTTCTTTGAATATATTATCTCTTTGTATGCCTGGCATTTTAATAGGAATTTTAACAGATTTATTTGGGAGAAACACTATTATACAATATGATTTGCCAAAAATAATGTAATGAAAAAGCAGAACTAAATATGATTGGTAACATCTTCAGTAATAGATGGTAATGGGACCTTGGAATTCTTAGTTTTTATGACTCCATGACTTACAATATTACTGTTTTTTGTTAGTGAAACCACAATAACTAAACTAGGAGAGTTATGCTTTACATAAAATATGTGATGGGAGTTCTTTAAATGAGATTTTTCTGAGTAGTTCCCCCCCCCACCCCCAAATACATTTTGCACCTATGATGACATTAGTCCCTTCTTCTCAATTAATCTCCTCTAAATATGTACAACCAGAAAATGAAATCATTCTCTGTTCAGTATGCAAATTATCTCTTAACTTTCATTGCCAAATACTGTTTCTATTAAATCATTTACAATTTCTTAGAGTTTATACATTAAAATTATATTTATTTTTACTATTCTCTTTGATAAATTAAACATAAATGCCATAATTAATGTCTCAGAACTAGAGAGGGAAAATATAAAGGCAATTTTTAAATAAAATACATTTATAGAAAATCAGGCAGATTTTAACAAAATAAGGATTAAACTTGCAAATGTCATGATTTAAGCAGGCATCATTATAAGAATATAAATTTAGGGCTCTCAGTCATTATTGCCCATGTTAACATTCCAGCCAGGATTTCTGAGGTACATTTTTATTCACTGACTGAAGAATGTCTTGTGTCAAAGAGGAAAATTGAAGGAAAGAAGATTAGGGCTTATTAAGAAGTTAATGCTGAGCTAGCGGAGACAAGAGTTCAGAGAAGGGAATCCATATTTCTCCACGACTTTGGGATTTCTGTCATTACTTGCACATGACATTCACTAAGAATGTTTCTAGCAAAGACATGCAATAGCCCTAAGTAGTACTATATCATTGTTCCTTGATGCAGCCAGATGTTAGGGCAACAATCTCACTAGTTTTGGTAGCTTATTTCACTATTACAAAGCTTGGTGATCGAATATGACCAGTAGGAGGGAAAGTATTGGGTGAGGGATAAAGTATGCTCATCTAACCAATAAGGGAGAGAACCAAAGAAGAATACAAAAAAATCTGACTTACATAAGGAACAATTTCCTACAACAGTCAAATTTCTATGATAGGCAGCTGAAATATATTTTTAGCAGTGTAGATTAGGAAAACTGGGCATACTGGATGGGTCAATTAGTCTTCTATCTACCATCTTTTCATTTATTCTGGTTCCCTCTGAAGAGACCCTTAGTCACTCTTTTGACTTTCCCTTTTATTTTATGTTATTATTTTATTCTATTTATGTCTTCCACTTTTCCCCACTCCTTTTTATACATACCTGCTCCCTAACTAAGCCTAGTACAAGAACAACAAATTTTGAATTATACATTTACTAGACTTGTGCACGATGTTTTCGTGAAAGTGTCCAGCCAGGAGTATCGCGGTCCACAATATTCCCAGCAGCCCGTTTCAGTATCCTGGGGGAGGGGGAGGGGGAGAGAGAGAGAGAGCTAGGTTGAGAGAACGTTGCCCAAATCTTTTCTTGGAGTGAGTGTCCTCACTCCGACGGCCAGCAAATCTTCACTAGAGACCACTGTTCTTTCCGTAGGTCTCATGTTGAATGCGAAAGTGGCCCCCAAACCCCTACGCTCATACCTAATCCCCACCTCGAGTTACTAGGTGGCCCTCCCATATGGATACAAATACTTGTCTAGGGCATAGGCATTATAGGAAGGCTCTCTCTCTCTCTCTCTCTCGCTCTCTCTCTCTCTCTCTCTCCTCCCCCCCCCCCCCCCCCAATATGCTGGAGCCTGAAATAGGCTGTCCGGAAATGTCATGCACCGCGATAAACCTTTACTGCCCTCTAGCGCAGTATGTAACGCAAATGAAAGGGTTGTAGCTATTAGCCGCAATAGGAGCCGCGCTAACACTGCGGCTGTTTCGCCGCACACGATAACTGTGTCCCACTTTACATATGCTCCGCCCCAGCTCCGCCCCCCTGAATACCAAATTAGAAATTTACATTCGCAAATCGCGATAACGGCTGTTATCGTGATTTGCGAATTTATCGCGCGCGGTAACTCCTTGGAAAATGAGACTCTTAATTACTATGTAATTTAAATTGTATATTTAGTTTTTCTTCTCATTGACTATTACTTAAAGTTGCTTAAATGTTCATTGTTCCATGTAAGGCCGTCTGGCAAGTTTTTGTTCTTTGTAAACCGGTTTGATTTGCATCTAATGTAGGAAGATAGGTATAAAAAAACAAAAAATAAATAAATAAAATAAATAAATCATCTATTGTTACTCCTTTACCTATTTCACTAATGCCTGCCTAAATAAAGCTTCACCCTTATCAATGTGCTCTATTAGAGGAGAGAGAGCCTATTTAAAAACTTCTGACATTTAATTTTTCTACTAGAAATACAGATTAGTTTTCTGCTTGTGACTTACTTAAAAGGTAATAATGCCAATATAATTCTCTATTTACATATCAACTCCCTTCCAACATATAATGAAAGAAAAAATATAAAATATATTTCACTCAGTAAAGCTCATAGCTACTAGCAATGAAAACTTTAGTAGACAAAACAGTAAACAGATTAGTTTGTGACAATTCCATTGAGACCTAGATAATTCTTTTCAAGTCCATTTCATTAGCCTGCGAAATAAATATTTTAACATTAAAGCCTGATTTAATAAGTTAGGATCTGAACATATCACTGCATAGATATGCTTACTGAACTTTAAATTAATTTCTTTAAAATCCATTGCCAGGAAATTGGAATTGATCCTTAGAGGCCAATGTACTAAAGTGCGGCAAAATTCCTAATGTCAACTTTGCTCACTAAAATCACTAATGAAACATGTTCAGTGGGATAACATGTGGCATAGACCCATTTAATACGCAAAAATTATTTTTTTACAAATAACTATTTTAGCACATATATTTCTTATCTAGTGAGTTTTATTACAATTCCAATGCTAAAAGTAACTGTGATCCAAAATTATATGTAGCAAACTACTATAAACTACGCTCTTGCCCCCATGGGTTTATGTGTTGGAGCCTTACAATGTGGACTGAGCTGCATATGGATCTGAGTGATATGTTTTACACCCTGTCAAAAAAGGGTTTTCAATCCTGCAGAGACTGCAAGCCACCACAGCCAAAGTTAAGGAATATAAAATTAAGTCAAAAACCTCTGTGTGCTCTCCTGAGAATGACAAATGTTCTAAAAGAACCAGCATCCAACACTCACTGTGTTAACAAGTTGAGAGAAGTGCTCTACTGTTTAGCCTGCCCAGAGAACAACACTATATAGCCAGAAGAGGAAGAAGCCAAAGGGATGATGGGAAACCATTTAACGTAGAAAAGGTATAATTTGGCTGGCTCTGTCAGTGTATGAGGGGCGAGGATGGCCAGGAATTGGAGCCAGGAAAAAGTAGAGCATTTGGCAACCCTACAATCAGTTCTTCTCCTGAAGAGCTAATTATCAAGAGGGAGAGACAGAATCTATACTTTGAGGAAATAGAGAGACATATCTATTCTTGCTTCATAGCTGAGCTACATGTAAAATCCCATAAAGGAGCAGAGGAGCCAGGAGTTGAGAGTCTGTGAGACTTCCTTTCCAGAGATATCTTGGCCCAGGAGCACATGGATGGATCACCCTCCTAAGAGAGTGAGTTAAGTAATCTAAACTTTGTACAGAGCATTTTAGCTGAGGAGGGAGAAGGTGTATTTCCTTGCATTTTGGCCCCAAATTCAATATCTCATCTTAATCGCTTTAGTCTTTCAACCAAAATCAAGCATAAACCTTTGCTGACAGGTACTAGGAAAGAAAAACTGATGGATCATGGCCTTTCTGTAAGAGATGGAAACCAGGCCAGCTTTCTATTTAGTACCAAGTAAACCATTTGGGGAAGCTCCCCAGGAGAGAAAGAGACCTTTCACACACTGCAGTGCTCTTCTATTTAGTTTGTCATCTCACCAGCTCCACCATTAAGAGGGACAACTTCAGTTTTATTAATTATTTTTTTTATGCACAATTTTGTGTCTGGGACAGGGTAACATTGGGGTGGATCTGATTCCCACCCCGCCCCCTGTTTTGAGTACTCAGGGGTAAATAATTTCTGAAAGTTGTGTACTTCACTGCCTTTCCTCCCCCCACTCTGTTAGCTTTCTCTTTTTTTTTTTTACTATCCATGAGTAAGTTGTTTGCCCTGGCAATCATGCTATACCCAGTGTTAGTTTTCACAATGCTTGATATAAAATATAAAAAATACAAGTTTATATTATACTTCATTACTGTACTTTTCTCATTTAATGTTCTGGTTGGATTTACTATTTACATAATAAAAGGGTTAATTACTGATTTATTCTGTGTGATGATTTTATCTGGTGCCACAAGTGAGAGGTTGTTTGGGAAGGGCACAGAGTTGTGGTATTCAATTGACTGAGACCCTGTCTCATCCCCCCACTCAGGCTATGAACCCAAAGATAAATCATAATTGTGAATTTAATTCTTTGTGTGGTACTCCAAGCATTGGGGTAATTCATAGTCTGGGTCAAAGGGGGGGGGAGGGGGGTAGGCACAACACAGCAGTTCATTAACAATTATTGCATAGCTAATGCATAGATTGTATAGATTAAACTACATGTACTACTTATTCCAAAAATAATCTGCACATCAGTGTGGTGTAGTTAAAGTTTTTGTGATTAAGGGGGCTATTTTCTCAAAGGTTTATCTTTTATAATTCTCCATAGCAAAAGAACACTCACACTTCGATGTGTTTTTGCATATTGGCCTATTAGGAAGTTAGACAACATTTTCATACAAGGAGGGTGATTTTTTTTAACTCCCTGCATAGTTATAAAGTCTGGTTATATTATGTACACCCAGACTTTACCAAGGATTTTCAAAGTAATCTTATGCGCATAAGTTTGCTTTGAAAATCCTTCCCTGGTTATGCTCGAAATTGTCCACATACAAAGTTACACTTAATCCAAGAAGGGCATAACTTGTGCATGGTAATTTATATGCATACTTTTAAAAATACAAAATGTGCCCTTTGGAACACTTCTTCCCAGTGTGTATAAAAGTACATGTGAAATCAGGTTACATGCATAGTTTACGCACAGTGGGGTACATTTTAAAACATAGCGCGCGCGTACTTTTGTTCGCGCACCAGGCGCGCGCAAGGGGGGGTGCACATTTGTGCAACTTGCGCGCGCCGAGCCCTGCGGACGCTGCCCATTCCCTCCTGCCTCCCCCACCTTCCCCTCCCTTCCCCTATCTAACCCATCCCCCCGGCCCTATCTAAACCCCCCTACCTTTGTCGCAAACGCACGCCGGGCCGGGCTGCCGCGTGCCATGTTCAGGTCCGGGGGCTGATCTGGGGGCCGTGGACACACCCCCAGAATGCCCCTGGGCCGAAACCACGCCCACAGCACTGCCCCCGTATGACGCGCCGACCGTGTCACGCCCCCTGATGACACGCCAAACTCGTCACGACCCCCGACACGCCCACCCCAAGAAAGCCCCGGGACTTACGCGCGTCCCAGGGCTTTGCGCACGCCGGAAAGCCTATTCAAATAGGCTCGGCGCACGCAGGGGGGTTTTTAAAAGGATTACGCGCGTAACCCTTTTAAAATCCGGCCCAGTGGCGTCTGCCCTCTTACTGATTTTCAAACACCACTTACACACACAAAACAAAGATTATTGTCCATAAATTGCTTGGAAAATCAGGCCCTAACTTACTAAACTGAACCATTAGCTGAGAATATATTGAACTTAAAAAGATAAAAATAATGCATTAACATGATTATATCATTAACTCTATGACAGTTTACATGCAAATGAAATTTATGAGTAACAACTGATGTTGTATACAGATATGAATTAAAATCTAGGTATTAAGATGAATTTAGGGTAACAGGGCAGGTTAATAAGTGTTAAAATATGTTTAACATTACAGTTGCAAAATGCATGGCACTAACACATAACGCGGCGTTGGCATTCCGGAAAGTAGCTGAGTTAAAAATATTGTGATTGCTTTAATTTTAACATGCTGCATATTTCAACATGCAAGTAGCATGCTAATGAGTTCTTTACTCATTACCTTGGTATTTAAAACAACAAAATGTAAGGTTAATAAAATGGCTAATCTTATTTGTAGATTTGCTTTGTCTTCACTGCTTAATGAACAGTGGTGTACATCAAGGTAGAAAAATCCTTTCACAAACAATATTATTTCACTGTTCTATTACTCTGGCTTCGGCCGTCATTCAGCTCCTTTTAGGAAATGATGGCTTGTCAATACAATGCAGAAAAAGTGGAAAAGGAAGGTCGAGGGACTGAGGATACAGTGTTCATCTGTCTCATAATTTTTAAAGTCCATAGGTAGTTTTGTACCTATCGTGCTGTATTATTTCTGTAGGTTGTACTTTGCAACCTACCCTGGACTATTGTATAGGAAGTGGTGGGATATGATATGTTTTAAATAAGTCAAGTTTAGTGTTTCTTTTGAAAATTTGAATTAAGCGGGGTACCTGCTGACAAAGGCCCATGGACTCTCTGCAACTCTTTTTCTTCTGTGGGGCAGAGGAAAGAAGGGAAAATAACGGCTGCAGGTTAGAAAAATCCATTCTGTGCATGTCTTTTTATAACCAGTCATTACAGCAAGAGTCCCAAACGGGGGGGGGGTGTCATGTGCCAGGGCCCCTCCTGGAACCCTGAAATCCAAGCCATCTGAGCGACAGGGTCGAACTATATACCTTTGTTTTATTTAAAACGTAGCATGCCACAGAAGCCAAGTTTTCATGAGCTCTCAGAACTTCTCCCAGGAAGATGATGAATGTGACATTTCAAGCAGAAGCTGATCTCTTCAGTCTGAAAATGCCGCACATCTCTGTGAATTATATTCTTCTCTTTATTTACTCTGGTCACTATTGCATTGTGAGCACAAAAGTTGACCAATCTGTTGAACCACTCAACCCAGAGAATACAGCCAATTTGGAACTATTATGAGAAAATTACCTTAATTTAGCTTTCATCAGTTGCAGTCCACTACCTGCTCATCTCTGCTTTCCCAAATGTCAGAATCTGAAAGCACCATCATTCTTTATTATATGGAGGGAAAAAAAAAAAAAAGCAGATCAACCAGGAAGTGTCACTTTTCCTTTAGGCAACTTGCTTTCGCAGAGGAATATAGGCTTGATATAGGATTGAACAAGCTTCATAAATGGCTTTATTTTTTCATGCATGGAAGGTCCATGTAGGCATAATTGATAAATCAGATATTCATGCATGAATGAAAGCAAGACAAGGAAAGCATCATATTGGCTCCTCTCTTATCTTATAAACATTGTCTAATGAACATAATTTACAAGCCATATTCCTGTCTCTCCTGTCCATAATGCCTATAATCCCTTGGGTTGTTTAAATGCTCTGCATATATCCTATCCTGCAAATAGGAGGCGAGCCGGGGAAGTTGCTTTGCCCCCCTGCGTTCTATATTATTTGGCTTCTGTACAGCTACTAGATGGAGGTCTAACTCTTGTTAGGGCATTTAGATACCAATTAGGAGTTTCAGAACACAGATCAACAAGCCCCTTGGTAATTTGTGTTCCACAGAAACAAGGGGCCAAAACTTCATTAGAATACAATTATCTTGTTGCTATGGCAATGGCACTAACTGTCATTTGGGCACATTAATGCAATGGTTCTTTTCTTCCTCTAATGCCCAACAAAGCATATACCTATGCGGATACATTTATGGAATGAAAGCAAAGGTCACCCTGAACAAATCATTAGAAAAGTATAGTGGAGGCAGTAATCTTACACTAGAGAAAGGCACTTATTAAACACCATGAACACTGGGATAAAAAATGATTTCTTTCTATTTCTTTGGGGAAAAAAAAGAGAACATATTTAAGAAGGAATCAGTTTTTAAATGGTCATTTTGGCTTAGCTGAATAATTATCAGCTAGTAAGAAACAACTCTGTGCAGTTTATCTCATGCCTGTTTTCCAAATCGCAAATATTTTGTTAACATTTATTAAACTCGAATAGTGGATAAAAGTGTTTGAATTAGTCTTCTGCCAAATATGTAAGGTTTCTTCAAAACAAGATCTTACAATTATAGATACACGTTTAAAAATAACTCTTCTGTTCATTTTTTAAAATTCTAGACTCAGAGTTCAAATTTCTACAAAAAGATTTATATTGGTATATTCTCCAGAAGAACAGCAATTCCGCATAGTATAACATTATTATCTAGAGGGCAATTTGGATGTTGAAATATTTATTTATTTGTATTTATTTAATTGTTTTCTATACCGACATTCATGATCAGTATCATATCAAGTCGGTTTACAAGGAACAAGGGTTATAACTTTAACAAACCATTTAACAAGAAGCAAAAAGTTACATTAAACAAGGTGAAATGAACTTGGGAGCTGAGGTAGCCGGAAACAAAAGATAGAAGAGGTAAATAAAACTTAACTGTCAGAGGGAAGGGGTGGTGCCTAGCGGTATGTATAGCTAGGTATACCTAAGTGGCATTTTGCATGGTTCGGAAAGTTATGGGAAAGCTTGACGGAAAAGCCAGGTCTTGAGTTTTTTCCGAAATGTTAGGGGGCAGGGTTCCAAGTGCATGTTTCTGTGTGCGCTATTGATTTTGTTTGCATCATTTTTTTGCACAGCACATGAGCCCTGTAAGTTTTTAAATAATTATACTTTAGAGGACTGGTTACTTTGGGGGATGTTTTGTGAAATTTGGTCTGAGAAGTCAATTTCATACATATTTTATCTGAGCTGCTTTGCATCACAAAAGTCCATCAATATCAATTTGAATACAATTTTGCACACAGAAAATTTGCAAATGACACCACACACTAAAACACAAAATAGTATATGTTATCATAAATAATGCACACTATGTTATACTATTTTTATTTCTAAGTGGCTTACAAAAGAACATACCTAATTGGTTAGTGTTTTACCATGTGAAGTCTCAATTGCAGCATTTTCCATGCAATAATATGCTTGCACTGTAAGTAGGCACTTTTACACCACATCCGTTGCAACTAAGTCTCAAACAGAAATTGCCCATTCTGTTTTCCTTTTAAAAATTTGCAGCCACAAAAGGCATGCGACAAAATTGCCCTCATACTTTGCACCTCTTATTTGTGCATTCTTCCAACTGGCAGCAAACTAATGCACAAATTGCACATACATTTGGAATCCAAATGTGTGCATGCTTTTGTTTTCCTCCCATTGCCTAAACATGCCCACCAAAATGCCTCTTTTCACCTGACGGAAAGCATGAATACTTTGGAATCTCATGTGTACTTTTAGCAGGGCAGAGAGAAAGGCAGTTTTCAGAAAGGTGAATTTGAAAATTGGTCCAGTGAATACACAGCTGTTCAGTAGATGTTGTCTATTATCTGGCTTACTCTAGACAAAACTGCGATATGTAAAAATACAAGGACATCTTTTTCATAACCATTTAGACATGTGGGGGTTCTTACCTCTGTGATAAATCTGCATCATATACAATTTATAGAGTCAAATTCTATTCAATCTCAATCTTTCTTTTTCTCTATATTTGTGTTTTGGGCAAAGGGCTTACTACTCATTGTGTACGTGTTATGCAACAGAAGGTCTCATTTGCTAAGCATTTTTCCCATAGACAAAGAATGGGAGAAAAGCCTCAGAAAATATGGCCCTAAGCATGCTGAAGAGTTCCTCTCATTCTGTCTCTTCCAGGAAATCATCACTGCTATGAAACAAAAAGCTTTAAAAATGCTACAAAACTTTGAGGCGATAAGAAACAAATTCCACAGTTGTGACAGCTGTCTATGAAAGAAGATTGCTTAAAGTGAGTAAAATATAATGGAGAGAGTAATTGTACCATAAATAATAGGGCAAATTAATATGCACTAAATTATAGCAATATAGATGTCTCATCACAAACACATTTACACTATAATTGTAAGTAGTACTAATAATATATATAACCAAAGTAAAAGTTACATTATCTGGTAGTTTACCTTCCAGAATGCTCTGTTAAGTGGAATCTTGCCCAGGCAATACCTTTCCTGTGGGAGGAAAACTGACAGAAGGGGAGATGATGTAATATGGAGCAGAGCAACTTTTGTCTGCTCTGCTCTGTCCCTTCCAGCCTCACCCCTCCTTTACTGTTGAATACCAGGGACAGAAGGGAAGGGGAGAATTAATGACAAGAAGAGGAGCAGAGTAGCTCTTGTCTGCGCTGCTCTGCACTCTGTCTACTTCAGCCTCACCATCTCTCCTTTCTTGCACTCTGTTACCTGGAATGGGAGGGGCAGAAGCAGAAAGCGGAGGACTCTCAGGTAACTGGCATATGAGATTAACTGGCACCCCCCTATTCCCCATGGTTGGTAGATAATAGAGATTTTACTCTAATATATGTAGGCAGGTTTCATTTAATTTGGATGTTTTATATTTTTAGTTTTTTCTGAGGTAAATTGCCTGGCAAACCATGTCTGGAACCTGAACTACTCAAAGGTTTCCAGTTCAAAAATATACCATATGATGAACAAACTGAAACTTAGTTATTGGCAAGATGTTAACTTATATCCCTTAATTTCTCCTGACTCTGTATTCTGATTTATAACAGCTCAGTCACACCATCTTCCATTTGCTGACTTATAGAATGTGCACGGAGTAGATGCCTTTTTTCACAAATACTGCTGTGAAATTTGCTCAGTTTTGTCCTTTTATCCATTCTTTCACCAGAGGGTTTAAGGGTGGAAGAGTCCACATAAAGGGGAAAACCGCATGAGGAAATCTTGAGAAGATGAAGCAAAATCATTGAAGAAATCCTGTGAGAATTATGCAAACTCAACAGAGGATTTAGTACATGCTTTCAAGGATGTGTAAATACTAAAGTTTTGATTTTGTGAATGGATCAATCTGCAATTTTCATTTTTATGCCTCCTTACTGATGTAATTGTTTGGGGTTGATTTTCCAAAGGATTTACAGTACATGAATACAACCTGATTTTATTCAATTAGATGGACTTTTGAACATAAACCAGGGGCCTACTTGCACAAAATCCAATTTCAAGCACACTTTTCTGAATGACCAGAAGAGGAATTATGGGAGTGGGTGGGGGCTACAGTATTGGGAAGAGAAAAGGACCTATGCACATACTTCCAATTTATTTTATTTTTATTTATTTATTATTTTTATGTACCGACATAGGCATAAGTATGTGTATATAGGGGATAACCCATGAAGTTTCAAAGCAGACTTATGCGCATATGTCAATATTGAACATTTGGCTAAAGTATGCAGATAACAAAGTACTAAGCGCAAAGAGACTTTATCCCTAGCAGGCTGTCTCCAGATTATCCTAACTATGCCCGGAGCCATTCTACTATGCACAGTTATGTCTAATAAATCTCTTAGGTTTCCCGTGGAGCTTCTTTCCCATTAGGCTATACTTTTGGTCACAAAATAAAATAAATTCAGATATGCTGGCTATGCACTCAAGCTTTATTTGTATTTTGAAAATGTTTTTTTCATGGCTAAAACAATTGGTCACATACAGTTAACATTCAAGGGATTAAAAAGCCAATTGTGAACTACAACTTTTGGAAAAAAAAATCATAAACTAAATCATGTGATTTAAATAAGTCTGTGCAAAATGTGGTGAGCCTATCAGATGCATGGACTTTTTAAAGAAAGCATTGTGACATAATGAGAGTAAATAATGAGTAACAAAGTAGACAAAGGGGACCCATTCACCAGGGAAATTTTCCTTATTAAGCTGTTGGCAGGTTGGCACAGTTTAACAGTGTACAAGCTGTGCATTTCTCTTCTTGCCAAGTGTTCTTTTATATTCTCCCTAGTATTTTTTTTTACAGCTTTTCTTTTAAAGATGATACAGTGTTTGTTTTTGTTTTGTTTTGTTCCTGTGATTTAAAAATTTAGGAAACATTTTTTGACAATGCATCCTCATGCAATCCAACAATTTCATTGTCAAATATTCACCTTTTTACCTTGTGACATTTAAACAAAACAAAGGTATTCAGTTAGCTTGTGGATTCTGTGCTCACGGTTGTTCCATAGATTTATGAATGTGCATGATAAAAGGTAAAGTCACAACAATCAGTTGTGTCATAGCAGTGTTTCCCAACCAATGCATCATGACGCTCTGGTGTGTCTCCAGACCTCATCAGATGTGCCATGGAAAAACCACTTGGGCTCTGTTCTCAGCCACTTGCAGCAACAAGAGATATCAGCAATAGCTCTTGAACTGATAGGAGCTCATTTCTGAGAACATGCGTAATCTAGAGATGTGAATCGTGTGCCCAATCGTTTTAACAATCAGGTTCGGATGGAGGGAGAAAAAAATCGGATCGTTAGAGATGTGAATTGGAATCAGTTCCGATTCCAATTCACATCGTTAATTTTTTAGTGAGGCCTGAGCAGATAAAAAAAAAAACCCCACCCCGACCCTTTACAAATGACCCCTTTGCTCTCCCACCCTCCCGAAACCCCCCCAAAATGTTAAATTACCTGGTGGTCCAGTGGGGGGGGGGGGGGGCGCGATCTCCCGCTCTCGGGCCATCGGCGCCATTTTGGCTACCACTGATAAAAATGGCGCCGATGGCCCGATAAAAAAACAACCTACCCCGACCCTTTACAAATTACCCCTTTGCTTCTCCCACCCTCCTGACTCCCCAAAAAACCTTTTACATGTACCTGGTGGTCTAGCGGGTGGTCCTGGAGCCATCCCTTCAATCATACCCTCGGTGCCGGTGCTGCTGGACAGGAAGCCCTGTGACAAAGTGAGGGCAAAGGCGATCGGCGCCATTTTGAAACCAGTCCAGCAGCACCGGCACCGAGGGTATGATTGTAGGGATGGCTCCAGGACACCCCGCTAGACCACCAGGTACATGTAAAAGGTTTTTTGGGGAGTCAGGAGGGTGGGAGAAGCAAAGGGGTAATTTGTAAAGGGTCGGGGTGGGTTTTTTTTTTTATCGGGCCATCGGCGCCATTTTTAGCAGTGGTAGCCAAAATGGTGCCGATGGCCCGAGAGCGAGAGATCGCGCCGCCCCCCCCCCCCCCCCCACTGGACCACCAGGTAATTTAACATTTTGGGGGGGTTCGGGAGGGTGGGGGAGGGTAAAGGATTGGTTTTAAAGGGTCGGGGTGGGTTTAAGGGTTGTTTTGGTGTGCCAGTCTTCCCGCCCTCCCCCCAAATAATTCCCGTACTCGATTTAATGATTTTTCACGATAAATCGAGGGAATTCCTATTGTATCGAGTCCCTTACCGATTAATGACGATTTTAAAATTATCGGACAATAATTTAAATCGTTAAAAAATGATTCACATCCCTAGCGTAATCATGCATGCCTTTTCTTCCTAGGCACAGCAGAAGCCCTGGGAGTGTGGTAATTAATGGGCAGCATGCAGGGCATGGATAGCTGGGACCCAGTTTGTGCAGAACACAAAATGCACATAGCACCTTCTCAGCTTCCCTATCTTTGAGTCCTTCCAATCTCTGTCTTACTCCCAGGCTAAGTGAGATGGGGAGAGTGAGCACTGGATGTGACCCACTGAGTGTCGGGAACAGCAACAGTGAAGGAGCTCTGGTAGCCACATAAGGCAGTCAAGATAACTGAGATGGCTGCCTACATCACTGACTCGTTTCTTCTCCTGTGGGCAGGGACGGCTCAAGGCAATCTGCTGCCTGAGGTGAAGGATGAAATGACGCTCCCCCTCCCAAAGTGCAAGGCAACAAAAGAGTAGGGGGAGTAAGGGTTTCCCCCTTTGAGTGCCCCTTTTGTGATCTGTAATGCTGGGGAAGGTTGTGAAGAGGTCAGGGTTCTCAGAGGAGAGGCAGTGTCAGTGATAATATTTCCAGAAGCTTAGCAATCCTGCCACATTCCTGGTAACCCCATCATCTGCCTCCGATTTTTCCCCAGCATATGCCCCCTGGGGATGTGGGAGACTGGTGAATGGTTGGAGTCTCTGCGCATGGTGGAAAATCCATGGACCGTGTGCACATGCGCACCAGATTTTATAATCCACACGCATATGTGCAAGTGGCAAACGCAAGGGGGGGAGACTTTGGCAATTTCCACGCGGCGATGCATCCCGGCCTTCCCCAGTTCCCTCCCAGTCTGCTCTGATTAAGGAGCCGACTGGAAGGGAACTTCCCTACCCCCCCTACCTAACTCTTTCCCCCTTCCCCTCTCCTCCCCACCCCTAAACTCTAACGTTTCCTTTTTTTCCCGTTGTTATGCTCGGGAGCTGAAGTAAGTTGCGCACCCCGGCAGCCCGTTCTTCGGGACAGCGGACAATGGCACTGTCCCCACCCATCTCCCCGCCCAGAACACGACCCCAGACTCGCCCTTGAAAGAGGCCTGGCACTTATTCACCTTACGGTGTTTACATGCGTGGCCGGGCCACTTCAAAAATTCGCCCGGCGCGCGCAAGGCCTGGCCAGGCGCATAAATCCGGGCAGTTGAAAATTTACCCGTTAGGGCCTGTGCAAGGCTTTTAGATGTCCTAGGTGAACCTTACAGCTTTTTGTCCCTCTTTCCCTCACCTTCCACACAATTAAAAATTATGCATTTATTTTCTATTTTTAAATTTCTTATTAACCATGTCCCCCAACCTAAAAAGGAAGAATTTATATGGAAAAAAGACATTCAAAGTACAATTTTCTAAGGTAAAAATGTCACTTCCAGGAACATATCTTTCATATTTACATGCACTGCAAAAAGACACTTAGATCCCATATGGTATTAGGCATATCATAAAGTCGTGAAAAAAACTGAACAATATAATTTACATTATAGTGAACCTTCCATATTATAACCGCCAATACTCAAACAGTAACAACCCTACCTATGAAAAAGCCATACTGGAAATATTACACCAAACCTTAATCACCAATACACTTTCTATTAGGAAAACAGAACAAAGCAGGCTGTTGGAAATCCCTTCACAGAAACTATATCCTAGCAGAATACCTAACCTTAATCACTAATGCAGAACACAGATAGAGCCTCACCAAAAACAGAATAGAGAGACCATAAAGTATAAATGGAAATGTTCAGACAAAAATTGAACTGGTAATTGCCAGCATCTGTATGCAGTGCAAATTTATGAAATAAAATCAGACAATATAAACCATCAATCATACTAATAAAAAGAGAATCAAATCAGCTGATGAATAGTGCATCATCCAGTAATTAAAAACTCATACAAAAAAAGTTAAAAAATACCAAATACCAATAAAATATTTCAAAACTGCATACATATTACAACCAATAATTAAAACTAATAATGATTTTTTAAAAAATCTCCCTCTCTCCATACCTGGGTACTTGAGAATTCCAGTGTCACTGAGATTGTCATAGATTGGAGAAGGGTGCACAAACTAATCTCATTCTCTCGTACACACTCATATACACACCACTGGCACACACACACTCACAGAAGCAGTCACTCTCAAACACACAAGCACTCTCTTTAGGGTTGTCAACTGGCTCCAGATTTTCAGAACAGGTGATCCAGTCCTGGATTTACCCCCATTGCATGCTGGGACAATCTGATTTCCCTATTGCGTTTCCTACGAAAAGCAAGTCTATACCTGCATGCAGGTGCGTAAAACCAGGATTGGATCAATCTCTCCTGAAAATCTGGAGTCAGTTGACAACCCTCACATAGTCTGTCACACACACAGGCAGTAACACACACACACAAATTCTCTTGTGCTCTCTTCATTAGCTACGTGCAAAAGGGAAAATCCTGTCAGCTCTGCCGGGCCTCTTCTTCTGCAGTGTGTGTGTTGGGGGGGGGTTAGCTATTGCTGGTGAGGTGAGAAGTGGGAACCCTGCTAGCATATCATTGCTCCGTGCTACACTCTCTCATACACACACAGATGCAGCCTCACTTACACATGCACTCTCTTTCAGACAGGCACTCTCTCTCTCACACATATACATACCCATGCATGTGCAGGCAGTCTTTTTCTCACACATTGGCACTTTATCATATACAGATGAATTTTAATAACTCGATGCATGTCAAAACAAGATATGTGCACAATTTGGGCTGGCACATGCTGAGAAGATTTTTAAAACCGCCCGAGTATGCACGTATCTCCCACTATGTGCACAAAGAAAAATTTCCAAAAGGGGGTGGGATATGGGCGTGGTTTGGGTAGGACATGGGTGTTCCTGATTATAACTTGCAATTGATAAAAAAAATACTTATGTGCATAGGAGCATGCTGGAGTCCCTTGTGGTGTAACATTACTTCTCCTTTTCATCACTTATAAGTAGGGATGTGCATCATTTTTTTTGACAAATTAAATATCTTATGATATTTCTTAATTCGTCATGTACCAGGAAACCGATAAAACGATCGCACTTTCCCCAAATTTTCGTAAAAAAAAATTTCCAGCTTAGTGCATGCTAATGGGAGTTAGCGTGCAGTAAGCCAAAAATTATTTTTCATGAAAAAAAAAATGCTGATGCGCGGGAATACGAGATTTTCCCACGGCCATACGAAACCAAAAGCAGAAACGATCGGCCATACAATTCACATCTCTACTTATATGGTCTAAAATTATTTAATGATGTCAATTTTACAATGAATACTTTGAATGTGTCTGTAACACCACACCCCTAACCCCAATCCTCCTCTGAAAAATTCATCCCAAATCAAAATGCCCCTTTATAATGGTCCATATATAGAGTACCAGACTGAGCCTTATAAAGAGTCTCTCTCTCTCTCTCTCTCTCTCAAGCATGCATAAGATATGTGTGTAAAGCTGCAGACATTGTCATGTGAAGAGTATTTTATAACCTACACATATAGGTTATAAAATAGTGCGTATCTTTACACGCATTTATCAATGCACGTGGAGTTCTTTTAAAATCTACCTGTTACCATTTACTTTCCCAGGAGGATATTCAGCTGGTAGTGCTTACCATGCAAGAAGCTAAGTTATCAGTACCTGCCTTATGGAATAGGCTACCCAAAGAGTTCCGAGTTATGATGGAGTATCTTGGTTTTCATAAACTTTTGCAAACCAAGCTTTTCAGCCAAGCCTTTACATCCTAAGAGTTCTCAGAGGAGCGTGGGTCAAATATATGTTTTTGATGAGGGCAGGATTAATGTATTAGAATCTGCTATTAATTCACAGAATTTATGCCGTGATAATATTGAAAATCTTTTTTTTAAAAAGGAATAGACTTTTGAACATAGTGTCAATGGATTTGGGGTGGTGGAGTATAAGTCAGTGGCAATAACTGGAGGGCATATATTAGTTGTATGGGCTGTAAATTTGTTTTTGACCATTATCTTGTTATTATATATATGTTCTAGAATTTTATAATAGGTGGAAGAAATGCTTCTATTGGTGGGTTTTGAAAGAGTACCCTTGTATACCTTATTTTGAACACTTAGCTCAAGGAGGAAAACACCACACATTTTTAAATGAATTTATGAATACATTTATTTTAGAGAATAAGTATTTGTGGCTAACTGGCTATGCCTATTGGCAGATTAAAGGGCATTAAAGGGGTATCTATAGAAGCTCCTCTTGTGCATTCTAAATATATTTTTAAATATGTAAGACTTTTGAATGAATATTTCATGAATATCTCCTTTTAAGACAGTTACTATTCTGCAAAAGCTAAAAATTCCCTGCTATTCATCCTTTGGAGGTCAATATTAATCTGAATGAATTGAGCTCCTTAAGTGGATGTGCCTTCTGTCCTTGCCAGAAAGTACCATTTATTTTACCCTCACATTGGGATCTCATATTATAGTCACTAGTGTAGGTCTAGAATTTTAAAGTGGATGTTTTCCTTTCAGATGATATTGAATTACATATTTCTGTTATGTAAATAACTTGCTAATTGTCCTTATTGCTAATGCAATTTAAATATTACTAGACAATTACTAACTTATAGCAAGTATTAATAAGATCTTTAGTTGGACCATCTTTTCATCCAGAAGTGAATGTGCCATATAAATGTACTGACACATGGATTTAACAGTCAACTCACAGAGGATTGTGACATTATAAAGTATAGATTAATGACTTCACCTTCTGAAGCTATCAAGAGAAGAATTTTTAATGGAGCAAATTTATATTCCTAACAAATATATGAATGTAAATTATAATTTAGAAAGTGGAGAGAGTGGAAAGTTACAAGCAAACTGATTTTTGCTTAAATATGTTCTATTTTTATTTGTGACCAGTGTGAAATCTCTGCTTTAAGGGATATCCAGTTTGCCAGAACTTCAATCTCTAGTAAACAATTCACAGCACCTCTGCTAATTGGTACTTATACTCTGCAGGACTGTACTTGACAATTACACAACAGGGGTTACACAAACCCTTACCAACAGACAGCAAAACTGCAGACAAAGAGCTTAGACCTAATGTAGCATAGAGTACCTGCCATTTTCTGTGTCATTTCTAAAAGTTGCCCTTTAACAACTTCTTTTCACCATAGGTGACAGAACTTGGTAATTTAAATGTAGGTTCTAGACATCTATTTTTCTTATCCTTCTGCCATGCATCTATTCTAAGATGCCTTGCTCTTAAGACTAAATTGCAAGCCACAGTATCTTTTTCCCTCCTGAAAAATCAGCAAAGAAGGAGAGGTAAACAGCAATCATAGGGACCAATTCACTTAAAGTTGATAACAGTTATCATGCATGCTAAACCAGTTAAGCATGCATAATAAATACTGTTTTATTCACTTTAAGAGTTAATGTGAACAATAAGATACCTGCTAACACTTGAAAAACCCAACAGTAAATCACAGTGTTCCAATGCATGCTAATGTGCATACTAAAATGCAAATGAAGTCATAATGAACTCCCACAAATTATCACCCTATTCACTAAGTGATGCACTAATTAGCAACTCTACATTACAGCCAAAAAAGTATCACTCACTCTGTACCACAAAGTAGCATTGATTGCACATGCTGCAAAAGCTAACTGCTGGATGAAGGCAACTTGTAGGAGGAAATTGGGGTGTTCGGCCATGGTTGTAGATTAGTGCTACAGCAAGCAAAGAGAAGAGACAAACAGAGAGCAGAGAAGCAGGAGGAGAAACATAGAAACATGGAAACCTAACAGCAGAAAAAAATCTATGCAGTCTATCTAGTCTGTTCATCTCTGCAATCCCTACCAAGTCTTCAGAGATTTGTTGTGTTTGTCCCATGCTTTCTTGAATTCAGATACTGTCCTTGTCACCACCACCTCCATTGGGAGGCTGTTCTATGTGTCCATCACCCTCGATATAAAGACAATTAGATAACTCCTAAGCCTACCCCCTTTCATCCTCATCCTATGACCACTCATTCCAGAGCCTTCTTTCCATTGAAAGAGGCCTGCCTCCTGTACATGTCTCTTATGATATCTCACTTACCCCGCCTTTACTTTAGGGCACACATGTTTAGATCCTAAATATTTCCCCATATGTTTTACAATAAAGTCCACTGACCATTTTAAGTAGCCACCCTCTGGACTGACTATCCAGTTAATATCCTTTTGAAGGTTGATCTCCAGAATTGTTCACCACAATCCAAATGAGGTCTCACCAGGAACTTATTCAGGGGCAATATCACCTCTTTTTCCTGACCACCATTTCTTTCCCTATGTACCGAAGTATTTTTCTGGTTTTTGCTATTCACTTTTGCACCTGTTTGGCCTCCTTGAGATCATTGGATACTATCATAGAAGAATTTCACCCCTATACTGTACCAATCCCTTAGGATTTTATGCCCAAATACATGACTTTGCATTTTTTAATATTAAATAGTAGCTTCAAGGCTCTAGTTCAGTGGTTCTCAACCCTGTCCTGGGAACCCCCCAGCCAGTCGGGTTTTCATGATATCCACAATGAATATGCATAAGAGAAAATTTGCATGTTATGGAGGCAGTGCATGCAGATTTTCTCTCATGCATATTCATTGTGGATATCATGAAAACCCGACTGGCTGGGGGGTCCCAGGACAGGGTTGAGAACCACTGCTCTAGTCTATTCCTTAGGTTTCAGTAGATCATTCCTCATATTTTTCACATCTTTCTGGCTGCCTACACTGTTGCAGATTTTGATGTACTCTCCAAAAAAAAGCAATTCTTTCTTGATAGCCCTTACACAATATTGCTTCTGAAAATGTGAAACATAAGCCATCCAAGGACCATCACTAGTAATGTCCCTTTTTTTTTTTTTTTTTAAAGTGAACACCATTTTCCATTGTCCTTTCTATCACTTCCCACCAAACCAATTTCTATTCCAGTCAGTCACTTTAGGTAAAGGAGACACAAGGAGAAGGAGAAATCTGGGGAGTGAGAGAAAGAAAGACGAGGAAAGCAAGAAAGCAACTACATCTCTGGGTTTTCTGGTCCAGGACATCTATCTCCTTGAATGCCAGTACTGGCTACATACTTTGTATTCACCATTCTAACTCTAGGTCATTTGCAGTAGAAGGAGTCTATTGCATATTCTCTTTCTAGCATGACCTGTTCTTCCTGTCAGGTATGACCTCTCCTCTTCTGCTTCTCCTCACATCAGCATTTGACTTCCTAACTGCACTCTCTGAAGTTATACTCTTAGGGGTGAATTTTCAGAGTTACGCGCATAGGGGTAGATTTTAAAAGAAGCGCGATCAGCCTACTTTTGCTTGCGCATCAGACTCAAGCAAAAGTACGCTGGATTTTAGTAGATACGCGCGGAGCCGCGCGTATCCACTAAAATCCTGGATCGGCGCGCGCAAGACTATCTATTTTGTATAGCCTGCGCGCGCCGAGCCGCGCTGCCTCCCCCCGTTCCCTCCAAGGCCGCTCCGATTTCGGAGCGGCCTTGGAGGGAACGGGGGGAGGCAGCTGCACCTTTCAGTTTTTTTCTAACTATTTTCCTCATTTTATCAAAGTTTCTCTTTGAAACTTTGAAGTGTGAAGGCTGAGTAACATCTATGGGAGTAGCAAGAGGAAATCAGGATGCCTCACAAGCAATGCTCTGTATCAAAAAAGGCTTGTAGGGATGTGCATTCGTTTTTGACGAATTAGGAAATTCTTACAATATTTCCTAATACATCATGGATAGGTAAAACCAAAAAAATGATTGCAGTTTCCCCAAAAATTGATCCACCATGAAATAAAGAAAACAAACAGCGGGAAATACGAAATTTAACGCGGTTTTACAAAAACGATGCCCGAAACAATTACTGGTATGATACACATCTCTAAAGGCTTGCTTGTCATCCCTGCCATCAAATTTACTCACATGGCTCAATGCCATAACTGAATGTTTTCCATTGCAGGCTTTAAGTTGTGGAATGAGCTCCTGGACTTTCTGAAGGATGAGAAGGAAAGTTTTGAAAACCCTTCTGTTTCTATTAGCCTTTCCTCCCTAGCTCCTGCTAGGGAGGAAAGGCTAATAGAAATATGTTGGTTTTATTTTGATTTTTGTTTTAACTGTAATTGTTGTATTATATATGTCTATTGGTTATTAGAGATGTGCTTCGGGTTGCTTTATGATGTTGGGCTTCGTTTTGGCCTCCCCCCCCCCCCCCCCCCAGGAATTTCATTTTTCCCACGGTTAAGGGTTTTGTTTTTTTTCAGGGGCCCCAATTTTCGGGTAAGTGTGTGCTAACAGGAGTTAGCACGCACTAACTCTGCCACGTTAGTGTGCACTGTGGATCACCAGACTGCAAATTTAACAATTAAATAAATAAATAAATAGACTTATTGTTGATATTGGCAGTAGCTGAAATTCCACCAACCTGATGCGGCAGAGATCACATCATAATCTGTGTCAAGAAATAGGGATAGATGTGAATGCTCCCTGAGGCATCTTGATTGGGTAGTCGAGAAGCAGCTGGTTAAAATCTTGAAGGCCTTCAAGAATGCCACAGAGGACTTGAAGACTAAATGTACCTCCTTGGGTGACGTCAACCCTATATTACATTTTCTGGAGGAAAAGTTGGAAAGTATCCATCAAGATGAAAGAATGGAAGCAGAAGTGTTGCAGTGCAGCAGCAGGTGCAGGAGAGACTAAAACCTCTGACTGAAAACAATGTGTACAATCTTGCTATACTACTTAATCCCCATATACATGTAAATGCTATCCCTAACCACTTGTGCCTATCTGAATGCCTCTGTGTGGAACATGTAAAGGTAAATATGGAATTACATTTACACATACACCCTTCCTCCCCTGGGCAATTTTCTAAAGTCTATGTAAGTGCAGAGAACTCCATTTTCTGTACAGAAATGCCTTTGAGAATTCAGCCCTATGATAATGATATGCAGAGTGCATGTTCACAAAAAATTTGTGACCAAATATTTTAAAGCGCACACTGAGAAGACAAATTTCAAAACTATTTATTTACTCAGTTAACATGGCTTTCCTAAAAATGTCTCTGGTATTCATAGACAGGTAAAAAAGAGGTGCCCCTAAGAGCATGTTTAGGTCACGGGAGTTGCACAGCAAATGCACATTCTATTTTCAATTTTGCATAAATAGGAGGTGCAAAGTTCATGGACAATGTTAGGACTATTTACATTGTGACTGCTAATTTTCCAAAGAAACAATGCAGTTAAATTTCCTTTGAAAATTTGCTGCAGTATTCATGAACTAAAAGTGCCCCATAAAAGTATATAGAGAGGTCAATTTTCAAATGGCCTATGTGGTTATAATGTAGGGAGGTACTTTTAGCAAACACTTTGTGCTAATTTTCAAAGTGAAACTGCCTAGGTAAACCTCGTGTTAAAAGCATTCACTTACTTTGTACCTTCTATTGTGTGGAGGTGGCCAAGAGGGGTAAAATAATATGGGATAGATTTTCAAAGGGTCATGCACGTAAATCCATGGGTTGCGCTTAAGTCCTGGGCCCTCGGGAAAGGGGCAGAGAGAGGGTGGGGCAGGGCAATCTGGGGGGGACTAGAGGCCCCTGGCACAGCGGCCATTTGCTGCTGAGCTGGGGGATCGTGTGCCAGCAGGGTGCCGGTGCGCGCAACCTGCGCCTGCTCCAAGGCAGACGCAAAAGGGGAAATAAAGATTTTTTTTTTTTGGGGGGGGGGGGGGGGGGCTAGGTTAGGGCTAGGAAGTGGGTAGGTTAGGGGAAGGGAGGTTAGTGTAGGGGGTTGGGAAGTTCCATCCCAGTCCGCTCCAATTTTGAGGAAAGCTGCGGGCGTCGGTGCGTGCAGGATGCACAAGTGTGCACCCCCTTGAGCACGCCGACCTCTGAATTTATAACAGGTGTGCACCTGCGTGCATATATTATAAAACTGGGCATCCATGTGTGCACGCGTGCATCTCTGAAAATCTACCCCTATGTATACATTTGAAAATTTCAAATATATCAGTTATTTTCCTGTCAGCCTTTACACATCTCTGGGAATGCCTCCTCATAATTCAGTTAGAAGTATCCATGCCGTGAAACTACACCTTTACTTTCAGCTGGGCTGAAGAGGGCAATTGTCAAACTGGGCAACCTAGATTTATTATTGTTTTAATATGTCTAGATTGCTTTGAAAATCAACTTCCTACTGTACATGCTAATAAAAGTTTCACATCATGCCATCTATCAGGGCTTCCAAACCTGTCCTGGAGACCCCACAGTTTTCAGGATATCCATAATGAATATGCATGAGATAAATTTGCATTCACTGAGTCACCATGATTTGCAAATTTAGCTCAAGCGTATTCATTGCGGATATCCTGAAAACCTAACAGGTTTTGGAAACCCTACCATATTTTGTCTTGAACTATTTTGCACATGAGCAGTTCTGATTTTCCTTCAACTAAACCCCATCTCTTTCAAATTACATAAATAGTAAATAAACAACTGCTTACATTGCCAAGGTTGTAAGCAGGTAGGGGAGAGCAATTAGACTCAATGTAGAGAAAAAGTTTGGTGTGCTGTGTTTTGTGCTTTTTGTTTCATCTATGGCTTCCCTTGTTGTTGTTTGTTCTTTGTCTTCTGCTGTTTGTCAGCATATGTCTGTTGATTTGAGCCAGCATTGTTTGCCTCAAATTTTTATGGTTTGTGTGTTAGGGTTTGCAACATAGAAGTGACAGTAAAGAGTTTGGAACATGGAAGTAAGCGAGATACAGTGTGGAACATGGGTGTTCTGAGAGGATAACTTTCAAACCAATGTGCATGGCCCCATATATGCACATGTATTTCCATGTGCAGATCTACTACAGTATTTTATAATTTGTGCATATCAGATACATGCAGATTATAAAATATGCCTATGTATGCTTATGCACAAATACCTACAATGTATTGGACACAAATACTTTTCTACCTATTTTAGAAACATCCACATGTATATTTTACGTGTGAAAAAAATATGCCTTCCTTGCATAAAAACCCAAGTTATTTGCCTAAGTTAGTCTATTTCAAAATATGTGCATGTTATTGAAATTACCAGCTTTCTGATTCCTCCATCAGTTCGCCCAGTCTTTTTCCAGGTCATGAAGACCCTTCTAGTTTTTCAGCCTCAACTATCCTCAATTTACTCAGACCCCCCACCCAGCCAGTAATTGACAACATACCCATCTGATATGAATTGTGTGAGATAATTAATAGGTGTACATTTGTTTGAGTAAGTTACCACATTTACTTGCATAAGTCCCTTATAAAATAGCAACTTACTCATGTAACTCATGGCCCCATCCCAGAATGCTTCTAGAATATCACTTTTTATATACATGTAGATGTGTGTGCAAAAGCAGAAATACTTGCATATGTTTCATGTTTATAAAACAGCAAGTACATGAATGTAAGCTATTTACATGTGTATATGCTATTTTTTATGGGGCGGATTTTCAGAGCCCTGCTCGCGTAAATCCGCCCAAAACCGGGCGGATTTACGCGAGCAGGGCCCTGCGCGCCGGGAAGCCTATTTTACATAGGCCTCCCGGCGCGCGCAGAGCCCCGGGACTCGCGTAAGTCCCGGGGTTCTCGGAGGGGGGCGTGTCGGGGGGCGGGCCCGGTCATCGCGGCGTTCCGGGGGCGTGTCGGCAGCGTTTTGGGGGCGGGTACGGGGGCGTGGCTACGGCCCGGGGGCGTGGCCGCGCCCTCCGTACCCGCCCCCAGGTCGCGGCCCGGCGCGCAGCAGGCCCGCTGGCGCGCGGGGATTTACGTCTCCCTCCGGGAGGCGTAAATCCCCCGACAAAGGTAAGGGGGGGGTGTAGACAGGGCCGGGTGGGTGGGTTAGGTAGGGGAAGGGAGGGTCCGGAACCCCCGCTGAACGACCTCCTGCAGTCGATCTCCTGCCGGCGCCATTTTCCGTACGAAAACGATTCGCGGCAAGAAATCGCTCCCGGAACCCTGCTGGACTCCCAGGAAACTTTTGGCCAGCTTGGGGGGGCCTCCTGACCCCCACAAGACTTGCCAAAAGTCCAGCGGGGGTCCGGAACGACCTCCTCCGTCGAATCGATTTTGTCTATGGCCGCCGCCATTTTGCGGTGGCCATTTTGAAAAATGGCGCCGGCTGAAGACAACACGATTCTATTGAGGGGACCGTTCCGGACCGCCGCCGTTCTGGACCACCGCCGGATCCCCAGGTAATTTAAAGCATTTTGGGGGGGTTCGGGAGGGTGGGGGATTTAATTTAAAGGGTCGGGGTGGGTTTTAGGGGGGTTTAGTGTGCCGGCTCACGATTTTAACGATTTTTCACGATAGTTTACACACCCAAACGGCAACAATACGATTCCCTCCCCCTCCCAGCCGAAATTGATCGTTAAGATGATTGAGGACACGATTCACATCTCTAGATAACACTGTTTTTTCTAGGACTTTAGCGATGAAAGGCAGGTTGGATATTGGTTGATAATTGTTCCAATGATCAATTCTGCCAGTTTTATTTTTTATGATTGGTTTAATCACAGATTGTTTTGCACTAGCAGGGCCCAATCCTTCTGCTAGTGAGTGGTTTATTATGGTTGTGATTGTTGATTACTCTGTGTACTGTTTTCAGGGTACTTGCAGTGATTGGATCCAGTGGGTGGATCGGAGGCTTAATTTTTGTAATGATCAGGCTTATTTCAAGTTTAGATACTGTGTCAAATGTGTTCCATTTTGCCTGCCCAAGATTTTCTTCAGGCTTTTTTGTTGGTAAGCAGGTGGAGAATTGTGTTTTTAACCTATTAAATTTATCTAACAATGAAGAGGCATATTCATCATTGCAGAAGTTCTTTGAAAAGTCATAGTTATTTGAAATGGAGGAAGATAGGTCCTTAATTATGTATTTAACTGTTTCGAAGAGTAATTTGGAATAAAATAATATACCATGAATCTGTTTTGCATAGTAGACTTTTTTTGCTTTATTGATTTGTTCACAGACATGATTATATGATGATAGATATTATTCAGTGATATCAAATTTGCAGTTAATTCCTCTGTGTGTGTCTCTATCTCTTGTGATGCACTAATGAACCATGAGTGTGATATTTGTCTACACATGCCTTACTATGCCCATTTTTTAATTTTTTTATCATGGGCACTATTTCTGCTATATTTATAGCATTTGATGAATCTAGGGGTTAGGATCCTCTTAATTAAAGGTTTTCTCCCATGTTGTGATTATGGGAAAATACTTAGAAAATAGTCTGCTTAACCAGTAAGCACTGAAAATCAATAAAGTTGATTATATTACACAGTTGGAAGACATTTTTAAAAGCAAAGGCTGAACCAGCCAATTCCCAAAGTTTGAAAATCCACTCTAAAATGTATAGATGTTTTATTCCACATTAATAAAAAAAACATATTTTTGTGATCCTCAAATGAAAACAGTATAAAATAATATTTTATATACTATAGACACTACTCATAGTAAAATAGGGCACCAGAGACATTCACATTTCTTGCTGAATGCACATCTCAAAAGTTTTCAAAAAGGGGTATGGTTTGGGCGGGACATGGGTGTTTCAGGGCATAGCCAGGAGATGTGCCCGTAAAATGCTTACAAGCCTGGGCATGCACCCAGATCCCCTGCTGAGTAAGTTTACTTCTGCTAGGGATGAGGTGCACATTTTAAAAAAATGAAAACTAACCATACCTGAGGGGTTTTAAGAGTCTAGGGTAACTGGGAAGGAGTGTAAGCAATTCAACCGGGGGGGTAGCTGTTAACATGGGCGAACTGGTGGTCGAACTTGTAAAACTGGCAATGGCATGGATGTGCACCCCTTTTAAAATTCCCCGACTTTTGTAGTAGAAGTGGGATTTATGTGCATAGGCACATGCCCACTTAAAATTGGGCGAACATTTGTGCTTAGTCAGGCTATTTTATAACATTTTATAGCATATACGCATGCAAGCTATAAAATTGCCACATATCTGGGCGCGCACCGATGCACATGCACCAAAGTACACCCGGGCACCAGTTTGAAAGTTACCGTCCCTCTGCCTCAAACCCTTTGAGTAGGGGACATAAGCCTTAAGTTAAGTAAAACTGAGTTCCTCTTCTTCTTGGATGCTTTATCTGCAATTTAAAACATTGCTAAAAATATTTATGGACAAAAGTAAGGACACATAAGTTCATGCAAGTTTGAGTGTTGTTCAATAGCTGCTAAAATTGCAACAGAGCCAATAAGCTTGAAGGTCCTTTTCATGAGTATGTAAGATTCACGCAAGTAAAGTATTTAAAAAAATAGTACAAATAATATATTGAATTATTTGAGAGGAAGTTGGATATCATTTACTCTTCTGCATCTATATCCATTTCTGTTGTTTCTCTTTTTTGATGTTGCTTTGCAGCAAAGGTTGAAGGCTCTATTTTGTATATTAAATATAATTTTATATTGCCCAGTGAGCAAAACTGCTCTAGTTTCTGGTAGTGTACAGGTGGGCCTGGATTTAGATGCCTGGAACAGCAGAGATAAAATCTGCTGTGAATTCATTCTAATTTATAGCGCACAGTTAATTACCAAACTCCAAGCAGCTCATTTAATCAAGTGTAGTCTAATCTCTGATCACTTGAACACATAATCAGCAATACACTTATGCCCACTTGAGAATTATTGATTTTTCCTATTAAAAATAAATATAAGTCCAGGTGATTCATATAATAATTACTCTAGCAAATGTGATTACTGTACAAAAATTTATTAGCAGAGTTAGTTTAAGGTTATTTGTATAACCACTATCAGAGAAAAGTAAACTGTCATTTAGGAAAAAAATGAAAAGAGAAAAAGAGTCTTTTTTGTCCTTTTTAAAAGGATAGTTCTCCCTTTCTAGTCTATAAAACCAACACAATATTTGGATCTTTATTTATTAGTCTAACAAATATTTTAAGATGTAAGATTTTGGGACTGCTGAGGGTCCATCCTCAAGCAATGCACTGCAAATAAAGCTGAGTTTCCTTACATGAAGCAGAAGGGTAGATGTGGTGAACATAAGATATAGGTTTATAACGACATGCAGTGACATTAATAGCAGGGAATTCAGTCTCATCCCATCAGCACCCTCCACACCCCCATCCCACCCCCTCTAATTCATTAGTACCCTCACACACACCCCCCCCCCCCCCCAACAGTCCTAGCTCCCACAACCCCCTCTCCCCAAGACACAAGAGACACATGGAATCCATATGGTATTAAGATTATTGAAGCATGGATTGGGTGTGGGCTTGGAACTATGGGTAGCTTAATGGCTGGAGCAGTAGGCTACGAAGCAGGGAAAACAGGGTTCAAATCCTGATGCTGCTCCTTGGGCAAGTCACTTTACCCTCCCTTGTACAAGCTAAAAGGTGAATTTTAAAAGCAGAGCGCACACCAAAATCGGGAGATGCACACACATGTAAGACATGCACGCATGTGTCGTATTTTAAAAGTCACCTACATGCTCGCACATCTCCCGATATATGAATATGTCAATCCAATTCTAGAAAGGGTGTGGTCAGGGCTGGCATGACTAGGCAGCCGCAGTGGGCAGAGCACTGAGAGAGAGAGAGAGAGAGAGGGGGGACCATAACTCTATACATCTACCACTGTCAGAGGGCATATTCAACTCAAGGCTAGTTTCAGGGGGAGGGGGGTGGTGTTACATTGGTCTGCCTAGGGTGCTACAGACCCTTGCACTGGCCCTGGGTGTGGTGTGGGCATTCCAAGGTGAGGCCAAGAGATAAGCATGCAAATGCTTACGCCTCTGGGCGTGCGCCCCAGTCCATTGCTAAGTAACTTTTCTGCCTTGGAGGAGGTGTAACTTGAAAAAAAAAACCCAGCCATTTCTATAGATTTTAAAGGGTATGGGTAACTGGGGGGACTACATGCTATTAAACAGGGAGGAGGGGGTGGGGGGGCTTGGAGGACCAAGCTCTACAATGGGCAAACTAGTTGATAAACTAGTGAAACTGGAAATGTGATGGATGTGCACAGCTTATAAAATTTCTCCACTCATGCAGCTCGAACTCGGATGGGTGCAGCTGTGCACCTAGTTGCAAAATAGAGTGCACACATACGCACTCCCAAGCTACTTTATTACGTATGCACAAATGTGCGCATGTTATAAATTAGCTGTGTTCCTGGGCACACAGACGCACACGTGTCAATGTGTGGCCACGAGCCACTTTGAAAGTTACCATCTTAGAGGTGAATTTTAAAAGCTGGGTACACATAAAAATAGGGAGATGTGCACGCATGTAGGACATGCATGTGACCACCTTATTTTAAAAGCCACCTACATGTGCCCACATTTCCTGATATGCAAATATCTCACTTGGACCACTATGAAGTGAAATGTAAAAGCTGGGCACGTGCCAAAACTGGGAGATGTATAAGGACATGTGTGAGTCTACCCGATTTTAAAAGCCACACATCTCTCTATACAAGATCTCACTTTGACCAAACAAGGGGCATGATGTGGGTAGGGCATGGGCATTTCAGGGCGGGGCCAAGAGATGTGCACCAAGTACCTATGGGGTTGATTTTCAAAGGGTTACATGCGTAACCCCGAAAACCTGCCCCTGCGCGCGCCGAGTCTATTTTGCATAGGCTCGGCGGCGCAAGCAAGCCCCGGGACTCGCGTATGTCCTGGGGCTTTGAAAAAGGGGTGGGAAGGGGCAGGGTCATGGGCATGCTGCCGATCCGGGGGCGGTCCCAAGTCCTCTGGAACAACGGCCGTGCTGGAGGTTTGCGCACAGGCAGCCAGCTGGCGTGCGCAAGATACGCCTGCAAGAGGCAGGCGTAAAAAATAAAATAAGGTGGGCTGGGGATTTAGGTAGGACTGAGGGGTGGGTTAGATAGGGGAAGGGAGGGGAAAGTAGGGGGGAGCGAAAGAAAAGTTCCCTCCAAGGAGGGAACAGGGAAAGCCATCGGGGCTCCCCTAGGGCTTGGCGCACGCAAGGTGCACAAGTGTGCACCCCCTTGCGTGCGCTGACCCTGGATTTTATAACATGCACATGGTAGCGAGCGCATGTTATAAAATTGGGTGTACATTTGTGCGCGCCAGGTAGCGAGCACAAATGTACCCTGCACGCATAGGATTAAAAATATGCCCTTATGTGCATGGGCATGTACCCAGGTCCAGTGCTATGTAATTTTACTTCTGCTATGGAAGAGATTTAAGTTTAGAAAAAACAGACAAAACAGAGATCAACCCTTACCTAATATAGAAATAAAAGACTGCAAAGTAGAAAAAGAAACATGCAGACAAAACCAAAATAGAAAGCCTGAGAAACTGAACAGTGGAAAACTGAAGAAAAAGCAAAATGCAAAAATATAAGAAATGCTCATTCCCAAAGATTGCATATTCAAATTGCTAAAATCTCAAAATACATATATTTTTTTACCTTTGTTGTCTGATCTTTGTATTTTTCTAATCAGTTAGTCCCAGTCTCTTTTTCCCATTTTTCCCCTTGTCACTCATTTCCTAATTCCTTTTCAGTGTCTCTCTTCTCCTACTGTCTTCTTCCCTTCCTCCCACACACACTCACACACTTTCTCACAGACTCCCTCACACACTCAAGCTCTCACTCTCATATGCCCCCCCACCCCACCCACAAGCTCACATGTTCTATCATATATACACACACACAAGCTCTTTTTCTCTCATGCCCCTAGGCTCCCATTCTTATGCACTCACAGATCTGCAACCATTCTCACCCACATACACACATTCAAGCTCCCATTCTAATCCACACACACACACCACCAAGCTTCTATTTTCACCCACATTCACTCAGGGTCATTTCATTGGGCACAGCCAAAGTCCTACTTCTGCCACCATGGAGATGGAATCCCATGATGAGATTGCAGCTCTGGCCCTCCTCTTTGCCGTTGCAGGGATGGGATCCTGCAATGGTCTTTCTTCTTCTGGGGCCCCTCCTCTTTGCTGTCACAGGGATGGGATCCCATGATGGCATTGCTCCAACAGGCCTCTTCCAGTTGGGTGGGCCTGTGCCCAAAGTGGGTGTGCTACTGCCCACCAAAGCCCACCCGTGGCTACACTAGTAGTTTGCTCTGAGACAAATTGGGACCTGGAGATCAGTTTTATTCTGAAGCCAGAAATTTTTAAAGGACATAAGGGACTGGTTTTCCAAATTGCTGCACCTGTACTTAAGTAATGTCAATTTAGATCCTATGAAAGAAAAACATTTTAGATAAAAAATTATAGGCAGATCAATGGAGTTTAAAAGGTGGTGGCTAACAGAAGGGAAGGGAAGCTATTAAACTAAGAGGGTTTGGAAGTCCTATCCATTAACTGAGCAAACTGTGAACAAACTTGGAAAATGGCCAATGGCGTTGGCACAAGTAGCTTTTAAAATTCCTCCTTTTATATGGTAGAAGTGGCATTTGTGCACACAGGCGCACATTCACTTAAAATTGTGCACACTTGTGCATGCAGTCTATTTTAATACATGCACACATATACGTGTGTATGTTATAAAATGTCTGTGTCCCTGCACATGGGCCAGTGAACAAACACACATGCACCTGTACATGCTATGAAAGTTACCATTCTCTCTTGGGAAACTTATTGAAAAGGATGTTATTATCTAAATTGGACAGTTCCTTGCAGATAATTATTTCCTTGAGCCAGGTCAATTGAATTTTCAGCCCTAACATAGTACAGAGACCACTTTGATTTTCTTGCTTGATAAGTTCCAATAAAATCTGCACCTAAACCTTGTTACATTACTTATTCTTTTCAATCTTAGTTCAGCATTTGATAAGGTGGAACTTAAAATTTTGTTATTTTGTTTAGCAGCTATGCGTATTTGTGAGTCAGTATACAATTGGTTTCAATCCTGTCAGGCAAGATTCAATTTGTACAAACTGGATCTAATTGTTCAGACTCATGAAATCTGTGTCCCAATTTGGTGACTCACAGGTGTCTTTACTTTCTCCTATACTTAAAAAAAAAAAAAAGACATATTCAAAGACTTTATGTGATGTAATCAAACCTCTTGGGTTAGATTATATAAAGTATGCACAAGATGTCCAGATTATATAGCCCTTGGAGAAACTGAATACTGGGGTAAAGTTATCAAGACCTATTTATTTATTTATTTACGGTATTTACTTACTTACTTACTTACTTATTTAATAACATTTATTGCCTGCCCCTCCAGAAAAGTCTGAGGCAGGTAATAAATCATTGAAACTGAATAAACTGAGCCTAATCAATCAAAAAGTGAGTTTTTGAGGATTAGACACCCACATTTATAGAAGATGTTAAGGCTCCAGAGATTTCATTAATGGTACTGTTATTATCATGTGATCAGAATAACAGTACTATTTTTGATTTTGGTATCATTTTTTATTTTTACCTAACTTTTCATTCTCAAATTAGTAACATAGTAAGTGCTTCCTTTTCCAGATACAGAAGTTATATAATTTGTGTCTATTCCTCTGTAAAGAGGAAATTATCATGCTTATTCATGCTTTAATTTTAAAACTAGATTATGGCAATTTTGTTTATATTGGTCTCTCTGTGCCCAAGTTATCTTGTCTTCAATCAGTACAAAATACTGCAGCCAATTGTTAGTGGGTCTTAAGCTATATGATCACATTACCCCTGCATTGAAATCACTTCGTTAGCTCTCTGTTTCATTCTGGATTAAGTTCAACATTATATTATAAGAGGTCGATATTTAGTCATAGAGTGGCTAGCTAACAGGGTCATTCATCAAGTCGCTTTAAGGCCTTATCGCGGGGGTTAAGGCTCTAATGCCCATGATAACACCATAATGCATGCAATAAATAATACATCACGAGATGCATATGCAAATTCAAAAACATTTGTCAAAAGGGAGGAGCTTGGGCAGAATTTATGAAAATGAGGGGTTTTAACATTGCGTGTTTTAATGCTGCAAATAACTGCACCTTTTTTCCTGGCATTATGTTGTGAGATATGCCCGAACCGGGATTTGCGCTAAATATCGCAAATCTGTTTTGATCAGGAGAGGGGAGAGGGAGTGGAGTGGAAGAGAGAGAGAGAGCCTCTGGGGAGGCTCACATATTAGTCAACTTTTTATACCACTGTAGGAGGGTCAACTAGTAAGTTGAGGTGAGGTTTTGGTGGTGGTCTAGGGTTTGGGGGGCATGTTTTACATGTACAATCAGAGGTACAAACTGCATAGTACACATCAGTAAAGATTTGATGTTATTTGGAGTGAGGAAAGGTACACAAAGATGACACTTGCACAATGTACTCTTGACCTAGCTTGGTAGCAATAAATAGTTTACAATTATGATAGCTTGATATTAATAAATAGTTTACTTATATGAGAGCCTTATAAAGAGTCTCTCTCTCTTGCCAGGAGCAGCCCAAAATGTGGAAATGCCTGTCTAGTCACTTTGCAGCTTGCAATGTGAAAATATTGTGGGTGCGGTAAATTTAACATGTGTTGCAGTAAAATACCTATGTGATGCGGTAAACAGCGTGTGTTATGGTATCTCGTAAATTACCCTAACCCCACCCCATTTTTATTGTGGGCACTATTCATGAAAAATGTATAGCAAAATGATGAATTTAGGCCTAAGTTAGCCAGATATAGCTATCTGGCTAACTTAACAGGGATATTCAATGATGCAGCCATGCTGCTAAATATCCCTGACTATCTTAAAGTTAGCTGGTTATGTCAAACCAGCTAACTTTAGGCCCTATGGGCCGACCAGAGTTAGCCACATTGGTTAAGTGCATAACTCTGAATATCTTATGAATGACTTAAGCAATTAACTCTGGCCTGCCCTGAAACAGCTCCCGCCCACCCTGGAATACCTCTGACAGATGTTCACCTAGAATTTAGGTACATGTGGTGCTGACTATCCCTGGCTAGCCATTTAAATGGATATCTTTTCAGTTATCCATATAAATGGCTTTTGAATATCACTCATTATTTTTAAGTCATTAAATAATTTTACTCCAGATTATCTCATGTATTAAAATCTTATTGCCCAGATAGACAATTGTGTTGCATGGATAAAATTCTTCTAGAAGTTCTGCTAAATTCAAATATGTGGATACTATAAAAAAATATATTTTTTCATCTTATGCTCCTACAAAGTGGACTGCCTTATCTTTCAACCTCAGGGAGTCGGGTTTAGTGACTCAGTTCAAAAGGTTATGTAAGGCCTACCTTTTTGCCCAGGCTTTAATTTAAGCTTGTAGTATTTTTATTCTATTTTATTGGTTTTGACTATGATGTTCCTTTTTCATTATTTACATGTTATTTTATATTGATACTGTGTACATTGCCTTGAGTCTCTGGAGTAGGGCAGTTGATAAAACAAATAAATAAACATTTTAAATACAAATTTCAATTAAAGATAACTGGAATCCTTTTTTCTTATGTAAGCAAATGTAAAGAGTTCACATTAGGTACTTAACTCATTTTCTGACGTTATTTTTCATTATTTGTTGTAATTTAGCTAAGAAAAATACACTCTCCATCTTGCATTGTGCTGGGGTACTCTTTAAATTTTTATATTTCACAATCTGCACTATAAAATAATTTATGTTCTAAACTGCAAAGTCAGTAGAAGACTGAATTGTGCAGGATGACTAACTGTAGAAACATGTCCAAGAGTAACATTTTTAATAGGTCCCCAACTATACAATTATTATATATAACTAGTATATTTCAATTCTTTATTGCTAGAAAAGTGAAGGTGAATCAAAAGTATCTCAGTTCTGCTGTTCTTATTTGCTTTAACACTTCCAGAATGTTCCAGTGGATGACCAATATAATCAAAGCAGGCACAAAAAAGATTAAACAAAACCTCCAGTGCATAAAGCAAAAAAACTAGTGGTATACCCTGAGCTCAGTGAAAATAAAAAGTAGGTGCATCTTTCCTGTGTTGTTAATACTTTAGGCAGGTTATTTAAAAGGCTTTAAAAATGGTAATGCATCTTTCAAAGTGAATCCTTGCAGAATTATATTTGAGTTAAAAATCCAGCAATGATAACGATGATTTTGGTAGGTGATCTGATGGCCCTATGGCATTAACTGGCAGTATCAAAACTCACTAGTAAATAAGAATGCCACTATAACTTATACAAAAAAAATCAGATTTTAATGGTTGATTGAGTACCTACTATAGTTTCATGATCCCAACAGTATCTTTTCTTAATAGAAAATATTCATAGTAGAAAATATAACTATATGAAAAATGTTGTAAGTGGGGAGGAGTTAAGATGGCCACATGAACGCACAACTCGCTGCTGCTTCACGATTTCCTCATTTTTTATTATGCCTTCCAAATGGAAAGGGTGAGTATGGGTCTTTCCTTCTGACCCTCCTCTGACCCTCAGTTCATGTATCTGTGAATGAGTGGACACTTACCCCCATTGTCGTTTTGGGTGGAGGACAGCCAAACTCGACCAGGGACGAAGCATCTCTCAGTCTGCTGGATAGCCACTTACCACCGGCAGAGAGGGATCGGGTTACCACCAGAATTTTCAAGGTGTGAAGTGATAACCTCACAAGAGGCATCCCCAATGGAAGGAGTACTGGCAGTTAATTCCCAGTCATAGCTGATGCAAGCTGAATACCTGATTTCTCTGGGACAGAAGCTACAGAAGGAGACATTTTTTCTCTACCATTGTTATCGGTAGTGGCTCTAGAGTACTCGGACCATCAGTCCTCAGGTTCTTCTGATGTGGGTGAGTTTACTGCAACAATCTGCTTTGCTATTCCATCTAAACCACTGGCAGTTACCTTGGACTCATTGTGGGATTTAATGGCCAGCATGTCTATTACTTTTTCTCACTGTTTATATAATATCAATACTCTTTATTCAAGAGTTGACTGGCAGAGGCTTCCGCTCTGCAGCCTATTCCAGGCCTAGCCCAGAAAATTCTGGAACAGCAACAATTCTTTGAGACTCCAGGGGCCTCTATGGAGCGTATCAGTGCCCACCTTGACTCCTCAATTCCTGTAGGCATGCCAAATCTATCTATACTGGTGCCTACCCTTCCGGAAACACCCCAATGTTCCGTCAAACAGCTTCCAGCTCCTCCTACTATTCTGGGGAACCTCAACCCTATCAAGGCTTCATTATCCAATGAAATATGCATTTTTGCATTCATCAGGCTGCTTCTGGCTCCGAATTCCTCCACACCTGCCAGGGAAATCGTTCGCTGTCCAACTATACTATAGAATTCTGGACCCTGGCCACAGAACTCCTTTGGGGAGAGGATTACTTTCACTCAATCTTCCTGGATGGCTTATCCTCTAGAGATGTAAATCGGAACCGGAATCTGATCGGTTCCGGTTCCGATCCAAATCTTAAAATTTTTATCGCCCAGCCCGATTTGAGTTTTGATTATCAGCTGCGCCTGATCCGATAATCAAAAAACCCTCCCCCACCCTCCCGAACCCCCAAAAAAGGTTGTAAAATTACCTGGTGGTCCAGCGGGAGTGCGGGGAGCAATCTCCTGCTCTCAGGCCATCGGCTGCATTAATAAAAATGGCGCTGATGGCCCTTTGCCCTTACCATGTGATAGGGCAAATGTAGCGCCGGCGCCATTTTGAATACTGGCAATACGACCTGAGTGCAGGAGATCGCTCCCGGACCCCTGCTGGACCCCCAGGGACTTTTGGCCAGCTTGGGGGGGCCTCCTGACCCCCACAAGACTTGCAAAAGTCCAGTGGGGGTCCGGGACCGACCTCCTGCACGGGCCATATTGCCAGTATTCAAAATGGCGCCGGCGCTACCTTTGCCCTCACTATGTCATAGCGGCTGGCGGTTGGCCCCTGTGACATAGTGAGGGCAAAGGTAGTGCTGGCGCCATTTTGAATACTGGCAATACGGCCCGAGTGCAGGAGGTCGCTCCTGGACCCCCGCTGGACTTTTGGCAAGTGTTGTGGGGGTCAGGAGGCCCCCACAAGCTGGCCAAAAGTCCCTGGGGGTCCAGCGCTGGATCCAGTGCTCCTACCATGTGACAGGGGCCGGCCAATGGCACGGATACCCTGTCACATGGTAAGGGCAAAGGGCCATCGGCGCCATTTTATAAGTGGCAGCCAATGGCCCGAGAGCGGGAGATCGCTCCCCATGCCCCCGCTGGACCACCAGGTAATTTTAAAAGGTTTTGGGGGGTCAGGAGGGTGGGGGAGGCTAAGGGGGTCATTTTAAAGGGTCGGGTGGGTTTTTTTTTTTATCGGGCCATCGGCGCCATTTATATTAGTGGCAGCCAAAATGGCGCCGATGGCCCAAGAGCGGGAGATCACGCCGGGACTCCCCCACTGGACCACCAGGTAATTTAAAATATTTTGGGGGAGGAGATCACGTGATGTGGTGAGCGAAGGCGGACGTGTGCAGGAGAGCTCCGGGTGCCTCGATCCGTTTTCATGATAATCTGCTAGTAATCCGGCACGAAAGCCCTCCCCAAAACGCTAAATCTATATTGCTGATCTCTTACATGTCAATCACTACTTACATGAATCGCTCACCAACGGCTATGCCGATCAGATCCGTGCGAAGAGACAAGGACAAGGCAAGTGCTGGGGATCCTAAAATGGCGGCGACTCCCGGGTCCGCGGGGCAGAAGGGCCCTGATCCTGATCTGACCGAAAATTTCAGGGCCATCCTCATGGAAGCTCTGGACTCTAAGCTGGGGGTCATATCCACACAAATCGCGGATGTGAAATCGGTCCTAGATGAATTAAGTCCGCGTTTGGACAGACTAGAGGGCAGGGTAAATCTTGTTGAGGACGATACGCTAGCACTGACGGGCAAAATCATGGCCCTGGAAAAATTGGTTGATGCGCACGCTTCTAAATTAGACGATCTTGAGAACCGAGCACGAAGATCTAACATACGGGTGATGGGCTTACCAGAATCCCTAGTGGAAGGAAACCTGGGAACCTTTTTGGAGAGCTGGATCCCGGAGGCTTTACACGTGCCGGAGCTGAACAATGTCTTTAGAGTGGAAAGAGCGCATCGGCTGGGCCAGCGCAAGGAGGGGGAAACCAGGCCGAGGATGGTTATCTTTAAAGTATTAAACTTTGCCCATAAGCAAGTCCTTCTTCAAGCCTATCGCAAAGTCCCGGACTTGGCATATGACGGAAAGAAAATTCGATTGTTCCAGGACTATTCGGCGAAGGTTTCCGGGTTGAGACGGGGCTTCTCCCCCATCTGCACAACTCTCTTTGAAAAGCAAGTTCGTTTCGCCTTGCAGTTTCCTGCACGCCTGAAAGTTTGGCATGACAATCAAATTTCCTTTTTTGAATCACCGGAGGAAGCGCAGAAGTTTATGAAGACGACCCTACGTATCTGAGTGGAATAGTACGGTGGCCATTTTGGTCTTGCAGAGACATGTTCAGCGAAAATTCTCTGGGACCCTGCAGCTAAGTTGTTTTCCACAATTGACTCTGGGACTCTTTTCTTTTGCCCTGCTCACCTGGGTTAAATTTTTGATGGCTTTTCTATGCCCTGCTCGGCACGATTATTCCGATGCGGAGAGACTGCTCCCTCCTGGGGGCTACGGAGCTCCTCGGTGTGGCTGGCTGAATATCGGGCGATGCTATCGCCCGTGGGACTTATCCTTGGCTGTTTATTAGAGAGAAGAAGCTCAGGGCGCTTCATTGGTACTGCTGGGATGTCCGTTTATATTTATTTTTGGTTTATAATGCTGCGGGGACACCATGGTATTTCTGTTAAATGAGTTCTGCTTGTTCTTTTTTCTTGCCTGTCTTTGGGGAGGGGGGCAGGAAAGGGGCACCTGAACACATGTCGACGTGATCTCTTCCCCTATATACGGGGAGTCCATTGAGAGACTGGCTTCGACCCTACAGGCGAGGGTCGAGGCAGATTCTGTTGAGTTTGGAACTGTTTGGTTTTTTTTCTAATGGGGAGGGGGGGGAGGGGTATTATAGTAGGGGTAGTGGTGAGGGTAGGGGGAGGGGAAGGGAAACCGTGAGTGTGGAATACTTGGGATGCTTATGGGTTACTAGGGAGTATGAGTGTCACAGATGGGGTGTCAGGCAACGAGTGAGTGAGTGTGGGGGATATGGTTTGGTGTTTCTCATTTGGAAGAGGGTATGTGGGGAATTCACATTGTCTTTCTTTTCGGCGGAGGGTAGAGTCACATCACTAATCACTGTGGTACGATTCTTACCTTTTATTATACTGGGTCCTTATTTTTCTGATGGCTGATAACACCCGAATAATATCTTGGAATGTCAATGGCCTAGGATCACCGGTTAAACGATATAAAATCCTCAAACAACTTAAATCCCATAAACCGACTGTCGCCTGTTTGCAGGAAACCCATCTCTCTGCAATAGAAAGCAGTAAACTCAAAAGAGATTGGGTGGGAGATTGCTATTATACTCAGGCTAAAGGGAAAAAAGGTGGGGTAGCCATTTTAGTAAATAAAGCTGCTTCTTTTACTGCCTCTAATACGGTACGAGATGAGGAAGGTAGATTTCTCCTGGTGTCAGGCCATCTTAATGGTCAAGAAGTGACTATCTGTAATCTCTACGCTCCTAATGCCTACTCTCACCCCTTTTTTATTTTTGTATTGGAACAGCTGGTAGAACATGCCAAGGGTTACTTAATTGTGACGGGGGACTTCAACCTACCAGCGGATCCTAGCATAGACAAGACGCCGCTGAGTGCCTTGCTCCCTAGCAGAGGTGGAAAGGGGGTCCCATTCTTATGTTCTGAGTTCTCTCTACTGGACATATGGCGGACGTTACATCCCACAGAAAAAGATTATACCCACATATCTAGGGTGCATGCCTCCTTATCACGTATTGATTATATCCTGATACCGAAAGAAGGGCTTCATTTAGTCTCCGATGCTGTAATTGGCTTACAGGGGGTGTCTGACCACGCAATAATTTGGGTGGATATACATTTCCACGATCGTGACAGAGGAGAGAGGCTGTGGAGATTTCCTGGGTTTCTCCGCTCTGACTTGCCTTTTAAAACTTTTTTGCAAAACAAATGGGAAGAGTTTGTTAATCACAATAGCCAGCATACCTCGAATCCGCAATTGTTTTGGGAAACGGCTAAAGTCGTTATACGGGGTGAAATTATTTCCTTTGTAGCGGCTAGAACGAGGAATCTTAACAAAACTATTTTGGAATTGGAGGGTAAACTGGGTAAGCTAAAACAGGAGTTTGTCTCCCACCCCTCTCCTACCTCTCAGAGGGCGTATTTTGCTATCTTGAGGGATCTGAATTGTGTTCTACATCAGAGGGCACAAAAGGCTTTTCAAGTAGCGGAACAGAACTTTTTCAAGTTTGGTAACAAAGCGGGGAAACATCTCGCCAATCTGGTTCGAGCTCACAGAGGGAAGACCTTTATTCCTGCCATGCGTACTGAGGGGGGCACTATGGTCTCTTCACGGAAAGAGATCTGTGAAGTTTTTCGTAAGTTCTATGAACAATTATACACGGATGATGTAGAAGGAGGCAGGGAAGAAGAAGACGCATTCTTTGCGAATATTAAGTTACCAAATCTAACTAAATCTCAAATATCGTTCCTTAATCGACCTATACTACCCCTGGAGGTTCTAGCTGCCATTTCCACTAGCAAACTCTGGAAGGCGCCAGGTCCCGACGGCTTTTCTTTTGATTTTTACAAGCTCCTACAACATCATGTTGCCAACCACTTGACTGACTTTTTTAATGATGCAGTCACCAAGGGGGCATTCCCATCACTTTTCAATACGGCATATATAACAGTTCTCCCCAAATCGGGTAAAGACCCGTTATTCCCGGCATCTTATCGCCCTATCTCACTGTTGAACTGTGATTTAAAGCTACTTGCCAAGCTTTTAGCTAACAAACTAAACATGATACTCCCGCAATTAATCTCAGCATATCAGGTGGGATTTGTTAAAAACAGACCAGCATGTACACACATTCTTAAATTGCTCTCCGCCATGAGCTCCTCACTCTCGCAGTGTTCCCCAGCTTTAGTGATTGGCCTAGACTCGGAAAAAGCATTCGATCGAGTGTCTTGGCCATATCTATTCTCTGTATTACGGAGATACGGATTCGAGGGAAACTTTCTGGCTTATCTCCATATGTTATATGCTCAACCCAAATCACATATAACGGCCAATGGTTGTAAGTCAGGAGAGGTACTTATACGAAGGGGGGTGAGACAGGGCTGCCCCCTATCACCCCTTTTGTACATTTTGGCTATTGATCCCCTACTTAGAAAAATAGCGGGCTCCTCCTCCATACCAGGTTATGGTACAGAACATCAAACATTCTCTATCGCCGCTTTTGCGGATGATATATTAATATACCTTACGGACCCACAGCGGTCCATAACCCCCTTGCTGGGTATCCTGGAGAGGTATGGGGAATTCGCTGGCCTCCGTATTAACAAGGATAAATCGGAAGCTCTGGATGTTGGGGGTAGAGTGAAGCCTATGTGGCAAGGCCCTTTTCCTCTCAAATGGGTAACTACCCATATGAAATATCTTGGTATTCAGATACCGTCAGTTGTGCGTGATTTTCATAGATTAAACGTGGAACCACTTTTGGAGTCTTCGTCGTTTTTATTGAGGAAATGGCAAGGCTTACCCTTGTCTATGTCTGGTAGAATACAATTAATCAAAATGATGATTCTCCCCAGATGGCTTTACGTTCTACAAATGACCCCGATCTGGCTGATGGGGAGGGATTGTAGGGGGGTAAATGCTCTATTTCGGAAATTCATTTGGAATGGACGTAAAGCTCGCTTATCATTAACGATTCTATTTCAGCCTCCAAAAAAAGGAGGTCTGGGATGTCCCAATTTACGTAGATATAATTTAGCGTGCCTTCTCAGATATGTGAAAGACATTCTGGGTAATACGTCACAATACATTCCCCTTACACTCCTTTGTTCTTGGTGGCAGCAACAGTCCTTAAATCCACTACTCCAACTCCCTAGAGCCCAGATGCCTGCGGGGTTACTAACGCAACCGCTGCTTTGGGCAAGTCGGAAGGCTTGGGCGTATCTGTGCGTTCAGGCAAAGTTTTCCCCGTCACTTACACCTTTGCTAACGATCTGTGGTAATCCACTATTCCCTCCAGCGATGTCTGTTTCCGTCTTTCACAGATGGAAGGAGAAAGGACTAACCTGGCTATATCAGTGTTTTTCTTCTGAAGGGAATCAGTTTCATTCCTTCTCGGACCTGCAACAGTTATTTGACCTGGCGCCTTCAGACCATTTTGCCTACAGGCAATTGCGAGATTTCTGTAATACGCATAAGATGCTCTCGCTAATTACTCCACATTTTTGGGTAGTCCACAAGGTAATCTCTATTCACAAACCGCAAAAGTTCACGATTGCGGCTTTCAATCAAGCCCTACTGTTACATCTTCAGTGCGATGCTGTAACCAGTACCTGGCAACAATGGGTGAAATGGCCTGAATTTACTCTAACCAGTCAGGAGTTTTTATCATGCTTTGAGAAGATTCATGAATGGTCTGCAAATGTGCTGTATCGGGAGATCCAATTTAAATTTTTGAGACGGTATTATGTGGCGTCTGACAGGGCTTTCTTGGCCCACATTACGACCTCTGCCAAATGCCCTAAGTGTAATGTAATGACGGGCACTTATACCCATCAATTTTGGTCGTGTACTGCTATTTCTATGTTCTGGAGGGAACTTATTGGTACCTGCAGCTCTTTGCTCTCCTTGGATCTCCCTACAGATCCTATTCTCTGGTTCTTTGGGCTGATGCAGACTCCTATTGTGGGACTGGGAAATTGTGAGCTGCAGTTTCTGCGTAGAGTAAGTCTGACTGGTAAAAAGGCCATTTTAGCTTGTTGGATTTCCACTGATCCTCCTCAACATGACTTATGGTTCAGGTTGTTGATTAAGCTATTCACTTTGGAGTATACCTGTGCCCAAACGGCTACTGAACACAAACAGAAACTTATGGGTAATATTTGGAAACCGTTGGAGTTATATCTTAGGCCTAACATACTACCCTGATTATGTACTGGGTGGGGAATGGTTTTTGTGGGCACCTGGGTTCACTTATTGGAAAAACTCACACTCATAGTTAGACTCACACTCATGGGCATTATCGCATCTCTTCTAGGTATTTGTTATGTCAGTCCAGTACTATGGCTCATCACTCACACACGTTTCCGGGGTGGGGGGGTGGGATGGGAAAGGGGAGGGGGAATTGGGGATGAGTTGGGATTGTTAATCTGTTTATAATGTTTACCTTGATTGCCAAAGTGTGCACTACTGATTCTTCACAATTATGTCTGCATTGTTATTTTAAGATATCGGTTGTATTAGTTTTTGCGGTTGGAGCCCACCCGTCTTGAACCTTTTGCTTTATTGATAAGTTGGCACCTTTTGACTACACGTGGTTTACACAGTCCTATGCCATTGCTTTATATGTCATTGAGCTGTCTGTCGCTCTTGTAACAGACCTGTCATTGTGGGTAACCTGTACATTTTGGATTTCTATGTTCAAAACTTAATAAAAATAAGTTACAAAAAAAATATTTTGGGGGGGTTCGGGAGGGTGGGGGATTTGTTTTAAAGGGTCGGGGTGGGTTTAGGGGTTGTTTTGGTGTGCCGGTTTTCCCGCCCTCCCCCCTCCCCTGATTTACGATTTTTCACGATAAATCGGGGGAATTTCTATTGTATCGCATCTCTAACGATTTTTGACGATTTAAAAAATATCTGACGATTTTTTTAAATCGTCAAAAAACGATTCACATCCCTACTATTCTCCCAAATCATAGATGAACTAGCAGCTTGTAAATTCCCTGCACTCCCTTATAGAATTGACTGGGAGGATTGATTACCTCTTCCAGGAACACACCCAGGAATTAAAACTTTCTAAGAGGCATATGCCTGCCACCAACAACCCTCAGTGCTCCTCTCCTCCTACAGGGGTTTCTCCTACAACCAGATCCCTGATGGAGGAACCAATGCAACGGCCATGGCCAGCTGGCTCCGGAGGAACACCTTTGGCACTGCCAGGCCAGATTTTGTTTATATTCCGGCATTGCTGGCCATGTAATAGCTTGCTGCCCAGTAAGGCCGGTATTCCTGGTCCTAGGACTCAGTAGAGGACTTATCCTGGGTCTTACCTCTCAGCTCCGCTGTTAACACTTCCAGTGACTCTGTCTGTGGGCACCCAGGAATTCAACATGCAATTCCTAATAGATTCTGTGGCAGGAGGAAATTCCTAATGAATGCTCTGGTGGAACACCTCCTCTTGCATCCGTCGCTGCTTGATGCCCTCACTCCTCCCTCTTTACCTCTGTGGCGACTCCCTCTGGGTGTGATGGATTGTTAGCTGCCACAGCGTCTTCTTGCCATCTCCCTCCAGCATCCCCGGACCGGCATGATGCTGCAGATCCGCCATGTTCCTGATGATGTAGGGCACGTGCTCCAATTGATGTACCAGCAAGGGCGCAAACCTCTGGGGCGTCCCTCTGAGATGACTTCATCCGCTTCCAATATAAAAGGTCTCAGTATTCACTAACGAATCAAGTTAGCAAGGGGATTGCTTCGGCTTTTCTCCCAAGCTACTCTGCCTCCTTCGACTTACCAGGGGTACGCGATCCTCGGAGGCCTCGCTCTCTTTTCTTTATTTCAGATTGCAGATAGGAACCGGTACTCGCTCCTCGAGAGCCCCATGTTCCTGTACACTCTGAAGATTCTCTACTGCCTGGAAGCTATTGCAGATACAGACATTTGTGAGTTACCATCGCTCTCTCAGAGCTTTCCCTGGAACCAGTTACTCGCTCCTCGAGGGCCTAACCCTTTCCAGCTACTGAGCTTCCTTAAGACCTTATGTGAGTTTTGTCATCTAGTTCTGGCTATGAACACAGCATACCCTGTCTACTCACTATCTATAGTTTCTCTACAGCTCAGCAACCCTGGGATCGCTGTTCCAGTTCCTGAGGGACTTCAGCCCTGCCGGGCATATCAGCTCACTACTGCCACCTCTGGTGGTTCTACTAACCTGTCTAATAAAAGAATTATCTGTGTCTGTCTCCGTACTCAAGCCTAGCCGGTGGTCCCTCTCAGGATATCCTCCTGGGGCACAGTCATCTGCCATCGGCCCAAGGATCCACCTATCTACATTCCACGCCTCCCATCCCAGAAAGCAAAAACCTTCAAGAGGGAGGCTTAGAGGAGGCTTCCTGATAGTGGCGGGGAGCTGCTGCCCCTCTTCTTCACATCTCTGAGCCACCAACCCGATGCTGTTGAATCATGCTTCTTCATGGCCTGGGTGCCGCTGTTGCCTCCAGATGTTCATGGCTGGAATGTCGCTTGGCAATAGGTCTTCTCTCTTCAAAGTGTGGACAGCCTTCCTGAATTCCTGATCTTCATCCTTCATTTCTCAGACTGATCTTGGATTTGACTTTGGATTGGACCTTGATGATGAGCTACACCACCAGGACCTGGACCATGAGCTACGCCTCCTTCCTCGACCCTTGCCTGGACCTTGACCGTGAGCTATGCCACCTGCCTCGACACTTGCCTGGACCTTGACCTCGAGCTTCATTGCCTGTTCCTGACCCTGGCTTGCACAACTATGACTCTTCTTCCAACTTAAGGCTTATGAATTATCGGAGGAATACTATTGGAGGCTTGGAACCAGTGTTGATGCTTGGTTGTAACGTTTTTCATTATTGAGCTGTGTGAGTAAATTGGGATATGGGGTAAAAGTTTGGGATAGTTTTCTGGGGTAAGGTTTATATAACGTCTCGGCTATTTTATTGTAGTGATCAAAAGTTGATTCTGGAAGAGGTGTCCGTTTGGAAATAACCCTGACTTATATTGAAGGTAGAATAAAAATTGTGTGGAGATCTCTATTTTCTGAGAGGTAAGCTGTGGGTTAATATAATGGTTATTGGTTGATTCATCAACTTTTTGAAGAAAATGATAAAGTTTTTGTATGTTGTTTTTGGTTGTTTAGTAAGGATATAAATATAAGAGGTCTCAAGACAGAAATATTGGGAGAAAATCAACCGGCTTTTTTTGAGACCAAGTCCCTGAGGAAGCCTGATTGGAAGGCGAAACAAGGAGATCCTTTGTTGGACAGGACATGGACAGGACATGGATAGGATATACAAAATAAGTCAAGCAATATAAAATAAATCTTGTTCTTAAAATTATAATAACGATGTGTATTGGTTAATTGTAATTGAATTGTTTGTGTAACACAGAATTTTTATGTTGGTGTGTGAATGGTGGTTGAATGTGTAAGTTTAGATTTTAAAATTTTTAGATAGGTGAATACCTTGTGTTTTCTAAATAAAAATAATAAATTATATTATGTATGTTGTCTCTCTGTGAAGTAATATATCTTCTTCCAACTAGACATCCATCTCTGCAGAGGCCCCAGAAGTCCAGCCAGTCAGGGGAACGTGGGCTGGTAGTGGTGAAGCCCCATCTGGGCCTCTGCTTTCCCTCAGACCTGTGCGGCTCCTCCCCACAGGTAGCATCAACTCCCCCTCAGTCCAAGGGTCAACCTGCACAACTCACACAAAAGAGTAGGTGCAAAATATGTGGGAATTCTAAAATGCATACTATTTATTTATTGGTATTTATAAACTGCCATATGCTAAGGCCCAAGTTGGTATACAATAATATATACACAATTTAAAACAAGTCAAGAACAAAAGAAAAAAATACTATCAGTCTATTCATATGAAAACCAGGAGAAAATCAGTTAAAGGTTAGCTCAAACAAATGCATTTTAAATATAGCTTTGAAAGTCTTTGTACAGCTTATTAGATGTAGCACCTGGGGAAAGAGTTCCAAAGTTCTGGTGCTACCACAGAAAAAACTTGTTTCTGCTAGGTGAGACTGGTATATACTTAGAACATTAAGCAACCCTTCTCTTAGAGGATCACAAAACTCTAACATTGAATGTCAATCCTGAATCAATAAAAACACCTGAATTATTCACAAAAGAAGATGATGGCACAACTTTATTCTCAATATGAATGGATTCATATATTTCAATAGGAGTACCCATTGTATGACAAATATTTCAGATTTTGATATATTTAAGACCAAACTTGTTATGAGTCAGCCATTGTCTTACAGCAGACACATAAAATGAGAACAACAATGAGATTTCAGCCCCAAAGGAGCTCATCTGGATATAAACTTGTATGCATACAACCAGTATCCCATACAGACTCCAGTCATTAGTCTGCAGAATGGTGACTTATAGATACTGAATAGTAATGCAGGGAGGGCTGAGCCTTGTGGGACACTGGTATCCAGAGAATGCCAGGTGGCATAATGTATTCCAACTCTCATGTGTTGTCTTTGTCCAGTTAAATATGACTGGAGCCAATTTAAGATGGCGCCAGAGATCCTACACTCTCTTAGTCGATGAAACAGGATCTGATGCTCAATAGTATCAAATGCAAATGAAATATCAAGTTTTAGAAGGACATACTTTTTTTCCTGCATCAAGACCTCTTCTAAGAGATGACTAGACAAGTCAATAGAATCTCAGTACTTTGTGCTTTTCTAAAACCAAACTGTAGATGATCAAGCATCCGATAAATGCTTCAGCACAACATATTCTGCAACTTTAGAAATGAATAGATGGTAAAGGCCTATACCTTGTGAGGTCAGAGGGGTCAAGATGAGTTTTCTTGAGCAAGGTCTCACAGAGACCTGCTTGAGAGAACATGGAACATAGCCCTCATACAAATATAGATTAATCAAAACTGTTACTGAGGGAACAATAATATCCTTGATTGCTTTCAAAATAGCAACATTACAAGGACTGAGAGGGCAGAATGCAGGATTAAATAAAGAAACAGCATTAGAAACGTCAGGTTTGGAAACCACATCAAAAGAAGCCTATCTGACCTTGACAGCATACGGCAAATCCACAAACCATTTGGGAACCCAAGAAAAACTGGCTGAAATTTTAGAAATTTTTTTTATATCAAAAACACCATAAACCTTTCACAATTAATGGTGGAAGATTGTTTTGGTGAAACATAATTTGGAGAAATTGGATGTGAGCAATCCCAAACAAAACTTGTGGACTATTGTGAACAGGGTTTTCCCTTTGAAAATTTGGGCAAAGCAGGTATGTTAAAGCTGTCCATGTAGCTTACAACTGCATGGACTGTTTGAAAATTGTCCCCTTTCTATATCTTTCTTTTAATTTATATCATCTTGAAGCACATTTATTTGACATTAAATATGTTCAATGAATTTAGATGAAGAAAGCAGTGTGCACTAGAAGGTCTAAATATTTCTAGAACTGTTGAGCTCCTCCTAATTGTAACCATTTACTAAGTAAGAAAGCCACTTCATACAGTAAATCTAAGAATTAATGTCTAGCATCTATAATATATCTCACTCTAGCAAAGACAAAATAGTTTAGATACAGTATTTGCAGGCCTCTGAAAATGATAAAATAAGAAAAAGTTAAAATATTTGTGATTTTTATTTTTTTTACATGATAGCAATGTCTTAAAAAAAAAAAATCTGAGTTCATGAAACCAAGATAAGTCTAAGATGTGACAAAGACTTGTCTGACAGATTCTGATCAATGTCAGGATTTACCAGTGAGTACTCAGAAGGAGAAAAAAATGTGTCACTTGAAAGGATAATGCATCAAGTCTGGAAGACAAATTACACACTAAAGGTAAGGTAACTCAGTTTTCAAAAAGAAACAGCTGTGTTATCATTAGAAGCAAAGCTCTCATGATCGTATGGCCACTTGTATCAAAAATTCAGCCACCTTGCCTTCAATGAACAATTTGTCTTCTAAAGAGTCATTATCCTTGTAACTGACAAGCTTTCCAAGTCTCATCTCCCAGTTCTGTGCTTTAAAATTCTTTTTTTTTTTGCCTTATAAACTGGGGTCTGAGTATTTCTAATCTCCAGCTCCTCTTATTCCCTTCTAATTTTTAGTCCAGCTGCTTCAACATCAGATTCTTAGGTGTCCTTCTCAACCTTCACAAGTCACAAAAAACAACCAAATGAGTTAGCTTAATTGAATTATTTTGTATTTTTTCTGAAGCATGTTAAGTTGCAAGCCTTTGTTTCTATATCATGGCCTCTGGCTATTGTAAATGAATTCTCTGCTAGCTTTGAAGAAAAAGATAAGAAAAATTCCCCAAGCAAAGAATCAAACAGACAAGAAAGCCTCGTCTGCCTTACTTGAAATATATGCCTTGGCCTGCTGTGCCTTTAATGTTTGCTTTTATCATAAAAATCACTGAAAAACAGGTAGACATTTTGTTCCCAAACACATTAGAAAAGAAATGGTATATTTATTTCTGCACCAGTTTGTAGTATTCTAATCCATATTGGTGCACATTGTTCCCAGCACAGACATGTAACATTTTGCATAACATATTTGGAACATCTGTAGAAACATGTTCACTTTGCTTCCCCCAATGTACACTGCAGCAAATGTAATTTTACAAGATGGCAAGTGACTGTAAAACTAATACTGCATTCTTTTCCATCACATAGTTCACAAATTACATCTGTTAATATTACAGATTGGGCATATTCAACTTGCTATAGTGAATACTGGCATATTTAAATATAAATAACAGATTTTCCAGTGCATGGTTTGACCAGTCAACTGACTAAAGCATGTAATGTAGACAAGGGAGGCCATACACTATTTATAGCTAGATATTAAAAAAAATACTACACAATATGCAAATATGCAATTCAAAGATGCTAAAATTGTCTGTGAAGCTGACTCCACTGTAGCCCCCCTCCCCCCCTCACACACACACACACACACCACCACCTCATACCTTACTTCTAAGAGGAGGCTCTGGGGCTTCTGAGACCCAACACAACTCACTGCAACTTCAGGGTTCATTCTAAATTGGGGGAGGGGAAATAGAGATTTCTTTTTGGACTACAGCAATCACTCCAAAGAAGCACTCTTTGGACAGGAGGCAATGTTCCAACCAAAATAAACATTGCAGAGAATCCAGTTTCTTCAGGTGTGACAATCTTGTACAAATTATATTTATTACTAGATTAATACAGGGACATTCCATGTCAAGTGGACTAATTTAGAAAATCATCCACGCTGAACATCCTTCAAATTGAATAACATTTTGTGTGAATGTTTGCTAGGGTCTCAAACAAAACTATGCAACATTTTTCGGCTGGATCTGTATTGGTTCCTGAGCTAGGGGTAGCTGAATGAAGGTCACTCTTAGAGTACTGTGCTCAATGCAACACAAAATGGCCACTTTGTCAAGGCACTGCAGTCAAACAACACCTGTTAGGGGCCTGAAATTTTGTGGATTATTACAACCTCTGCTGCTAAATTCCTATACAAAGTTTGGAACCCAACATGAGCTTACCAATCTTTTTATGGCCCAGCAAACTACATGAAAAATTTTACAAAAGAAATGTAAGCCTTAGTTTGACTCCTCATTGCTCCTGATGTATTCTTATTACTTTGATATAGGCCATAACTGGATCAGTAGTCATTGCTCAGACGTACATCTAGGATTTGTACTAGGAGGCTTTGGAGCCAACTGGAAGCAAAGATAGTTAAATATGGCATGTTCTTATGCAAAGTTTTGCCATTTTTTGGGTGCAAATATCTCTACTGTGTAATTTCTTTTTTCTTTCTAATGTCCTTTGAAAGAGCATCATTTTTGCTACAAAAGTCACCCTGTTGCATCTTGGACGCAGTCTTGCTTTGCTCAGAATTACAGTCCCAAAGACATGCATCATTTGCATGTGTGAATGCACTATGTTAAAAAGAGGCATCTTTGTCACCCAACTGTGAAACATGCAAATGAGCTGGAGATGTGAAATTTTACTGTTTACTGTGCTTACCATACATCTTGCTTTTGACACATATTTGTTTAGACATATTTTCATAAATTAGTCATCAAAGTCAGTGTAAAACTCTGTATGCTGATTAGTTACCTTGCATTGGTAAGTGGTGGCTGAGCCACTGCCAATTCAGCAAAACTGAAAATCCCATTGCCTAGAAGCCACTCCAGATGGTACCAGCCAAAGGTTTCCAAGCTTTTATTTAAGCAAAAAAACCAAGGAAAGGCATGTTATAAAATTGCGGGCGGCACGTGCAAGGGGGTGGCAGACATATGCAAAAATCGCAGACTGGGAGGGAACTTCCCTACCCCAACCTCCCTTCCCCTTCCCCTATTTTACCTGCCCCCTATCTCTACCCTAGGTACCCCTATTTGTTTTTAATTACCTTTTGCTCCTCCAAATGGCCGCTGTACCGGGCGCCTCCAGCCCCGCCCATCCCCGTCCCCCTGGACCACCCCTTTGCCAAGGCCTGGCTCTTGTGCACATAACAGGGGTTGCGCACACAGGTGGGACCCTTTTAAAACTCGCGCAGTGCGTGCGAGGCCTGGCCATGCACATAACTCATGTTTTTTATACTTGCAGTGTTCTAGAACATGCTAATGCAAATTTTAGTTGCATCAATGAGCTTGAATTGATGATTTTCCCTTATGCCAGCAACTATATGACCTTTGCTAAACCTCAAATCCTGAACAGGTCTGATTGCTTCAATGTCCTCCTTTGGCACAAAGAAAAATGTAATACCAGGGACACAAAGGGGTAGGTTTTTAAAATTATGTGATCCCCCAGCACAGAGGCAAATGGCCGCTGTACCGGTACTTCAAGCCCTGCCCCTCCCTGCTCCCCAGACTGACCCTTTTTGTCATCCCGGCTCTTGTGCGTGTAATGAGGGTTACAAGCACGGCCAGGCCCCTTCTAAAATGCACACGTAATCTCCGTATTTTACGCACATGGGCAATTTAAAATTTGCCCAAAAGAGCACAATGATGACACAGGCCAGGGCATGTTCCCAAAATCTCTGCCACAACACACTGCTAACATGACATTACCATAGTTCCTTATGAAGGTGATACTTTTGCATGTTCAGACTTGCATGCATTAAATAACACAGCACAATAAAATGTCCATTTTGAGGGGTCATTTATAAAAGTATGTCAAAGCAAGATGTGTCATAAGCAGCAAGCATGGTAAGCACAACAATCTTCGCCGCACTGTAGAATTTCACATCTCTAGCTCATTTGTGTGTTATACAGCAGGGAGCTAAAGATGCCTCTTTTTAACATAGCTTGCCCATGCATGCAAATGAAGCATATCGTTGGGGCCTTAATTCTGACCAAAGACAGGTTGGATCCAAAATGAAACAGGGCAATGTTTGTAGAAAAAAAATGATCTTTCAAATTAAAAACTGCACAGTAGAGATATTTGCACCTGAAAATTGGCAAAAATGTGCATAAATAAGTGATATAGTATCATTATGTAATTATATCTTTGTTTCCAGTTGCCTGTAATGCTTCTTAGTGCAAATCTATACGTATATGCCATGGGCCATGACTACTGATCTAGTCAGTGCCTGAATCAAAGTATAGTTCAGGAGCAATAAGGAGTCAAAGTAGGTCTTATATTTCTTTTGTAACATTTTTCACATAATTTCCTGGCCCATAAAAAGGGAGGGAAGCTCACGTTATGTTCCAAAATTTGCACTGGGAGTTACCACAAAATCCACAAAATTTCAGTCCCCGTAGGGGTCTTGGGCTGCAGCACCTGGACAAAATGGCCATTTTAGATTGTGCAGATCATGATACTTAGAGGTGACCTCATTCAAATCCCTCTAGCTTTCCAACCAATGGAGATCCAGATGAAAAATTTAGTACAGTTATGTTTGAGATCCTAGAGAACATCTGTGCAATATTCTGTTTGATTTGGAGGAGGATGAGCGGGAACTCTTGGTCCACTTGATATGGAATGATCCTTCAGACATCAGTCTGCATTCACAAGCACAGTCTCTCAGGATTCCCTTCAGTTTTCTCTGCTTCAGATTCTCTCTGTAACACACTTTGTACCTGTTCTCCAATGCTCTCACCTTTTTAACCTCCTTGCATCTGCTTCCTCTGCCTATGGTGATTCACTCTTTAAACTTTGAATATTTCTTTTTAGGTTATAGCAAAATAAATATATGTGTTAGGAATTTCTCCAAAATATCTGCTTATGGCAGCTGCCATTTTGAATCTTTTCCACAATTTGACCTCCAAAAGTCAAATTTTTTTTTAAATTTTTTATTTATGCGTTTTATTTATACATAGAAATTAACTTAGATACAGCAATAACATTTAGAATACTAATTGATCACTTTCAATTGAATATTACTATTGTATCTTCCTTAAACGTATTAGTAATCCACAGGAGGGAAACAGAAAAATTCTAGCGGTATTATAAGAAATGAGAATAAACTCAATATACAATTGAAAAATAAGGCAGCACCTTCTATCTATCATGCCTCCTACCTAATACTTAAGCTTCTTAGGCCTGTGAATCCAGATAAACTCTCAATTGAGAAGTATCATAAAAAATGTATTTCTGATTCTGGTGTGTTATTTCACATTTACATGGGAATCTAATTAACATTTTCCCTCCTATACTTTCTACTTCGTTTTTCATTGTGAGAAATTTCTCTCTCTTTATCTGTGTCTGACTAGATAAATCAGGGTATATCCAAATGGGTGCTCCATGGAATTTCTCCTGCCTCTTCCTCATGTAAATGCGAAAAACAGCGTCCCTGTCAACTGAAAAAACAAAAGATACATTCAATGTGGCTCTAGCTTCAATTTTTGTATCAACTGACGCTTCTATTATTTCTGATAGATTTAATTGTGATTCTAAAGGTTTACTTTCTAAATTTACATTATTCCTCTTTATTTCCACATAGTATATTTTTGCGATAGGAGGAATAGATTTTTGTGGCATTTGTAAAATAATGCCAAGATATTCTTTAAGCATATCTAGTGGTGTAATCAGATCATGTCTTGGAAAATTCAGGAGTCTTAAATTTAAATACTTCAATGAATTTTCAATGGCCTCAAGCCTTTTATCATAGAAAATCTCTATTTTAGTAAGCTTTTGAGAACAGCTTTTCAGGCCATTTATTTCCGTATCCATTTCTTCTTGTTGTGCTTCCAATTTTGACAATACAGTTTCTATTTTATTGAAGCGTTGATTAGATGTTTCTGTAATTTTTGTCAAATTCACAATAGCTGCTTCTAACGATTTTATAGCTGACCATATGGAACTCATTGTTATTTCTTCAGATTTTACAGTCTGTAACTGATTAATAGATTCACTTTGGCCTCCTTTAGTCAGGTCTCCTTCTCCAACCAATTCGCTAAAAGTCTCATTTGTTAAATGCTCAGAAGAATCTAATTGTGGTGGAGGAGGAGTCTTAGGGGCTCCGGGAGTTAAGGATGCCTTGGCCAGAGGGTTTGTCACCCGCTCTGTGGCAGTCTCCTCAGCGGCCATATTGACCAGATCACTTGAAGGTGCAGGTAAGAAGAAAGCTGAGATCTGTGATTGAGTACGCACAGGATTGGGAGATGAAGTTATTACCTCCCTAATCCTTGCCTTTCTCTTAGTATGAGGCATTATAAACACAGTTATATATTAGAGATGTGAATCGTGTGATCGATCGTCTTAACGATCGATTTCGGCTTGGAGGGGCAGGGAATCGGATCGTCGCAGTTTGGGTTTTTTAAATATCGTGTAAATCGAAAACCGGCACACTAAAACATCCCTAAAACCCACCCCGACCCTTTAAAATAAATACCCCACCCTACCGAAACCCCCCCAAAATGCCTTAAATTACCTGGGGTCCAGTGGGGGGGGAGGGCGGGAAAACCGGCACACTAAAACAACCCTAAAACCCACCCCGACCCTTTAAAATAAATCCCCCACCCTCCCGAACCCCCCCAAAATGCCTTAAATTACCTGGGGTCCAGAGGAAGGGTCCCGGTGTGATCTTTTACTCTCGGACCTCCGTGCATTGTAGAAATGGCGCCGGCGCTACCTTTGATCTGTCATATGACAGGTCAAAGGTAGCGCCGGCGCCATTTTGTTTTTTTGTCCCCCGACATCAGGAGCGTAGGAGATCGCTCCCGGACCCCCGCTGGACCCCCAGGGACTTTTGGCCAGCTTGGGGGGGGGGGGGCTCCTGACCCACACAAGACTTGCCAAAAGTCCAGCGGGGGTCCGGGAGTGATCTCCTACCGCGAATCGTTTTTCCGTATGGAAAAACGATTCAACTGCAGGAGGTCATTCCGGACCCCCGCTGGACCCCCAGGGACTTTTGGCCAGCTTGGGGGGGCCTCCTGACCCCCACAAGACTTGCCAAAAGTCCAGTGGGGGTCCGGAACGACCTCCTGCAGTCGAATCGTGTTGCCGTACGGCCGGCGCCATTTTGCGCAAAAGTTTTTGTTCATTTTTCAAAAACTATCCGAGGAAAAACAAACTTTACCCCGAAGCGTCCGACTCAAAAAACAACCCAGTAGAAAAAAAACCAAGCCCATCTCTATTATATGGTAGGATTGGGATGGTGTAATTTGAATGCATGTTTGGTGAGGTTGGGTGGCTTTGCTTAAAGTTTGGATTGCTGGGGGTATTCACGGCTGAATAATCTGTTTTGGTTGTTGAGAGTTTGAAAGTAGGTTGTAGGAGTCAGCTTTTCGGTTGAAGAGTGTGGTAGCAGTGCGGAAGAGGCAGCGCGAAGGGCCACGCAAAGGGGCTTGCTCCTTTGGACGCGCGGTGCCTGGAGTGAGGTGAGATTTAAAGGTCCACTCTTGGAGCCTCCTCTCATATCAGGTGGGGGCGGTCCTTGGCGGTCCTCAGCATCCTCGTGGTCCTCGGCGATCGGGTATATAATATATAATAGCCATCCTTCCCCCTGTTAGCCCCAACCTTTAAAACCCCACTGGCCTACATTTTTTTGTTTTAATACTTACACGCCATCCATAGCAGAAGTAAATTTCTGCAGCAGGGGACCCCAGTGCGTGCAAAGATGGGTAAGTGTTGACATGCACATTTCTTGGCCAGGACCCAAAACACCCATGCTTCACCCAGACTATACCCATGCTCTGCCCATTTTTAGAAATCTTAATGTATAATATTTAAAATTTGCCTTTAAAAATATGCGTGGACTTCCACAACATGCATATTTTTTTGCTAAATTGCAAAGTGGTACTCCCTGGGGCAGAAGAAAAGAACAAATGTGCATGACATTTTCAGAACTACATGTGACTCTCAGACACCTGCAAAATTATTAGGTGCAAAGTTATCAAGGGCTTTCAGGACACATATTTTATGCTAATAATCAAAGAGAAACTAGTTTGTCTTTGAAAACTAACCTAAGGGATATGCGCTAAGGGGTAGATTTTCAAAAATAAGCGTGGGTGTACATGTGCACCCGCTACCCGGTGGGCACACATGTACGCCCACTTTTATAACATGCGTGCGCATGTTATAAAATTGGGGGTTGGCGCGCGCAAGGGGGTGCACAATTGTGCACCCAGAGTGTGCCGACACCCGCAGGCTTCCCCCGTTTCCTCCTCCCAGGCCGCTCCGAAATCAGAGCGGCCTGTGAGGGAACTTCCCTTCCGCCTAAACTAACCATCCCACCCCTTCCCCTAACCTATCCCCCCCAGCCCTATCCTAATCCCCCCAAAATTTAAATTCACCTTTTGCGCCTGCCTAAAAGCAGGCGCAGCTTGTGCGCACCAGCAGCCTGCTGGCATGTGAACCTCCAACACAGCGGCAATTGGCTGCTGTGCCGGAGGCCTCTGGCCCCACCCCACCCCCAGACCACCCCTTTTGTAAAGCCCCGGGACTTAGACACGTCCCGGGGCTTTACGCGCGTCGCCGGGCCTTTATAAAATAGGCGCCGGTGCACTTAGGGCTTTTAAAATCATCCCCTAAGAGTTCAAGCATGCTTTACAATTATGTGGGATATGAAAATTGTCGCCATATCCTCCAGTTCCTAGAAATTATCTTTGATAATTTCAAAGGCTTTAACTATTAATATTTTTTATTTTTATTTTCATTTATATTGTGCTATCAGGCATACTCAGTACTTTACAGAAACGCATAACAGACAGCACTTCTCCCTGGAGTTTACAATGTAGTGATGACAGACAGAGAATACACATTAGTACGAGACTTAGCATTAAATCAGTTGAGTTTATGTGGAATCAATTGAAGAAGAGGAAAGTTGATTAAGTAGTACAGCTGCAAGGAATTAGGCCACTATATAAGAGAAACAGCCAATGAGATGGGTGGGACTCTCAGTCCTTCCCAAATATTTGAGCAGTACTCTCTTCCAATACTCTAAATCAACACCCAAACTGATTAGCATTTGAAGCTACCTTAATACAGTTCTCAGCAATCCTAAACAATCCACTAACAGCAACATGATTAGGGAAACTACCATACTTGGGAAATCTCCAAATTTGGTCCGAAAATTCCGGAATTCTGGAGGAATTGCTGGATCTTTGGGCCAACATCAAAAACTCTGGGTGTTCCTCTCTGCTCATGCAGCCCAGGAAGAAGACTGCAGGAGACGCACAGGCAGGAAGAAAGCAGAACTTCGGACCTGCACTAAACGGAGGGTCAGCATCTGGGTAGACAGGGGGTGGACCATGAAGCTGCCATGTAGCAGGGTTACTACAGATTCTATCCTGAGGCAGCCCAAGGTGATCAGAGATGCCATGGACTCCATCCTGTGGCAGCTCGATAAGAGGAGGCCCAGCAGCAGGGCCGCCACAGATCTCATCCTGTAGAGACCCAAAGAGGAGGCCTAGAAGTGAGAAGGAGATCAGGGCCCTGACTGAGTGTATGTGTATAAGAGCCAGAGAGCATGTGAGAGTGGCAGCCTGTATGCGTGTATGAGAAAGAAAGACAGCATGTGCAAGTGGGAGCCTGTGTATGTGTGTGTGAGTGAAAGAGAGAGAGAGAGCATATAAGAGTGAGAACATGTTTGTATGTTTTAGAGAAGAAGGGAAGAAAAAGTCAGGAGGACAGAGGAGAAAAAATATAAAAAAAGAGACCATAAAAAAGGAACTGGAAAAAGAATGAGAAGGGGAACATAGGACAAAAGAGACCAGGATCAACCAATTAGAAAAATATGATCAGACAATAAAGTTAAAAAAATAAATAAATAAATTATTTTGATTTTTAGTGATTGGTATATGCTGTCTTTGGAAATGTGCAATATATATATTTGTATTTTGTTTTCTCTTCAGTCTTCTACTGTTCAGAGTCTGTTTCTAGGGCTTTCCACTTCAGTTTTATTTGTATGTTTCTGTTTGTAATTTGCAGTCTCTTATTCTGTATTAGATAGGGGTTGATCTGTGTTCTGCATATGTGACTGAGGTGCAAAATTTCTGTTAGCCTGCTATAATATTTGCATTGCTGCTTTTTATAGCATGGTACGGCAAGGTTTAGGTGTCTTTTTTTTTTTTTGTTTGTTTGTTACTTCACAAAGTGTTTGGCAGTGGAGGGTATTTGGTTTTCTGTTACTGAGGTGAGTGTGTGTGTGTGTGTGAAAGAGGGGGAGAACTGAGTGAGTGTGCATGTGTATGATAGTTTGTGGGTGAATCAGGGGTATGAGAGTGAGTGAGTGTGTGTGTGTGTGTGTGTGTGTGTGTGTGTGTGTGAAAAAGAATATGAGAGTGAACATGCAAGTGTATTAGTGTCTGTGTATCTGACAAAATGTGTGTGCATGCTGCTACCGGTGTGCACATACCCTCCCCCCCTTCTCCCCCTGCTAATCTGCAACAATCTCAGAGTGCCTAGAAATCAAAAGCTCCCAGGTATGAAAACTACTGTTTTCAGATATGGAAATTGCATGTTTCTTGTTATTTCTGGGTGTCATCTTCAGTTAGTAATATGTGTGCTTTATTTGCTCAATTATCAGTATTTTCCTCTAATATTTTGTCGCTAGTGGATTGTTTGGGATTGCAGAGAATTGTATTAAACTAGTTTGAAATGCTAATTAGGCTGGGTGTTAATTTAGGTTGTCAGAATAAACATTGCTCACATTTTTGGGAAGAAAGCAGTAATTAGACATGGTTCTTTGATTTCTTCTCTGCAGCATACATCCAACTTAAAATGTTCTATTAAAGGTGGCTAGCATGTAGTCTTTTTATAGATATCTTTCTGGTCAATTCTTTATTCATAGGACTAGAGTAAAATTCTGTGCAATGAAAACTCAGTGGTGGCAGAGATGGCAACATAAACTTTCTACTTACAGACAAATCATCTTGGTATTCTGGTAAGGAAATTGCTTGGTTATGAGATTTCTGTGCACCATCTTCAGCTCACCATATTATATTTAACTGACCTAAAAGCACTCGATCAGGGCTTCCCAAACCTCTTCTACTGCCCTCACAGCTAGATGTGTTATAAGATATCCACAGTCAATATGCCTGAGATAATTTTTTTTTAGGCAATGGCCCCAGTGCATGTAAATTTATCATCTGTATATTGATTATAGATATCCTGAAAACCTGATTGGGTTTGGTTTGAACATGATGGAAGAGCCCAGTACTGGATAAAATCCATTTTTCCTGGGAAGGTGGAAGGAAACTTCAGTCTCAATACCACCTGACATCACAAGCAGAAAAAAAAAAAAAGAAATATAAAACAGCTGCAGGAAAAAGAGAAATTGACTGCTATAACATAGTCATCGACCCATAATAGACAGCTATAGTCACCATTGCTATTTAAGTTAAATCTAATCAGTTTACATCAGCTCTGTTTTTATGTAGTGAAATTATTTAAGCTTCTTGTGAAATAAGGAGCCCAACAACTAGAAAAGAAGAAAAGGTTCTTTTATCTGTAGCTTAATGGTTCTTCATGCAGTGTTGTTCCAATAAATGCCACTGGAACATTTTCATTAATAGAATTTGGCACAATCAAATTAATGTTGTGATACTAATTTTGCTTGGCTAAACCTTTTTTTTAGAAGTTTCTATAAACTAATAGGCTTCCTGTTTGTGCTTTGATGGCTTCATAAAAGCACCATTAATATTATTTTTATTTTAAAAACTTCTTGTTAATTGTGTCCCTAGCCCTGTCAGGTTGCCCAACATAATTTATATCAACATACACAATAAAATCACAAACATAAACAAATCACATATGAATTAAAAAATTCACATCACACAAAAATAATAAAATTGTATCATCTTTCCCATCTACATATTATCATCAAAAAACAGCTATCAACTGCCCATACAACGTCATTTCCCATCATCATAATTCTTACCTAGCTCTTACCAGCCAAGTTTTAACTTTCTTTCAAAAGACTAAATAATCCCTCTAAGTTGTAATTCCTAATGATGAATTCCAAAGCATGGGGGTAATAACCAAAAACCTTGCTTTTAAACTTATTTTGCCCTGGAATGATGGAATCAACAATAAATGGCCTTGGCTAGAACTCAAATGATGTCCTGGCATATATCAACTCAGCTTATCCTTCAAATATTTAGGCCCCAACCCACTCACAGCATGAAATGTTAATATTAAGATTTTAAACTCAATCCATGTACTCACCGGTAACCAGTGTAATTTCCAGAACACTGAAGAGAAAATCTCTCTCCTTGAATAACCATACATTACTTTCAGCACCACATTTTGGACCACCTGCAGTCTATGCATAAGCTCTCATGGAGATCCATGCAAAGACTGTTACAGTAGTCTATTTATTTATTAAAGTTCTTATATACCACCTGTAAAAGAAAAAACATTCTAGGCTGTTTACAGCAGAACATATACATTAAAAACAAATAATATAAAACCAACTGGAACATAAGGCATAGATGTCTAGGTGATAAGTAACAAAACCAATATCCAAAAGTGCAGACTAATAATTAGACAATAACCAATAACTTGAGGACCATCATACTAAGCACTACCGGTCTCAGACCTTCATTGGTTTATAAATAATCATCAGTCCTATGATTGTATTTTTGAAAGCTTTTTTGCAAATAAAACTCATAATCATCGTTGAAATGTTGCTTTTTTAAATAATCCCAACAGTCCCACTGAAAAGAAAAAAGAACCATAAGATGAAAATGCTAGCATATAGCATTAAGAGCTATACACACCATCCATTTCTTGTCTTTTCTCTGGATTCAAAGCCATCCCGAGAAGCACTATGATATTTATACTGACCCTTAAGCCCACAACAACTCCCAATTGGCATTTAGGAAGAAAAATGACACCAGTTGTAAGTACGATTAATTGACCAGGGTAAATTCTGAAACCAGAGGACACCTTAGATCTAAGACATCTTCAAACTCTGTTTAAAGGAACTATATGAGTGAATACCAGTCAATTTCAGCATTTAAGCCATATGGAGCAATAGAGTTCACTGTAGAAATCCAGAATTGTTCTCTAAAGTTCAATTTTAAATCCAAATTTTGTTCAGGTCCAAAAGGAGTTATCTGCTCAATTATCCACAAATGTAAATCAGCAAAATGATGTGAAGTTTTGAAGTAATAGGAGACCATTGGCACCTGTAATTTTGTTGTAGAAATACAGCTTTTGTGTTCAGTTAGCTGAGCTTTTATCATTCCATGTACACTAAGCCACAGGGACAAAGGATGGCATATACCACATTTTTGGACTTGTAATCAGTGTGCCCATGGATGTCAAATTATTGGCCTGATGCTGGATCCTGCATTATTGTAAGTGCGGTAATAGTGTGACAAATAGAACATTATCCATGTGGTTTATGTCCTCTTGAATCTTTAGTTACTATATATTTTTAGGTTGTTAGCATTGACTTTATCAATATGTCTTTCAGGCTTCTGCTTCTTGCATAAGCCACCATTAAGTGTTCCTGAAACAAAGAATGGAGACCCAGCAAATGTTATGTAGTATCGCTATTACTCCTTGAGCTTTGTCATAATAACACATCATGCAAACCATTCGACCATCTGAAGTTTTTTTTTTTGTCAAGCAGTAGCCATTGTCTTTCAGCGTTAAGCACTATCTTAAATGCTAGCTTAATCACCTGCACTGGGTACCCACGTTGCAACAATGTGGCAAAGTTCTTGTGTTTGTTTAGAGTAGTCTTCCTTACTTGAACATATTCTATGCAAGTGTAAAAATTTTCCCACTGGCAAATTGGAATGTAGTGAATAATGGTGGAAACTCTCAAATTGTAAAAGGTTATTATGGTCCATCGGTTTTCTAAAGACCTTAGTGACCAATTTATCTCTCTGTTTGTGAATCAAAATATCCAAAAACGCTAAACATTCTATAAATTGTGGTAAATTGTAAATGATGATCTGTCAAATTGAGCCAATTTAGAAAACAATTAAATTCATTGACAAGCCTATTCAATATCAGTGTTTATTAAATGGGCGCTCATAATTGAGCACCCGCTCTCTTAACACACGCCGATACACCTCTTCTGGGCACCTGATTTAATATTTAAATAGATTGCCATGGGAAAAAGGAGGTGCTAGGGAAAATTTTGCATGCCTAGCACCTCCTCGACATTGGGCGTCCAAGAGAGGTGACTGTCAGTGGGTTAAGAAAATGGACGATCAATTTTATGAGCGTCCCATTTTCCTAACCTGTGCACAGCCACAGGTTAGGAAAATGGACACTTGTTCATTGAACTTCCGTTTTCCTAACCTGACAGCCATCGACACTGGGTTTTTTTTTTTCTGTTCCCCCCTTTTTAGGTTCTTCTGACTTAATATTGCCACAATATTAAGTCAGAGGAATTGCAGAAAAACAGTATTTTCTACTTTTCTGTAAACTTTTGGGGCACCTCAAGAATTAATGCCTGCATCGGGCACGCAATATTTTTTGTATCAGGGGGGTAATATCTAATAGCCTCATCAACATGAATTTACATGTGATGAGTACTATTAGCAGGGAGGAGTAGCCTATTGGTTAGAGCAGTAGGCTACAAACTAGGGAGACCAGGATTCAAATCTCATTACTGCTCCTTGTGACCTTGGGCAAGTCACTTTACCTTCCATTGCCTCAGATAAACACTTAGGCCTAGATTCTTGAAGTTGCTATATTTATCACAGGAATATGCAAATTTTTACAATCCAGTGGGAGCACTGACAGGAGAGGATCACCTTGCCAGTGGCTGAAAAGAATCAATAAGTACTGCTTAGGGAAATTTTAGAACTTAAAAGTTTTGGGGAGAAGTAAATTATTGGGGTATATTCTTTAGTGTGTTTGCATATCTGTATTAAATAGCTAGTCAGAGGCAGGTAAAATCGCCAGGAGTTTTGTGTATTTATATTAAATAGCTAGTCATAGGGCAGGCAAAATAACCAGAGTTTTTTGGGTTTGCATTAGATAGCTAGTCAGAGGGCAGGAAAAAATCCAGGAGTTTGTATATTTGTCTTTCCCTTCCTCCCACTCCTCTTCCACCTACCCCTAGTTCATCTTTTAATTTATAGGCCGGTGACATTTTCACACTAAAATAATAATAATAATAATAATCAGACTTTTAACTTAAATTCAGAAATTCCCCACACCTGGTCACTACCAGATAAATAGTGAATACACTAATACATTAAAAGGACCCTAATTCTAAGCATTCCTACTCCCAAAGCAAATTAAACTTAACAAAGAAATGAACAAATTTAAGATGAAGGCAGGAGACCAGCATTAAGAGGGGGGTCTAAGTCTTTTGCATCAAGGGTCACATGTCTGATTTTTACCTGCCAATGAGAAGCTGTATGTGTGCACCCGGTGTAAAGAAAACCTGTATCGCGCAGAACGAGTCCGATCTCTGGAGGCTAGAGTGGCAGACCTGGAGGTATTTAAAGGAGACCTTCAGGAACATAATAGCCAAGTCCCATCTCCACTGTGGCAGCCCCCTTGCCTTGGAGGAGCAAGGTCTCTTGATTGGAGAGCATAAACCTGGTGCAGCAGGAACTGATCCTGTAGCAAGGACCTGCTCTCCAGGTGGGGCATTGTCCTCTCACACTGAGGATGTGTCTCCCAGGGCTACTGCCCAGGAGAGAAGGGTTAAGTTGGCCATCATAGTTGTTGATTCAATTATTAGGAATGTAGACAGCTGGGGGCTAGTGGGAGTGAAGACCACCTGGTAAGATGCCTACCTGGTGCAAAGGTGGCGGACCTCACGCGTCACCTAGATAGGATTTTAGACAGTTCTGGGGAGGAGCCAGCTGTCTTGATACATGTGGACACCAGCGACATAGGAAAATGTGGAATGGAAGGTCTGGAAGCCAAATCTAGGTTCTTAGGGTAGAAAGCTGAAATTCAGAACCTCCAGAGTAGCATTCTCTGAAATGCTCCCTGTTTCAATCGCAAGTCTTCAGACACAAGCAGAGCTCCTGAATCTCAATGCATGGATGAGATGATGTTGCAAGGAAGAGGGATTCAGTTTTGAAAGGAACCGGGGAACTTTATGGGGAAGGGGGGAGTCTTTTCTGAAGGAATGGGCTCCTCCTTAACCAGGATGAATCCAGGTTGCTGGCACTAACTTTTAAAAAGGAGATAGAGCAGCTTTTAAAATAAATCAAAGGGAAAAGCTGACAATCGCTCAGCAGCACAAGGTTTGAAGAATATTAATGAAGCATTAGAAAGAGGGCATCCCAACAAAAAGGTTTCCAATAAGAAGAAAAGTCATCCAAGTGCAATAATTAAAGATTCATCTGAGCTAGAAGATTCCAGTTTATCCCTGTCAACTGAAAAGCAGAATGTTAATACAAGCAAAAAATACACTTTGAAATGTTTGTATGCTAACGTCAGAAGCCTATCGCAGTGACTGATGACATAGACTTAATTGATATCTCACAGACATGGTGGAAAGAGGATAACTAATGGGATAGCGCTGTACAAGGGTAAAAACACAATGATAGAGAGGAGAAACTTGGTGGCAAGGGTGGAGCTTTATGTCCAGGATGGCATAGAGTCCAACAGGATAAAGTTCCTGCAAGAGAATAAATGCACTATCAAATCTTTATGGGTAGAAATATCTTATGTTTTGGGGAAGAGTATAGTGATAGTATATTACTGTCTGCCTGGCCAAAATGATGAGACAGTGAAATGCTAAGAGAAATGAGGGAAGCTAAACAAATTGGTAGTGCAGTAATAATGGGAGTTTTCAATTACCACAATATTGATGAGCTAAGTGAAACATCAGGACATGCTAGAGAGATAAAGTTCCTGGTTGGAATAAATGACAGTTTTATGGAACAATTGGTTCATTAAATGATGAGAGAGATAATGTTAGATCTAATTATCAATGGAGTGCAGGATTTGGAGAGAGAGGTTAACAATGGCAGTACCACTTGGCAATAGTGATCATAATATGTGTTGAGAACGGGGGTGTTTGTGTGCCCTTGGGCCTCAGCCCGAGCCCAGACCTTCGGGGCCGAGCTGAGGGTTGATGGTGGCTCCGCATGGCTAACGGGCTGACCCTCTGCCAGGCCAGCAAGCTCCCAGAGCCAACAACATGTGATGTTGGTAGGGGAACGGTCCTCCGACTGTTCCGAGCCCTTTCGGACCTGCCGCTTGATCGGCATTGGAGCAGCAGGCCTGGCCTGAGGGCAAGCGGAGGCCTTGACAAGTAGACAGGACTATGACTGATGCAAATGGCATCACTGACAAAGACACTTGGGCTGATGCAGACGGCATCACTGACATGACGAGGAACTTGACTTCCAAACCGGGCAAAACATAAGGCAGGGGAATATTGGCACTATCTCTCAGGGCGCCCTACACAGCCCACCTTCAAGGGCGGACCCAATGGGCTGGTCGTGGACCACCCTGTCCCACTGCGTGCCTTACATAGCCCTTGGAGGTTGGTCACGGACCACGAGGAGAGCGGGACAAGCACAGGGTAGGTCCAGGCAAAGAGGAACTCCAATGACGAAGCCAGTGTCATCTGAAGCTTCCTCCATGGCTGGCGGGAATGGAGGCTCAGGAGCACAGGACACACAGTCCACCTGTAGGCTGGTCCACTCGTGTACAACCTCATCCGAGGGACCCCCGGCCTTACAGGTACCGGAAGGCTCAAGAGCACTGCAGATGAAGACGCAGGGAAGAACATCCTGGCAGGCAGACACAATAGGATGAGGAAGATCATGGCAGAACATCAGGACATGGTCAGGGACCTCAGGCAAAACATCAAGACATGATAAAAAAGCAGACGAGACGAGGAGCTCCACGAAGAACAGAACGCCTTACAAGGCTCTGGCAGGCAAGAGCCTCCAGAGAGAACTCACGCTGATGCAAGGCAAACACAGACTGAAGCTGAAGTCCTTTTTTAGGGCTGCAGACCGGCGACTCCCTGGGAGGACTTTGGCACGCCCATGCCTAGCTGGCCCTATAAGTACAGAGAAGTGCTGCGGGTCGGCCCCTAGGGAAGGGCATGGCTCAAACCAGGAAGTCCATGCAAACACAAGCAGCCTCAGGCAAGCCCCACAGACATCGAGGCCTCCCAGGCCCTGGAGCAAATCCTGGACAGTTCGCAGGCGAGGCTCTGGCTTGGAGCGGCCTCCAGGAAGAGGTAAGGAGCCTCCCGTAGCCCAGCTACAGGAGTGTTCATAACAATATAATCAAATTTGAATTAATGACTGGAAGAGGAACAGTAAGTAAATCCATTGCTCTAGCATTAAACTTTCAAAAGGGAATCTCTGATAAATTGAGAAAAATAGTTAAAATAAAACCAAAAGGTGCAGCTACAGAGGTTAAGAGTGTGCAGCAGGTATGGCCATTGTTATAAAATACCATCTTAGAAGTGCAGTCCAGACGTATTCCACTCATTAAGAAAGCTGGAAAGATGGCTAAAATTTGAGGTGAAAATGCAATTTTAGTCAAAAGATCTTCATTCAAAAATTTGAAGAAGGATCCATCAGAAGAAAATAGAATAAAGTGTAAGCACTGGCAAGTTAAATGTAAGACATTGATAAGACAGTCTATAAGAACATTTGAAAAGAAGCTGGCCGTAGATGCAAAAACGCATAATAAAAAAATTGTAAAAATGTATCCAAAGCAGAAAGCCTGCAAGGGAGTCAATTGGACTGTTAGATGATTGAGGGGGTTAAAGGGGCACTTAGGGAAGATAAGATCATCCTGGAAATACTAAATAAATTATTTGCTTCAGTGTTTACTGAAGAGGATTTTGGGGAGATACCCATTCCAGAAATGGTTTTCAAAGGTTATGATTCAGATAAACTGAACCAAATCGTGGAGATCCCTGAAGATGTGGTAGGCTAGATTGATAAACTGAAGATTAGTAAATCACCTGGACCAGATGGTATACATCCCAGAGTTCTGAATGAACTAAAAAATGAATTTGAGACCTATTTGTTCAATGCATTTGTAACCGATCATTAAAATCATCTGTTGTACCTGAAGACTGGAAGCTAGCCAATGTAACCCCAATATTGAAAAAGGGCTCCAGGAAACTACAAACTGGTGAGCCTGATTTCAATGCCGAGAAAAATAGTGAAAACATCAGAATATAATCACAAAACATTTAGATAGATACTGTTTAATGGGACATAGTGAGCATGGATTTACACAAAGGAAGTCTCGCCTCACAAATCTCCATTTTTTAAATGGTTGAATAAACATGTGGACAAAGGTGAACCAGTAGATGTAGTATATTTGGATTTTTAGAAGGTGTTCGACAAAGTCCTTCATGAGAGGCATCTAAGAAAACTAAAAAGTCATGAGATAGGAGATGATGTTCTTTTGTGGATTGCAAACTGGTTAAAAGACAGGAAACAGAGTAGGATTAAATGGTCTGTTTTCACAGTGGAAAATGGTATACAGAGGAATGCCTCAGGGATCTGTGTTTGGACCAGTGCTTTTTAATATATTTATAAATGATCTGGAAAGGGGTATGACAAGTGAGGTGATCAAATTTGTGGATGACACAAAATTATGCAGAATAGTTAAATCTCAAGCAGATTGTGATAAATTGCAGGAGGACCTTCTGAGACTGGAAGATTGGGCTTCCAAATGGCCAAAGAAATTTAATGTGGACAAGTGCAAGTTTATGCATGCTGAGGTAGATCTTCAAAACATACGCGCGCGCGAACAAAAGTACACCAGATTTTATAAGTACATAGCCGCACGTATCTTATAAAAACCGGAGTCAGCGTGCGCAAGGCTGAGCAAAATCGGCAGCCTGTGTGCGCCGAGCTGCACAGCCTGCCTCCGTTCCCTCCGAGGCTGCTCCAAAATCGGAGCGACCTCGGAGGGAACTTTCCTTCCGCGTCCCCCCACCTTCCCCTCCCTTCCCCTATCTACCCCACCCCCCCAGCCCTACCCCCCTACCTTTGTTGGGCAAGTTACGCCTGCTTGAAGCAGGCGTAACTTGCGCGTGCTGCCCTGGCATCTCCCGGCACAGACCGCAGTGCCGGGGGACTCGGGACCGCCCTCCCGGCCCGCCCCCAAACCGTCGCCATGCCCCTGGACCCACCCCGGACTGCCCCCTGCCCCAGACACGCCCCTTGGGCACGCCCCATCCCACCCCTTTTAAGAATCCCCGGGACTTACGCGTGTCCCGGGAGGATTTACGCGCGCAGGGGTTTTAAAATCTACCCCATAGGGAAAAATAACCCTTGCTATAGTTATACAATATGTTAGGTTCTTTCTTAGGAGTTACCACCCAGGAAAAAGATCTAGGCATCATACACTCTCATCATCACTTTTACACATATACTATACGAAGTTGTCATTCTGCCACTATGCACTTCATTATGCCTCTTCATCCCATTATTTTTGATGGGTTATTCCTCTAGGATACAATTAAGGGAGAAAATCCTGGGTAGTTACAATTGGAGGACCATGGCACTGAAGACCAGTATAGGCTGCTTCCAACTGAGCTGGAAATTCAATGCAGTAGAAGGAGACTTTCAGAATCCAAATAAAAAAAAAATAGAAGGCAAAGAGACCAGGTGCATGGTTTCCAGTAATAACTTGGGGCCAGTCCTGTTATCTTTCTTGACCACATCTCACTAGCCTATGTGTTAGATTATTCTGGAGTCTGCTGAGCAGCACAGGAATTTAGTGGACCTGCATAATAAATTAAAAGAAGAGTCAAATGCCTGCCTTGATTCTTCTCAGTAGATTCATTACTATTGTGCTCTCCTTTCCTGTCCAACATGCCCACTCCATCTGGTCTCTTCCTTAACTCTATGAATCCCCCTGTCTATCTGCTTTCATTGAGATGGTATGGCTCATTAGGGATGTGAATCGTTTTAGGACGATTAAAATTATCGTCCGATAATTTTAATATCGTCTTAAACCGTTATGGAACACAATACAATAGAGATTCTAACGATTTATCGTTATAAATCGTTAGAATCGTGAGCCGGCACACTAAAACCCCCTAAAACCCACCCCCGACCCTTTAAATTAAATCCCCCACCCTCCTGAACCCCCCCCAAATGAGTTAAATAACCTGCGGGTCCAGCGGCGGTCCGGAACGGCAGCGGTCCGGAACGGGCTCCTGCTCCTGAATCTTGTTGTCTTCAGCCGGTGCCATTTTCCAAAATGGCGCCGAAAAATGGCGGCGGCCATAGACGAACACGATTGGACGGCAGGAGGTCCTTCCGGACCCCCGCTGGACTTTTGGCAAGTCTCGTGGGGGTCAGGAGGCCCCCCACAAGCTGGCCAAAAGTTCCTGGAGGTCCAGCGGGGGTCAGGGAGCGATTTCCCGCCGCGAATCGTTTTCGTACGGAAAATGGCGCCGGCAGGAGATCGACTGCAGGAGGTCGTTCAGCGAGGCGCCGGAACCCTCGCTGAACGACCTCCTGCAGTCGATCTCCTGCCGGCGCCATTTTCCGTACGAAAACGATTTGTGGCGGGAAATCGCTCCCTGACCCCCGCTGGACCTCCAGGAACTTTTGGCCAGCTTGTGGGGGGCCTCCTGACCCCCACGAGACTTGCCAAAAGTCCAGCGGGGGTCTGGAAGGACCTCCTGCCGTCCAATCGTGTTCGTCTATGGCCGCCGCCATTTTTCGGCACCATTTTGGAAAATGGCGCCGGCTGAAGACAACAAGATTCAGGAGCAGGAGCCCGTTCCGGACCGCTGCCGTTCCGGACCGCCGCTGGACCCGCAGGTTATTTAACTCATTTGGGGGGGGTTCGGGAGGGTGGGGGATTTAATTTAAAGGGTCGGGGGTGGGTTTTAGGGGGTTTTAATGTGCCGGTTTTGCGATTTTTAGATTTTTAGATTTTTCACGATTTTTCACGATATTTTACCCCCCCAAACGGCAACAATACGATTCCCTCCCCCTCCCAGCCGAAATCGATCGTTAAGACGATCGAGGACATGATTCACATCCCTATGGCTCATTACCAACATCAGCTAGCCTATGTCACTCGAGTGCATGACTGTGGCAGGTAAAGCGGGTACTTCTGAATCCTACAGCAGGAGCTATGGGAGAAATGGAAGCAGATTAAAAGAAACACAAACCACAGCCTGCAACTCAAGCTCCAGACTTTCAGTGAAGATGAGCAGTGGGTCATCACTTTATTATTGGCTGGATGGGGCACAATGCTGGGAGAATCTGGTGAGCACCTGGGATCAACCTTGCCAGAAGATGGCTTCCTAGCTGATTACAAGGTATGGGCCCAGATGGTGAAGCAAAAGAGTCAGCGGGCTGATCCTTCAGCTGGAATGGAGGAGTACAACCATGACTACTCAGCTGGTCCCATGGCAACCAACTGATTGACATAATGGACATATGTTAGAAAAGGGGTGCAACTGATTTCAAGAAAAAAGGTTATGCTCAGAAAATAAAGTTATGGTCCTTTTTTTTTCCCCCACTAAGTGGGTTCTTGCTTTTCTTATGTGCTATGTTGTCAGTAAGCAGGTCTGGGAGGATGGAGGGGCTGGACAAGAAAGGAGGCTAAGATAAGTAATGATGAATGCTCATGTTATATTTTCACGCATAATGGGGACATTTTTAAATTGCCAAGGAACTTGCAGGTAGGCCTGAAAATTAATTTTCAAACAGAAACTCTCAGCAGATCTTCCCTTTGTAAATTTGAGGCTGTTAGAATTACAGAACAAAAGTACATGCAGACTTTATACTTCATTTCCATCAGAAGCAAAATACATGTGGAAAAGTATGCATTAGGATTTCAAAATGAATTCCTGATGCATATTTTTATTTATTTATTTATTTGATTTTTATTTCAACTTTTTTCAGGCACTTCAAAGCAGATTACATTCAGGCATTGCAGGTATTTCCATATCCCAGAGAGTAATCTAAGGGCTTCATTTAGTAAGCATTTTCCATTAGCCTGTAAGTTTATTTCTGAGGCAATGGAGGGTGCCCAAGGTCACCAGGAGCAGTAGCAGGATTTGAATCTGGTTCACAGTCCATTGCTCTAATCTTTCCTCTGTTCACTCTAACCCCACCCCCAATTTCACCACTTTTTGACACTACTAAAATTATATATATTGTGAAACAGTGTGTGTACTTTGGACTGCATTGGGAGGAGAAGTGTGCAATTTTCAAGAAGGCAATCTAGCCACTTCAGTCATTATGGGGAGTCAGCAAGTCTAGATGGCCATTAATAACATGGTACCTGATAGACTAAGGGTTTTTCCCATAGACAAAAAGTGGGAGAAAAGCTTTAATGAATCTGGCCCATGGTTTGTGGCCTAAACTATAACTCTGTAAGCTCAGGCCCCCGGGGGACTGCCACCTCTCAATCCCCAAGCCCCTATTATCTAATGAATATGAAAATGATGATGACAGAACATTAAGGAGTCACTAACATTTATTATACAGGCCCTACAATCTCACCACCTTCATTCAACTTGTATGGCTGGTTAGGTACCTCTCAACAAAAATCATCTGAAGTTGAGCTAATTTGAAGTCAATGTCCAATTAAATTCTTTAGCAGGGAGAGTCTCGGTGCTGTCACGGATCTTCTTTCTGATATCTTCTGCTCTCAGTACTTGTTGCCTGTTATGAAGGCTTCATAGTAAGTGGTCTTACCATGACAAGGTGGGTGGTGCCTACTGTCTAGGCACCTCTAATTAGTTAGCAGTTACAGACATTTGATTGAGTTCTGCTGACTAGGCAGATACATTGCTGTGTCAGAAGTTCATTGTCAAGCTCTGACAGGCTACAGTACATACCAGGCCTTTTTTTTAGCCAGAGCTATTCATGACCTGTTTAAAATGGGTCAGTGGTGTTTTCCTTTGATCTGCATCTGTGGTTTGCCTTGTCTAGACATGCTTTTCCTGATATGCCAAGTTCACAATTGGCTGTCTAGGTGCAGGTCCCTGTGATGGTGACTCATATTTCTACCTGGCATAGACATTCTTGTGCAACACAGCCTACAGCTACGCTAGTTATCTATCCTCACTCTCAACAGGCTTCCTGCTTTTCTGCTATGTTTACACATATGTGGCAAAAAGCAGAAGAAGCTGTGAAAATATGTGAGACAGGTTTAGCTTTTAAGCTTCAGATAAAAAGGAAAAAAAATATGTAATACAATAAAGAAATTATATATAAAACTCATCACTATGTGTTCTTTATAGGGGTATTTCACATCTTCAACCCCCTGACTTGTTGTGGAGTAAGGGGAAGGGAAGTATTGTGTCATGTATAACCAAAGCCTTTGCACAGTCAAACTACATATTGGCAAAATTCCTACTGCAGGTTGGTTAAAATATGAACAGAAAATCATGATGGGGATGATCTTGGCACAGGGAATATAGAGAAGGAGTGTACAATATTTCCTCTTCCTTTTGCTTCCTAGTGGGTGGGAACAACCTTCCCACCCAGCCTCTTATTTTGCTGTTTGTTTTAAAATTAAACATAGTCTATTGCTCTTGGGGCAAATTTCAAAACTACATGGGTACTCACAAGTATTGTAGGTTTTTTAAACTGCTGGTTTTCTACCTGTTTTCTAAGGGAAGATACATGCATACCATCCATTTAAGAACTGCCTAGGGAAAAAGTACCCACAGAGATTTGAACCTGCACTTTCTTTGGATACTTTTTCCCATCCAAAAATTGCATGTTATTCTGAAAATGCAAAACTATGCACACTATACCATTATCTATACTCATCCCAAGGATCACATCCATTCACTGTGGGTAAGTATGCATCTCATGGAACAACGCACGTACCTTTATTTGCAGAGAAATTAGGCAACCTTTGGACAATCAATTTGCAATAGAAAATAGCCATTTGCTAGTGGAAATGGCTCTTACAAATTGTCCTTTATATATTTCAGTTTAGTAAAGGGGCTGGATTAGCTAAGCCATTATCCTACTAGAGAAGTGTGAATCCAATTTGCTTGGCTGAACAACACTAGGAGGACATGGTAAACTGTGGTGTGATTTGGGAGTAATCACACCAGAAGAAATTAGTGTGGGTGGGATAGATATAATCATGCCTAATAGGGGTCCCAGCTAGCACGTGACAAGGACCTAGTTTGCAGCAGTGCTCTGCAGGATGTGGCCTGAAGCCTCATCTGGGTTGAAGGTGATCTATCTACTGTGTCATGATTTTTAAGATGGGGGAGGAAGAGGGAGTGGCAGAGTTCTTTCTTTAGCTAGCTCAGGTTTGTCATATGATTGCAATATTGATAAATCTGCATCACTTTTTACCTAATTCTACCTGTCTGCAGTTGTTGTTTGTTGCAAATTAGGTGAAGGAGGATGTGTGCAAGAAGGAATGCTGGACAGTCCCAGCTGCCTATGTTAGTAAGAAGTCTAGATGCCTTTGAAAATTATCTGCCCATGTAAAAATCTCTAAGGTACAATAAAAATGTACTATGACAGTGACAATGCATTATACAACAGACCAGTATGGCACCACAAATAATTTAATGTAAATTATTAGTCTCCCTAGTGCATTGCACTGATCAGCAAAGTATACCTCTTGTATCATCTTGATATATGGAACTCACAACTGATTTATTTTCAGTAATGTACCATGAAATACTATTATCTGATTTTTAAAATTCAGATTAAAAATCACTTTGCAAATGTTCTTGACATAGAAAAGTCAAACCATATTGCTTTTAAAATAATATATAAAATTATTTGATTTGCAAATTGAAATTAGCTGATGTTTTCTATATATCTTATCTTTAATTAGAGATATTAGCTTACTCAGCCAAAAAAAGGGCAAGCTGGCAAATCCTTTTCAAGAATTTCCTTTGGAAGTTGATTATATCATCCTAACCATTTTGCGCTAGAGTACAGGCATGAATTTCTAAACAGGGTTAGAACCCAAGAATCTCACTACCGCTTATAATAATAATAATAATAAACAATTTAACAAGGACTCAGAACATAAAGGCTCAGATTTTGACTGATTTGATTTTCATTAATTGATAATCATACATAAAATATTTTAGGTAGCTCAAATTACAAATATCCAAATATATATTCCTTAGGGCCTTGACAGCTAGTAATTTGAATAATAATCTGCAGCTGTAATTTAGTAAAAGATACAGCATTGAGTAGCCTGATAATTCACAAGGTAAATATTTTTCCTCTATCACTACATACATTTTTACAAATTAATTGAGGAAAATCCAATGATACTAATTAACTAATAACCATTTATTTTACTTACTTCTCAACTGATTTTTAAGATGAAATGATTTGTGCTGTTCATAGCTACTTTCCTGGGCTTCTACTGCAAACTGTACTCCTCTACTGTAGAGTATATAATATACGCAAAGGGCAAAGAATGAATATGCTAAATACGATATAAAACAAGATTTCAAGGTGGTATAATCCAGAGATTATGTACAAGCTTCCCTAAAGAGCATTTGTCTTTCATAACTCGATTATAGTTTACCATCTTTTGCAGTTTTTCCAATGTTTCACTATCATCCAAAGACATAAATGAAAAATAGAAATGATAGATCCTGTCTAGCACAACAGCTTCTACCTTGTCAGACTGCATGAGTGGGTCTGATTAATTTCTACATACTGTGTCTGTGAATAGCAGCTTATAGTATTTGTTGAATGTGTTCTTTTCTTCTCTTATGAGAACTTCAGAAATGTATCCCAACCTGGGCAATAGTTAACTAACCATCAGGCAGTGTATCAATCTTCCAAGTCAATTGAAATAAGTTGGGTAGAAGGAGCAGCTTGAGTTCCAGTGAAAGCGATGCTGTGCAGGAGGCCAAGGTTCAATCCTTGCCTCTTGGGCTGGTGGGAGCGGAGAACACGATGGAGTGTGTGGTCACAGCTCTCTGGTGGGAGGGATGAAGTCCATGTCATTGCTCAGAAGTGACATCTATTGGCTACATTCACTAGTGCCATGATTACAATTCCAGAGGAGGAATCCGGGATACTTTCATAACAGCTAGCCATTTACCACTGAAGTGACTGGCTTGATGGGATGGGAGAAATACAATAATTATGAAGTAAAAATTCCAGGTAGCTGAAAATGATTGCATAAAGTATGATTGCCCTAGATGTAATAGATTTTGATTGAACAGGAAACCCAAAAGCATAGAAAGATGCTGCCAGTAAAATGGAAAGGGGGAGAAAAGTGATAGAATGGTGCAGACTTTTTTTTTTTTTTTACCCTGCTTTTAGAAAAAGACAGGGTTCTTACACTTTTAATTGTCACAGAAGAAGTCCTATTGTAATCATGTAGTCTCAATAGTTTGCAGTGTAGTGTTGAATTAAGAGTGGCAGTTTGTGTTAAATGTCCCATGACCACAAATTTAGTTATGATAGTACTCCTCATAATGAATTTATTTTAGGATTTCAATGGATGTCATATATTTTATAGTTAAAGGATTTAATTACCTTTACCATTTGTAATTAAAGCTGCATTTTCAGAATGGTGCAATGGGCAGGTGGTGCATGCAGATAACCTCTTAATACATCATGAACATGTTGTAGGATAAACATTACTGGTTTTCATCCAAGACTGCTGTTCTTTTTATGTGACATATTGTAAAAAGCAAATTATTAATGCAAATCATACTTCAGTCAGCTCAATTGGCTTTATATGCTATGAAAATATATGCTAATATTAGCATAAACTGCATTTGTCATCACATAATATACAGTTATGTAATATTGCTGATGATAGGCTAAAATATTGCTAAACCTAGTAAGGTATAGAAATTACTATTTGAAATTTAAAAAAGATATTACTTTGAAGTATACAATCTTAAAACTACCTTGTTTGGAAAAAAAAAATGTAAATAATGAATACATGACCAAAAGAGTTAAAACAAAATGCATGTTTAGAAATGTAAAAATCATGATCGAATGACCGTGCCAGAGGTCTGTGTGAGAGAGACAAACACACAGAGAGGTTGACTGCATCACGCCTCCTTGATTTGATTAAACAGATTCCTCTTTGACAGACTGACATTTCGGAGTCTGTAGATTAAGCCCTGGAAATCCCCATGAGCAATTTAGAACTAGGGGGTGGTTACACAGCTGAGCTGGAGTTGCACAAAGACTGCCTTCCTAAACTGTATCTTGGGGAAACTAATTCAACCACAGACATTGCTGCTATCACTGCAAGTGCCATCCTGCTGTTTAATCTGCATGGAACAGGAATCTTACACAGTAGTCCATGGCAAATAGAGGTTGCAGTTTGTTGACTTTCAAATGGTTTTTTGCTCTACCAGATATACGTGTTTTGTTTTGGGGGTTTTTTCTGCAGATTCAATCACATTAAAACATGGAATCCCTAGAGTAAGAATATACATCATAGTTGACCGGGGGGGGGGGGGGGGGGATGAGGATTTTGCACTAGTGGAGTTCTAGAAATAAATGTCTAACCTGAAAGCGCGAGCTATACAGTCCTATCACTTTAGCCATCTAGGATATTTGAATTTTATTTGACAGAAAACTAGTATCCCTTAAGGCATTTCAAGTAACACATACTCTGCTACCATAAATTTAATATTTAAAATTCTCTCTCTCATATACAGCAGTCAACAGCTGCTCTGTCCTATACCTTCATATGTCCCGAGTATTTTACAGTCCATTACAGTGGAGTTCATTATTCTAACATTTCAGTGTCATCGTAAGTTCAGTTCTATGGACTATACTATAATTACGGTGGGTTTGCAGGATTATTAATATTGACAATCACAATGCCTGACACTGACATTAACACAAGAAAAGCATAATTATTTCATTTTTTGCTTAATCTGTTACTTTGATAGGTATTTTGTTTTGTTTTTTTTTCTTCTGTATGAAGTTTCAACATTTAAGGAATTTAAAACAGTTTCTTGATTTAGTAAATAACAGTAGAAAAAGACCCAACGGTTCATTCAGTCTGCCCAGCAATGTTTTTTTTTTACACAAGGTTGTTAACTTCCACTCTGTGTAGGTTACGTCCCCCCCCCCCGCCCCATATCTTCTGTTAAGGGGAGTAACTGCCGCTCTATGCAGTTTACCCCCATGTCTTTTCTTAAGAATAGTAACTGCTACTCCATGCAGGTTACCAAGTTAACACAGGTTAACCCTTGTCTTCACTGCCATCCTTTATCTATTATGAATCGTTGTGTTTATCCCATGCCCTTTTGAATTCCCTGACCTTTCTTCTATTCCCCACCTCTTCTGGGAGGCATTCCATGCATCCACCACCCTTTCTAGGAGGTAATATTTCCTGACATTGCTCCTGAGTCTACCCCTTTGGAGCTTCATATGATGTTCCTTTGCTCTACAATTTTCTTTCTGGAAAAAGCTTAATTCTCATGCATCATTAATACCCTTCAGGAATTTAAAAGTCAATAGCATTTCTCCCCTGGCCCTTCTCTCTTTCAGAGTATTGCATATTTAAGGGTACATTTTAAAACACAGCGTGTGCGCGTACTTTTGTTCGCGCACCAGGCGCGAACAAAAGTACGCCAGATTTTATAAGATATGCGTGAAGCTGCACATATCTTATAAAATCCGGGGTCAGCGTGCGCAAGGAGGTGCAACTTGTGCACGCCGAGCCCTGCGCACCCTGCCCGTTCCCTCCGAGCCGCTCCGAAATCGGAGCGGCCTTGGAGGGAACTTTCCTTCCGCCTCCCCCCACCTTCCCCTCCCTTCCCCTACCTAACCCACCCCCCCGGCCCTATCTAACCCCCCCCCCACCTCTGTCGCACAAGTTACGTCTGCTCGAGGCAGGCGTAACTTTGCACGTGCCGGGCTGGCAGCCGTGCGCCATGTTCTGGTCTGGGGGCTGGTCTGGAGGCCACGGCCACGCCCCTGGAATGCCCCCGGGCAAAACCACGCCCGCGGCACCGCCCCCAGATTATGCACCGACCGCGCCACGCCCCCCCAACACACCCCCGATGATGCGCTGACTGCATCACGACCCCTGACACGCCCACCCCAAGAAAGCCCCAGGACTTACACGCGTACTGGGGCTTTGCACACGCCGGAAGCCTATGCAATATAGGCTCGGCGCGCGCAGGGGCGTTTTAAAAGGGTTATGCATGTACCTTATGCGCGTAACCCTTTTAAAATCTGGCCCTTAGGTCTTTCAGTCTTATCTCATCTTTCAGTGCAGACTCCACTCCATTTTGGTTGTTTTTTTTCTGGACTGCTTTCATCCTGTCTCTATCCTTTTTGTGATAACAGTCTCTAGAACTGAAAACAGTACTCCAGGTGAGGCCTCACCAGGGACCTGCACAGGGCATTATCACCTCCTTTTTCCTGATGATTATGCCTCTCTCTCTATGTAGCCCAGCATTCCTCTGAACTTAGCCACCTTCAGATCACCAAACACTATCACTTCGAGATGTCTTTCATGGTCTGTGACCATCAGTCTTTCATTTCTTATCACATAGAGCTCCTTTGGATTTCTGTACCCAAAATGCATGATTCTGTACTTCTTGGCAATGAATCCCAGCTGCTAAACCTTTGACCACTCCTCATGCTTTCTTAGATCACTTTTCATTCTCTCTACTCCTTCAGATGTGTCCACTCTGTTGTGGCATACACCAATTTGTGCTACCTTCCTGTCCTCTGCTATTGAAAAGAGTATGAGGGCTGTGGAAGTTGATGCCTAGATAGCTCATGGCATCTTCTGGAGTCCTCTGCTGATGCTGCTGGGAGAATTATGAAGGTGGTGTGTGTGCGTGCGTGTGTGTGCACGTGTTATAGAGAGGATGGGGGCTATCAGTTTCCTTCTGTTATTTTGGACTTCCTACTCATTTAGAACTGAGCTTGGAATCCAACACCATAACAAATACCCAGGGATTCTTCCTCCAATTTTCTGTCACCTCATAGCTCTCACAGCCCAGTTATCACATTGATACTCCTTGGCTGGGAGCTGTGCACCATGGCTGCTCTTGCAGTCATGCAATCATGGGTCCTAAATCTGGCCAAAAAGTATCACCTTCGTGCTTTGACTGGGATTCCCTCCCAGTAGGATCTGTGAGTGTTGTCTTCTCAGCATCCCCAGCCCTGGCTAGTTCAGGGAATGGAAGACCTGACAGTTCATTTTTCAAAAGGAGATATAAAAAGTAGAAACTGGAACTCTAGTTGAAAAATAACTATGCTACAGCAAGATGAGAACTAATGCCTAGCATTCTCTCCCCCTTCATCTCAGCTCCTCAGTGACAATTCAGACTATGAGCTACTAAATGGGATTTTCTGAAATTTCTGATCAGAATGGAGTTCTGAATGTGAAAGATCAGCTGTCCATAAAGCTGGCTAATCCTGAGGGGGATGCAATGAATAAATGCATATTTAAATACTGATATCTGGCTTTCACTCCTATAGGAGGAGATAAGAATTTCTCATTCTCCCATGGGATACTGCAATTCATTTAGAGCTCCAGGGTAGGGGCAGGACTTGGTGCCTTATATTTATTTAGAAAAGGGAAGGGGGGACCCAGTACAGATCCAACTTGTATTTGGAAAATTTGGGTGAGAAAGATGGGGGCTCAGGCCATGGAAAGCCTCAACATTTTTATTTTATTCTTGTCATGAGGTTTGAGCCATTATTGCCTCAAAATGTATTTTAAAAACCTGTGAGGGAAGGTGGGGGTGCAATCAGCTCAGTACAGGTACCAAACCAGGTACCAAACCTTTTTGGACTGCTTAGGGTTGGGGGAAAAAAGGTTAATGGGCCACTGTTGGCTTGAGGGATTTTTTTTCCACTTATTTATTATTTATTTATTTATTTAACATTCTTTATATACCGCAGTTCTAGTAACAATGTTACTAATCACTTCGGTTTACAAGTAACTTGGGGTGACATAACATATGTCTGTGTCTTACAGAGAACAGGAAGTCTGAACTGGGATTTGGTTATCTGGCTATATTCAAAATGTACAGGTCAATTTTAAAAGCATTACTTGCACAAAGATGCCCTCATGCACATATTTGTACCCATGCATGCATAAGGAATAAGGGGGCGGGAAAGAGAAAGGTCTCAAACTTATGCACATCAGTCTGAATCTTAAAACCAAAAACTGCAGTGTGCATACACAAGGAGTGTGCATTCGTTTGCAACTTATTGGCAATCCGCAACGTATATGCCATATTTGTTGTATTCGTGGGGGTCACGAAACGTATGGCGAACCCCCACCACTAACGAATAAACCCCATCCTCCTGACCCCCCCCCCCCCCCCAAGACTTGCCAAAAGTCCCTGGTGGTCCAGCGGGGGTCCTGGAGCGATCTCCTGTACACAGGCCATCAGCTGCTGATATTCAAAATAGCTCCGATAGCCTTTGCCCTTACTTTGTCACAGGGGCTACTGGTGCCATTGGTCAGCCCCTGTCACAAGGTAGGAGCAATGGACATCCGGCACCATCTTGTGCTCCTACCATGTGACAGGGGCCGACCAATGGCACCGGTAGCCCCTGTGACATAGTAAGGGCAAAGGCTATTGGCGCCATTTTGAATATCGGCAGCTGATGGCCTGAGTACAGGAGATCGCTCCAGGACCCCCGTTGGACCACCAGGGACTTTTGACAAGTCTTGGGGGGTCAGGTGGGTGGGGGGTTGTAGTTAATTAAATTTAAAGGGTTGGGATGGCGTTTTATTTTGGAAACAAATACTTATGTAACTAATGAACAGATCGGGGTCCCCCGAGAACGGATGCAACGGATTTCGGTCCTGACATATATGAATATTGAATGAGACGAATCCATCCCTGCTGCACATCCCTAGCATACACTAGATATCCGCCTAAGTTTATTTTTGCTCTTGATGAGGAGCAAGTCTGTAGATCTCGAGTTTTAGGACTTATAGAACAGAGTAGGGGTCCAGGTGAACTGGGGGGTGTGTAGGTTAAAGAACCAGAAGGGTCTGAAAGACCTCACTATTAACTAGTCAAACTGGTGGACTAAATGCCAAACTGGGAATGTGCCTTGCATTAGTACGTTTTGAAATTCACTGACATACACGCGTAAAAGCATGTTATATGGAAGACAAATGCATGCAGGCTATGCTCAAGTAACCTCTTAAAATTAGGAGCATACTTACGCATGGTTAGTGCATTTTAGAAACATGCACACACAGTTAACAATTCCAAGGTATCCTTGTTCATGCTCCAATATGCACGTGTAAGGGCACATGTACGCTTTTTTAAAAATTGACCTCATACTTAGTTATTTCTAAAGTTATCTTGGTAAATATACCCAAATAACTTGCTCTGAACCTTGACCAAATGTATCCAGCTACACTTATTAAGGATGTGCATTCATTTTTAATGAATGCCAAAAATGCAACAAATGAGACCATTTTCAGTTTGTTGCGAATGGAGCAAACTGAAAATAGTCTCCTATGAAAATATTCAAAATTTTGGAGTATTTTCAAATTTGTGTGAAATAAAACAGGGCCTTTGACAGCCCTGTCTGAGCTTCCCTAAGTGCCAAGGCCTAGGTCTAAGGCCAAGGCATAGGCATAGTGCTGAAATTTAGATCCAGGTTTAGCCTGGAGTAGAGGCCTAGTCCTGTTACTGACACATAGGCAAGGGCTGTGCCTAGCACTAAAGCATAGGCTAAGCTAGGCCTAGCATGAGCGGTCTAGGACTGGTTGGGTCCAGTTCCAAGTTCTAGGCCTGGTACTGAGGCCTAGGCCTGGGCTTGTATCTAAGCCTCGGCACTGGGCCTATGACTCAACACTATGCCTAACCTATGCTTAGCCTCTGTCCAGAGTCTAGATAATGTTTTGGCCTGGGAAGGCCCAGCCAGGCAACCAGGGGCCCCCCTTTTTTTTTTAAATAGATTTCTGTTTTTATGTTTCGGGGTTTTTTTTTTTACTTGTTTAATGTTTTTTTCAGTTTGGCAAACTAACCAAACCAATAAAAAAATCACTAAATAAACAGAATAAAAACAAAAAACACCAATTTTGGGACTTCACATCCCTAAAATTCATAAAAGTAGCACTCAATATCTGTACTATCTGGTTAATTTTATGCCTTGCTCCTGAAATTCCTCCTTGCTGCTTTTTTATCTGGGTAAGTTTTAACAGGGTAATGACTTTTCTGGCTAAGAGTAGGGATATTTAAAACCACATAGGTGAATTTTCAAAGGATTTACATACTATATGTAGATGTAACATACGGTTGTAACAATTTTCAAAAGCCAATTCCCGAATTATTTGCCAGGAAGGTTAATTTTCAAACTGGTGAGCAGGCACACATTGGCGCATGTGTGTTGGCCCATGCCCAGGTAAGTGGCACTTTTATAACTTGCGTGTGTATATGTGCACATGTTATAAAATAGCCTGGTCATGCTCACGTGTACCAAATTTTAAGTGGGTAAGCCCATGGACAAGCAAATCACATTTCCACCATGTAAGCTATGGAATTTTAAAAGGTCCCCTTGCTCACCCCATTGCAGTTTAACAATTTGTGTACCAGTTCAATAATTTAACAGCTAGGTCCTGCAACCCCTCTGGTTTGATAGCCTCCTGTTGCATTTAGTGATCCATGGATCTCGCCTCAAACCGCTGCTCTTAACTCCAGCCCTGAGCCTCCAACAGAGACCCTTGACACGCACATGACCTCTCGTTGAAGACACAGCAGACTGTGTCTGTACTGTTGTGGGCAGCCCGATCCATATCCTAGGGATCCCCACATCTGAAATCATTAGCTGCCAGAAAGAGAACAGTTTTTCTCCCTGAACTATTTCCAGCACGGCCTAATGTCAATAATGAGAGACATTCAGTTTGCTCTGCATTTTGACTTAGAGACATAAAAATGAGTCCTAAGCAGATAATGGAGTTCCTTGCAGATAAGCTCCCTAAAGGAACCAGTATCTTCTTCCCCAATACTTTTATCTCTGAAGGACTTGGCTCCTCTCCCAGATTTAGCCCATGGAACAGATAGCAGAAGAATAGTAGATTCTATGTTAATCACTAATCAGGAATGTTTTGTTCCTTTAAGAAGTAAACAATAAGTTCTCTACAGTTAGATTATAAGGCAGGTCAAAATCTTCAGTTCAAATTAAGCACCCTATTAGTGATATAACTATTTAGGTACTCAGACACTATAAGGCATCAAATATATAAACTATAGATAAAAAGGTAGACTTAAATGGCTTTGTTTTTAGATTCTCAGACCTAATAAGCTTTTTTATCTAAGTTATCTGATTACATTCTTAGATGTTATAAGCACAATTTCAGATAGTATAAGCAATATTTACTAAACATCTGTAAGATTGTTATTATAAGATGTCTTTGGTCAACAAATAAAATGTATAAAAATGTTATGATTGCTAAGGTCAAGGCTGCGCATCTAAACATCAGCAGGTTGCAGCCCAAGAATATAGATTTAAACTATTGGTGAGCATAGCAATCTTCTTTTATCTTTCTGTATCTATCTTTTTACAGGCTTGATCAATTAACTCATATATAATAAAAAAGCATATATTTTTACTGATTACTTTGATTCTACTGAGTTGCTCTGTCCTTTTAAATATTTATTGTTCTCAGTGACACATTAATTCTTAGGAGCAATGATGTGTTAAACTCAGTTAGCAAGGTGTACTAAGGAGTGAACTATAAGGGAACTCCTTATTAAAGATTTTCACACTTGGCTCTACCTGACAGAGCTTCAAACCCAGAATAATTTGCACCCCAGATGGGACAATAATATTATCAGACAAACTAAGGGGCTTATTTTCTTAAATAACCTAGGTACTTATATTTAGGGCAGGGTTAAGCCCTAAACACAAGCCACTGTGCAAGGCTATCCAGTACTAGGTGATTGAGTTAATGTTTCTTTAAGAAAACAACAAGGGGAATGGGGTGCAGGGGGAGCGGTAACTAACTATTGAACTCCTTATCCCACATACTGTTCCAGAAAGCCCCATCCCACTAGAGGTACTCACTTAGAGAATAGATGACGTGCAGGTTAAAATAATTGATTCAATAATTATTACTGCCACAGCGCTGGCTGTATCAGGCTAGACAGGAGGAGCTTTAGATTTCCCTGCCTCAATTAACAGGCATGATCTGGTTGCTAGAGAATCTTGGACTCTAGGAGATTTCTCAGAAGGATACTCCCCAACTACAGCTATTGAGGTGGCTAATTTAAATGCTAATGTGTAAAGAGGAAATTGCATTAATGAGAAACATTATAGGGATATGATGAGGGCTACTACAGGAGCAGCTACCATTAGACCCACCGCTGCACCAGCTGTAATAGCCATGCTATCAAAAACTCAGATAAGGGCTATAATTGGATCAACACCCACTAATATCAGATATATTGCAGTATGGCTAGGGAGTAAAATTGCTGGAACTGAAGGAGTGCTGAGTGTAACAAATCCTACTATCAGACAGAGAATAGTCAACACACTGATTTCCAGCTCATGTGCACTGACTCCATTAGAAACAGTTAACGTGGGAATTTGCAATATCAGCCCTATACATCAAATCAATGGATGTAGCCCCATTTCCAGACTTGAGGACATATTGAGGACAATATCCTAGAAGAATGGGTTAGCACTTGCCTTGAAAATGGGCCTAATATTTACCCATGGAAGCTTTGGGATGATTTGGAATATTCTCAGAGGATATCATTATTTCACCGCATCTTGTAGATTAGATGAACAAGAGAGCTGAGGAATATGCCACAGATGGTGAAAAAGTGAAACATATAGAATAGATCCTGTCAGAAATATTGTGCATTTTCAACCTTGATCCTTTGGGCTGCACCCACAGCATGGGATCCAGGGAGTAACTGGGATCTAGAGGACATATTAACCAACTCAGAAGGCAAGACCAGGGGCAAGGAGCAAAACAGGTCACATGATGTGTCCTATGAACGACAGCCCAGAGAGACTAGAGAGCTATCCCAACCTTGGGAGATTAAACCACAAGGAGTGGGGTACATCTGAGATGAAGCCCTTACTGAGGTATGATCTTTGCCCTAGGGTATATGCTCCAAGAGATACAAAGGAAATCCTGGGTCCCAGCTTTCACCATACAGGCTTTATTCAGACAATCGTCCTCTGGGATTTCAAATCAGAATTCAGAAACTAACACTTTCCAGTCTGAGTCAGACCAAACCATCCCCAAAGATAGGTGCAAAGACAGGCATACAGGGAAATACTGGCCCAAAACCAACAGCGAAGGTCCAAAAATTAAAGTGAAAACAGAAAAGGCCAATAGTGAAGAATAATAGACTACTTGTAAATATGGAACTATTCAGCCGTAGGATATTATGAAACAATAGCAGAGAATATCTGTTTTCCACAGCACTGGTTACAAGATGCAGTACCGATAGATCAATGGAACATCACTTCTATACATGGAACACAACTGATAGATGTCTATTCGATTATGTGTCACCTGGATGGGTGCATGAGGGATATCCAGGTGATAGAAATAGATGGAGAAGAACCTATTATCTCCTATCAAGATGTCCCTTGGTACAAAATACAAAAGGTATCTTTGCTACAGCTTAGTACTTGTATTGATATTGAAGAACAAATTACAATGCTATGTGATAATTCTGAGTTTTCTTCCAATGGTAAGCAGAAACTGAAAGATCTGTTATACTGATATATGGACTTGTGGCAATCCTGGGAAAATCAGGTAGGACATTGAAAGACTGAACCTATCCATACTGCCACAGGAAGAGAGTTACCTAAGAAACAAAAACAATTTAAAGTTAATCACTAAGCTATACCTGTTACTCAAATGGTTATTGACGATTTGGTCAAACAGGGGTTCTTGATCCAAAAATTCAGTCTCTGAATGATACTAGTGTTAATCCAATCCCTAAACCAAATGGGGTCTGGAGAATGACTTTAGATTATAGAGAGGTAGATAGAGTAAGGCCTTTGATAGGGTACAGAACTGTCATTCTAACAGCATTTTATGACAACTCCCCAGGTATACCAATTCAACTAGGTTGGACATGTCTAATAGGTTTTGGGCTATACCAATTTCAGTTGAGAGTCAATGGTCAATAACTTTTACTTGGTGAGGGACACAATTTGTTTGGACATGCCTGCCTCAGGGGTTTTTAAACTCTCCTGCTATTTTCTCAGCAGTTGCAGTTTATGTTATTGATTTCTATATCACTGATCACACTGAAAGTGAGCATTTGGATACTTTAACACAGGTCTTTAAGATCATGAGAGGTCTTGAATGAGTAGATGTGACTCGGTTATTTACATTTTTGAATAATAGAAGGACTAGGGGGCATTCCATGAAGTTAGCAAGTAGCACATTTAAGACTAATCCAAGAAAATTCTTTTTCACTTAACGCACAATAAAGTTCTGGAATTTGTTGCCAGAGGATGTGGTTAGTACAGTTAGTGTAGCTGGGTTCAAAAAAGGTTTGGATAAGTTCTTGGAGGAGAAGACCATTAACAACTATTAATCAAGTTTATTTAGGGAATAGCCACTGCTATTAATTGTATCAGTATCATGGGATCTTCTTAGTGTTTGGATAATTGCCAGGTTCTTATGGCCTGGTTTGACCTCTGTTGGAAACAGGATGCTGGGCTTGATGGACCCTTGGTCTGACCCAGCATGGCAATTTCTTATGTTCTTAAGTTCTTATTAAAATCAACTATTTGGAGTTTTGTTTGGATTGTTGGGGTTTTAAAATTTCAAAAGAGGGTAGGGGTTAGATCAGTTTGAAAGAGAAGTTGATTCAGCTTTATCCGCCAACTACACTGAAGCAGTTACAATCTATTTTGGGGTTTTAAAATTTTGTAGAAGTTTTGTACAGGATTTTTCAGTAAAGATAAACCCTCTCTATAAAATCTTTATGGATGCTAAGGGAGGATTGCTAATTAATTGAACTCTAGAAGAACAAGTGTGTTTAAAATCCCTGATAGATGATTTGAATCAGGTGGCAGTGTGTTCTGTATGTGATCCTGCCCAAGCATTTCATATTTATTTATTTATTTATTTATTAACTTTTATTTACCGACATTCGTGCAGCACATCATGCCGGTTTACAAAGAACTCAGGTGGGCGATACAATAAAACAATAAAACAATGTACAAAGAATAAAATAAAGTAACAAAAACATAACAATATAACCTTAGAACAAAATACTATTTCTTACGAAAAGGACACATTAACCGATCGTGATCAAAAAGGATAAATTAAGCAGTAGAGGGGGATGTTGTTTCTTCTAGGGTATCCATGGGTGGTGTGAGGGGAAGCGGGGAAACATAGGGAGGGGTGGAGAAAGTTCGAGCAGGGGGGGCTGGGAGAGATTAAATTTGGTTTGTGTCAGGATAGGCCTGTCGAAATAGCCATGTTTTGACTCCTTTCTTGAAAATTTGCAGGGATGTCTCTTGGCGTAGGAGGGTGGGGAGGGAGTTCCAGAGGTTGGGGCCAGCGACGGAAAAGGCTCTCTCTCTGGTGTGAGTAGAATGTGCTGCCTTTAGAGATGGGGTGTGTAGAGTGCCTGCATGGGTTGTTCTTGTGGGACGGTCGGAGGAACGGTAACGAGGCATTTCGTCTAGCCAGGTGTGATTATGTTTGTGTAGGGAATTGTGAAGGATGGTGAGGGTTTTGTATTGTGAGCGGAAGGAGATAGGTAACCAATGTAGGTCTTTTAGTATGGGGGTGATGTGGTCTCTTTTTTGTGTGCCTGTTATGATTCTAGCCATGGAGTTTTGCAGAATTTGGAGGGGTTTGATGGTGGTGGCGGGGAGTCCTAGTAATAGGGAATTGCAATAGTCTATTTTTGTGAGCATTGTGGTCTGTACGACTGTGCGGAAATCGTGGGTGTGGAGGAGGGGTTTGAGTTTTTTTATGATGTTAAGTTTATAGAAACCCCCCTTTAGTAGATTTTTGATGTGGGGTTTGAAACTTAAGTGTTGGTCTATGTAGACTCCCAGATCTCTTACAAACTGGGTCTGAGGGGTGGCTGTGGTTGTATTTTGAGGAGTGTTCTGTTGCATGGGGAGAGTGAAATGTTCAGGCTGCTTAGAGATGACGAGTAATTCTATTTTTGACGAGTTTAGAGCAAGATGGAGTTCGGATAGTGAGGCGCTTATGGTGGCGAGGCAAGATTCCCAGCATTGCAGAGGTTCTTTTATGGATCCCTGAAACGGGATGAGAATCTGCACGTCATCTGCATACAGGAAGAATTTCAGGCCTAGTTTGGAGAGGAGGTGGCAAAGGGGCATGAGATAAATATTAAATAGGGTGGAGGATAAGGATGATCCTTGGGGTACGCCTTGCATGATAGGTATGTGTGAGGATTCGTGCTTGTCGATTTTAACTAGATACTCTCTGTGTGTGAGGTAGGAGGAGAGCCATGAGAGGGCTGTGTCGGCGATGCCTATTTCTGTTAGGCGGGTCATTAGTATCTGATGGTTGACAGTGTCGTAAGCAGCTGAGATGTCTAGTAGGGCGAGTAGGTACGAGTTTCCATGGTCCATACCTTTAAGTATGGTGTCTGTCATGGCTAGTAGTAAGGTTTCGGTGCTTCGGTCTTTGCGGAAACCGAACTGTTGAGTGTGGAGGACATTGTGGTCTTCTAAAAACTCCGTTAGTTGTTTGTTAATAACCCTCTCTAGGACTTTGGATAAGAATGGGAGATTGGAAATTGGACGGTAATTGGCAGGGTCTGTGGGGTCGAGGGTGGGTTTTTTCAGGAGGGGCTTGACTATGGCCAGTTTGAGTGGGTCTGGGACACTGCCTGCAGTAATAGAGCAGTTGATAAAGTCCTTAATATGTTTGGTGATGGCGGGGGTGATGGAGAGGAGGGTTTTTGAAGGAATGGTGTCTGAAGAGTGTGTGGATGGTTTCATCTTTTTTAGTATAGTTTCTACTTCTATGTTGGTGGTGAGGTCAAATGTTTTAAGGGTGATCTTTTTGTCATTGGGAATGGGGGGGAGGGGGGTAGTGTTGTCTGGGAAGCGGAGTAGAATATTGTCGATTTTATTCTTGAAGTATAGGGCTAGTTCTTCACATTTTTTGTTGGAGGTAGTATCGTTGAGAGTTGGTGAATTGGGATTGGTGAGTTCTGAGACATATGTGAATAAGGCGTTTGCATTAAATTGGTAGTCGTGGATCTTTGTCGCGTGGAAATCACGCTTGGCTTGGGTAATTGCATGACGGTATGCGTGTAAAGTGTTGTTATAGGTGGCTTTAAGTGTAGCCGATGGTTGTTTGCGCCAGGCGCGTTCTTTGGCTCTTAGTTCTTGTTTCAAGGTTTTTAACTTGGCGGAGAACCAAGGTTTCCTTTTCTCCTGTTGTGTAGAGGGTATTTCTTTGTGGATAATGGGGCATAGATCATTGGCTATGGTCGTAGTGAGATTGTTCCAGGAGTGTAGTGCGGTGTCTGGATTGGTGAGATCAATGTTAGCTATTTTGTTGAAAGCTAGGGTGAGCTCTTCCGTACTACAGTGTTTACGGAAAGAGATGGTTTTATGGTGTTTTTGTGTGGAAGGTGTGAGGGGTTTGGTTTCAAGGATTGTATTAATGAGGAAATGGTCAGACCATGGTACTGGGGTGACTACGGGTGGGGTGGCAATGGTTATTTTAGAATTCACAAATATTAGATCGAGTGTGTGGCCTGCTTTGTGTGTGGGTTCGGTGATGATTTGATTGAAATCTAGGACTTTGAGGGTGTCCAGTAGAGTCTCGCAGGCGGGGGTGGTGGGGTGGGTATCTACATGGAGGTTGAAATCCCCTAGTATAATGGTAGGAAGATCTGTTTTGATGTTGACGGTGAAGTATTCAGTGATGGGTGAGGGATCTTTTTCAATAAGGCCTGGGGGGGCATATACTAAGCAGATTTGTAGGGATTTGGATGCAAATAGTGCGATTTCAATTTTGGGTGGCGGTTGAGTAGTTTGGAGTTTGAGGTTGAGTCTTTTCTTGGCTGCCAAGAGTAGACCACCTCCTTTCTTTTTCGGCCTTGGTATGGAGAGGAGGTCGTATGACTTTGTGGGGAGCTGGTTTAGGAAAACCTGGTCGGTATTTTTTAACCAGGATTCGGTAATGGCACAAAGGTCGGGGTTGTCGTCTGTAAGCAGATCATTTAGTATAGTTCCTTTTTTTTGTATGGATTGGGCATTGAAGAGAGTAATGGCTAATGTTGTTAAACCTAGGAGTTGTGAGAAAGGAGGGGTCATAATTGGTATGAGGGATTTGCGAGGAATGGGTGGGTGGGGGGGTGTTGTAGGGGGTTTGCGTAGTAGCGGGCAGTGCCGTCTTGGGATGGGGAGTAGACACATGGTTCTAGTATAGTGAGGGGACTTGGGTGGTGGGGACTAATGGAGAATAAAACTGGGTGGAGACTGTGGTGATATCTGGCTTAGCAGGGAGTGCGTGTCGAGTATACCTCACATAGCGCAGATAGGTTACATAGGGCAAGGAGGTTGTAATGAGATATTGGGTACACTGACAAGTATGTTATACTCGAAGGCTGCGTGATGTGATTCAGTGGTGTGGAGGAGTGTGGAGGAGGAGTGTGGAGGAGGGAAGTTGTCTAGGGTGAGCAGTCTACCATGCAATACAGGTTGATCGGAAGTATAAATTATTCAAATACATTCAATGGAATTCAAAGGCATTCAAAGGTGGTCAAATGTATGGCATATTTAGCGGCAGAAAGCTATCTGGAGTACTGTTGTTAAGGCTGTTGTTTAAATCATTCAGTCTAATGTCGGATACGTAGTCGGGTAGTCAAGTATGTCTGGCGCTGCTGGGCTGGTGGACTGGTTATGAGAAAAGGTTCTTACCCCACGTGAGTGGTGCCGACCGTGCTGGCTCCCGCAGAGGAGAGATGAGATGTAGTTGGAGTTGGTGCCAGGAGGGTAGAACGTTGTGATACCTGTTGCGATGTCTGTTGTGTTTCGGCTACGTTTACGTTGAGAATGATCTTTGGTCGTTTCGTGGTGATGGGTTGGTGCTCCTGTGGGGCTGCGACGAAGGGGCGAGACAAAGGGGCCAGCCCCTTTGTCGCGCTCCTTCGTGCGCGCGACGCTCGGCGTATATATGGTGGTATATACTTCTGGCTCAGCCGGATATATATGATTTCAAAACCACAATACTGAAATGTTAGTTCAATTTGCCTCATGCTTCTAGTATTGTTTTTATTCTACTTTAACTGTTGTACTGTGAGAAAAAATGACACTGAACAAACTGCAAGTTACAAAAGCTTCTTAATGCAAATAAAAAAAATTTATTACGTCAAATCTGTTACATGCTATATTAATATCTGGTTATTGTTATGAAACTGGATAGGCGACAAATGGCCTATACAGGAAGCAAAGTATCTAACTTATAAATGGTAAGCAAATTAATATAAAACACCTTACTGCTATACTCACATTAAGTACACAGGTCAGTCAAAGAACAGCTTTGCTTGCTTACTTCTCCTTTCCACCAGTTTTTATAGGTTTCATAATATGCACTGCAAGCGAGAAATTGTATTGCTCTAAATCAGCTCATGATTGCTCCATACCTACATTCAGGGTCACATTTTTCCTTATCATGCCAACTGTCACCATGGCCTAGTTTCTCTTCCCCTTATCAGCTCCTAGCACGCACGTCCTTGGCTTCACAGATTTATTTTCGTACTCAGAAACATAGCCTCACTTTCCTGTTATTCACTTTCTCAATTCAGACTTTGAATTGCTGAACCTGTAAGATCTTTTGTGCAACTTGTACACGTTGCCCACTGGGTTCAGACCAAGGTGTCTAGCCCAGACTGGTTCTGCCATCAGCATATTCACAAGTTCAAGGTCAGCATTTTTGACAATCCTCCCTTGAGACAGGACTTGTCCCTGTCTCACCTTCATCATTGTGAGACTATGTTGAGCCGTTCTTCAGTATCTGCAAACCTCTTCACATCACCTTTCTACTTCCCACTTACCTACACTCACTTTCCACTTTCCCTCTATTCTTCTATCAGTATGTGACATAGAATGACATGCATGGAACAATCTTGAAACAGCTACTACTCTATTACTGTTTCTACTATTACATTATCATAATTAGTTTCAATAACAGCAGGTATCATTACAGCATAGTTGGTTTCAGTATGACCTGGGGCCATGACAGCATAATGAGATTCGTGATGGGTAATATTGGTGGTTATTCTGTGAGTTATGCATCTTTGAAAGGTTTGGATTAAATTTGGAATACATTGCATAAAGCAACACACAGCTATGAGAATTACAATAATTATAATTGCATATTGACACAGGCTCCTTATCCATCCTACTGGGAATATTGACCACAAACTATCCCATATATTTGATCCTGTATCAATTTGAATACTTGCAGCAAAAGTTTTTAACTTCTGTATTTGTTGGTCAATGGCTAATGAATTGTCTGTGAGGTTAAAGCAGCACATATCTGGCATAACTTCACAACCATAACGATGTTGTAGCAATAGAAAATCAATAGCTCCTCGGTTATTTATAATAGCATTACGAAGAGCAGTCTGTTCTTGGTTTAATAATGCAATAGCGTGCGAAGTGGCATTTATAGATTTAGCTAAATTACAAGCTAATTTTGACACTTGGTTATCAGCATGCATGGCCATTCCAGGTACACCTACCAAAGTAATTGCTAAAGCTATAGTCTCGTGTCTATTTAATAATGACACATTTCCATCACACGAGGGTGTGAGAGAAGTCAAATCTCTGATCTTACGAGATTTATATAAATGTTTCACTGCAATTGGTTTGCTTGGCAAGATAGGTACTAATCTACTTAGGCAACAGGTACAATCACTGACATTAGCTGGAATATAATTAAATGTTGTGGTTCCACAAGTAAAAAACCAGCCAAGCGGTAAAATTATATGTGCCCAATTATAGCTGATGTTTGTGGGGTTATTACAGGGCCATTGTCCTTTTGGCAATTTACGGCATTGGTCTTTACAGTTCACAATATGTGCACAAGTGTTATTTTCTAGATTTGCAACATACGGAGTATAAAGCTCTAAAGCATCTGGAGGCAGATTTTTTGTAACCTTTCCCCAATTTATGGACGATTCATAAGTCCATTTTTCCCCAATAGCCGGTAATTGAGTATCATTGTGAATATCGTTCGGATCCTTACAAACCGGAATGAGGCATGAGCCCAACATAGTATGCAAGTCTGAACTAATCATTAAGCAAAAGGAAGTAACATGTGTAATGTTAGCTAAGCGCAACCATAGATTATGTTTAAACCTCTCATCCAATGATTCATTGTCCAAGGTAGAGGAGATTCTAGGAGTACTCCACCACCACAGCAAAACGCAGGCAAGAATTACACTAGGAAGTCGGTTATTCATGTTCTCAGATGATGGGGCGATAGGTACGAATATCCGACAAATGTACCCAGGTGGAAATACAATAATGTAATAGTAGTATTGGTTTCACGTGATTCTCTGACAGCAATTGGCTTAACACATATAACAGAAGAGGTGGCTCCTGTGTCAATTAAAAATTGCATTGGAACTTGTTGTGGGCCTACTAATAATTGAACAAATGGCTCTGATGTCTGTAGGAACACAGTATCACCCTGGACGATTCCTGCATTCCCTGCCTTATGTCAGTAACTTTCTGGCTCCCACACAGGAAACTGTGAGGGTGTCTGTTGTGCGGACTGCGGCCCAGGCTGCCTAGGCTGCCAACGGTCTGATACCGGCGGTTGTGCATAATAGGAATTAGGGTTTTTTTGGCCGTCTACATTCAGTTGAATAATGTCCCACTGCATGACAATTCCAACATTCTACATGAGCTCTTCTATCTGGTGATGGCCTATTCCCCCTACCCTGTGTCAGACCACGGCCACCTCTACCCCTTTGCATTCCTCTACCCCGGGGGATATATGGGCCATATCCTCCCTGGTATATATCTGAGGGTGGTTTTTGCATCACATAACAATCCTGTATACCATCTGGTATATTAGGATCTTGTGGAAAATTGTTACTCTGATCATGGCATCTGACCTTTTTCTTTTCCTCTAAATCTGCAATTTGCATAGTCATTAATTTATTGGCTATTTTCTGCTGTTCTTTATATGGAGTCTGTAACATTTTTGTATGCACTGAAGCAAAATGTAACAGTGTTGCCCTTACCTCAGGCCAAGCCTTTGTAGATAAAGCCACAACATTATTCAAATTTGTCTGCATGTTTGCTGGTAAAGTAGCATAAAACAAATGCAAGAACACTGGGATGTTAGGCTGTACATCAGCATCCTGTCCAGTTTTTGCCTTATATGTGTCCATACACTTCGTCAAATGTGCTGAAAAATCACCACTACCATCCCATTTTCCTGCCGTTATGGCTGTAAAATCAATTGTAGTCGGATATAATATATCCAAACCCTTTGCTAGATTTATTCTATCTCGTCCCTGAAACGGGCTTCCATCTACGGCAGGAGTAACCAAACCGGGACACACACTAACTACAGACAGCTGTGCAAGATTTATACCACATGCTGCACATAGTGCTTTGAAATCACCTATGGCCAATTGTGTTCCTGCCGTGTTGGCATCGATAGCTTCTAACCACATTCTAGCTCCTTTATGAATACTTGGTAATTTTTGAACAATTGTACTAATATCAGTAGGGCTGTATGGTTTGTAGGTTGTCATTGGTTGGTTATGGACGTCTGAGCGCACAAATACAGGAAGAACTTCTTTGGGTTTTTGTGATCGAGTATTAACGTTCACATCAGAATAAAAATCTTGTAAGAATAGACGCCATAACTCACATCCCTCCAACAGAAATTTAAAGTCTATACTTTTTCCAAGGTTTTCAGTAATGAGTGATTGCAGCGTCTCTACATCGGCCTCGGTGATTGGTCCCAGCTCGATAACTGAAAACTGCAAGTCCTCATTGGTAAATTCCCTCTCTATTATTTCCCACCACCGGGCCCCATACTGTTCCTTACCTACCGCCTTCAATCTGTCATATACCCATTTCATTATTGTATTTGGTTTCAGGGCCTTATAGGGGATTGCTGTTTCCTTTGCAATGGTCTCTTCTACCTTTTGAATATTTTCTTCTAATTTTTGAAGTTCCCCTTCAAATCCTCTCGGGATCACAGGAGACTCACTACCCAAGTGTATCTCATTCAATTGTACTATCCCTTTGATCTCGTAACTTGGTTCTTCATGGAAGGCAGTTACCCCTTGTTCAGGTTTCTCTGCCTTATTTAATAGTGCGTCTAAAGGAGGATATAAAGGCTTATATCCAGCAGGAGTTGGCATTTTCCAATCATCAACTTCTCCAGGTTTTACTACTGGGCATGTTATTACATACGGTGGTGGGTGGGGCGGCGGATCAGCAACTTGGTCCCGAGGACCATCTTTTTGTAACTCTTGGTGGTCTTGCACTATTTCATGTTTTGTCTTGATTCCCTTTTTTATTTCTGCATCAGCATAATATAACTCTGCTGTTACTGAAAAAAGTTTCCAGATATGTAAATGTTTCTCCAGACTAGCCTTATTCTTTTTCTTATCTTGTAGGAAATGTTGGAGTGGATACAATCGGCTAGGCTGTAAAGAGCCCTCTAAAGGCCAAGACAGAAAAGAGTCCTTAGCTGCATATTTTACCCATTTATCATTTAACTTCTTTATCATTTCCTTTTGAAATGGGAATAGTGCAATAACATATTGAAGTGCCGTACTGTTTTGTTCACTATCAATATATAAGGTAGTATGCTGGGGGATCTTTTTCAGGGTTATGGCGTTAAGCTCACTATTCTCCATATCTGTCATTTTAAAGCTGAGCGTTTTCCTCGAAATCCCGTTCCTCTTGATTAGGCGACGTACGCCCAACTGTACAATATATCCAACAGCCAAGCACAAGGCAAAATAAGCAATTGCAAACAATAGCGACCCAAAGAGATATATAGCATAAATCATCCATTAAACCAAAAATATTAATCCTCATTAATTCTGAGTACTAGTGAATCCTTTATTCACACAGGACCTGATTTCCTTCTCCTCCAAGCACGGTTGATCACTCCGGCTTTAAAGGAGATATCAGGAACGTGAATATATTTCTTACAAAAGGTGTTATATTCAGTGTCACCCTCTATCATGGCCTACTAAAACGATCACAGTCCTGCCGCGGTCGCCATTTTGTTTTTATTCTACTTTAACTGTTGTAATGTGAGAGAAAATGACACTGAACAAACTGCAGTATGGATATAGTGTTATGTGACTTCACTCTAGATTTTCAGATGAAGAAACGATGGAAATTGTTGCTAGGTGATCACACAGCATAGTATGCAGAAATTGTGGCATTAAAGTTTGCTTATAAATTAGCTCAGAAAAAAGTAGGACCTGTATTAGTTGGGACAGATAGTATGCATCTGGAGAGGTCATTCAATTATGGCCTGTCTAATTAGATATCTAACAGTTTTGTGACATCCAAACATAAACCCCTGCAACATGTAGCAAAGTGGAAAAATATCCATGAGCTTTTCTTGCAATGTCTGGATATACCAGTTATCCCTGAACCAGGGCATAGAGCCCCTGGGACTTCTCCACTTTCAGTGGGAATCTCCCTTGAAGACAGCTTAATGCAGGCTGCTGCCAATTCTATCAAGGGTTGGTTATCACCTATGTAACTTGGCTTTCTTGAGAAACTTGATCAAGTCTTAGATATAGAATGGGAAAACATTCCAGATTACCCCAAAGATTTTACTTATGAGAGGTCTTGAATGAGTAGATGTGTCTCGGTTATTTACACTTTTGAAAAATAGAAGGACTAGGGGGAATTCCTTGAAGTTAGCAAGTAGCACATTTAAGACTAATCGTAGGAAATTCTTTTTCACTCAATGCACAATAAAGCTCTGGAATTTGTTGCCAAATGATTTGGTTAGTGCAGTTAGTATAACTGGGTTCAAAAAAGGTTTGGATAAGTTCTTGGAGGAGAAGTCCATTAATGGCTATTAATCAAGTTTACTTAGGGAATAGCCACTGCTATTAATTGCATCAGTAGCATGGGATCTTCTTAGTGTTTGGATAATTGCCAGGTTCTTGTGGCCTGGTTTGACCTCTGTTGGAAACAGGATGCTGGGCTTGATTGACCCTTGGTCTGACCCAGCATGGCAATTTCTTATGTTCTTAAGGTGGGGTGTGTCATGTGACATGGCCTGCTCCTGTGAAAGCATGATTAGAATTGGTTAAGAAGGCACATTTCTCTTTAGGTCATCTTCATGGAGGTAAAAATTCAACCTTATCTCAAAGGTATGATTTGGTGGCCTAATATAACTAAGATATTTCAAGGAGTGTTAGCCAAATATGAACCTCGTTTATTGGTTAATCAAAATACACAACCAAAAGTGCCTTACTGACCTCTCCCCACTGTGTGCTACTAATCCGTATAACCGTACTTACATTGGTCATATAGGACTATTACCACCATCTCAGGGTAAACATCATGCACTGGTATGTGTTAACCATTGTACTGGGTTTTGTTGTTTATACCCCATTAAGTCTACTTCTGCTAAACATATCTGTGAGGTTCTTAATTCATTGGTTGCAGTTGCTATTCTGAGAATCCTGCCTCCACTCTTCATCCCCCTTCAGATAACACAAAACTGTGTAGTCAGACTGATTTTTAACAAACACCACAATGAACATATTACACCTTTTCTTAAAGAACTACACTGGCTGGTGTTTACCAGCGCATTCAATATAAAATATTGACCACTATTCATAACCTCATACATAATATATCCTCAGTTTGGCTCTGTTCATCACTTTGACTTTATCAACCTCCACATCACCTACACTCAATGGACAAAATTACTTAGATATCCCCACTGTGAAAACTGCTAGAATAAATGTGACTAGGACTAGCGCCTTCTTTGTGGCAGGACACCCTCTTTGGAACTCCCTCCCTAACTACATTAGACAACTTTCTTTAAAAAAAAAAAACAAAAAATCAAAAAAGCCATCAAAATATATTGTTTTCATTACCTTCCCAGAATCTAAAACCTAACCTTTGGTCTCTCATTGTAACGTTATTTTTCTTTAATGTTGTTTTTTCAGAGTTCTGTATTTTAAATATGTACATTTCTTTGTAAACCGCTTAGATCATGAAAAACTTGTATGGGTGGTATTGAAAATGTTTTCAAGAAATAAATAAATAAATAAATAAATATAGTGTGGTTTATTCACTAAACAAATTCAACATAGTGTGTCAGGATGTGTGAAAACCATTAAGCCTCCCTACCCATCCATATGCATGCCAATTCTGGAAGGAGAATGTTTCCATAGATCATAATGCTCTTGGACGAATGTCATTGAAAATCCTGATTTTGGATGGTTGAAGTTTAATAATTATTTCCTTGTTCTAGTGTGCATTAAGCAACATGCTATCAGTAAAATTAACAATGTTTATAATTCGTATTTACAGTGCAAGGATTCTAATTTGATGGAATCTTTTGAAACTCACCTACAACAACTGTGGAATAAGTACTTTAAATTTAAAACAGAGCTATGCAGTATTGGTGGAATCTGCTGAAGCATTTGTCCGTTTAATGACATAAAAGATATTAAAGATACCAACTAGACAAGAAAGTGATGTTTGCTACACATTCTACTGAAGAGGATCTACAAATTTCAAGGAAAGGACAAACTCTGAAAAATAGTGGAAAATTCAGAAAAAGATCACTGAAAAGGCAATTAAAGCCTTATGCAAAGTTGCTAAGATCTCAGATCTAAATAACACTCTGCAGAACCAATTTATACAAACATATGAAGCAATTCTTCATGCTGTAGGACTTTATGATTTAGATATGTTGCAAGTTGTCAAGAATAGGCTCAGTTTCATGAAATAGAATATGTTCAATGAGCAAATGGATTAGACATTCTTTAATATTTTGTTGCGCGTCCCGTCTGCGCTTGGCCCGCGCACAGGCCTGCTCACCTTCCCAACTCCTCGGCAGGTCCCGGGTTGGCCTCTCCCATGGCTGCAGCTAGCTCCTCAAGGCCTCAGGCGTCCCACGGCGGCAGTTGCCGGGCCTTCCTCAACACACCAGGCCTCATGACGGAGCTCGGCGTCCTAGGTGGTGTCGGCTCCGCCTCTAGGCACGCACGTACGCGCGTGGACCGCCTGGCCTCTTAAAGGGCCAGGGGCAGGACCAGGCTCCGTGGTGCACCCTGATTGAGCACAGTATATCAGGAAGCTCCTGCCTGCACTTCCTTGCCTTGGCAATCGGGTCGACACCATGAGTATACTTGTTTGCCTCAGTGTCTCATCGCTTGTTCCAGTCTTATTCCAGCGTCCTTCTGTTCCAGCATCCTTCTGTCCCTGCATTCCCTCAGGTAGTACCTCTTGGACTTACTCTCTGGTACTGACCTCTGCCTGTTCCTGACTACGCTGATTAATGCCCGGATTCTGACCTTTGCCTGCATCCTTGACCTCATCTGACCTCTGGAACCTGACCTCTGCTTTGGCTGACTACTCTCGGACTGACCTTTGGAACTTGACCCCTGCTTTGGCTGACTACTCTCGGACTGACCTTTGGAACTTGATCCTTGCTCTCAATGACCATGCCTCCTTGAGCCTGGCCCTGCTCCTAGCCTTGTCATCGCAGACACTGTTCTGGCCTTCCTTGATTCCCCAAGCATCCAGTCTTGACATCAACCTTGACATCAACCTTGATCCTGGTGGGCACACCTTTTCACTTTTTTTCCAGGAGATCCTGTGAGGCCCACCTAAGTC